>NC_135725.1:13575624-13879570 GCF_964656455.1 Halichoerus grypus | reverse complement strand
TTTTGTGCACTGAGTAGGTTATGCTTGTTAACAACATTTCTTTTACACTGTTTACTGAAATGTTGGTCAGTGTTATTCCTTTGTTTTTAGTAGTATGATTAAAAATCCAGTGTTTAAAAATAGAATGCTTAAATTGTGGATCACAGAGAAATTTTTTTTTTAAGATTTCATTTATTTATTTGACATAGAGAGAGAGAGACACACAGCGAGAGAGGGAACACAAGCAGGGGGAGTGGGAGAGGGAGAAGCAGGCTTCCCGCCAAGCAGGGAGCCCGAGGCGGGGCTCGATCCCAGGACCCTGGGATCATGACCTGAGCTGAAGGCAGATGCTTAATGGACTGAGCCACCCAGGCACCCCACAGAGAAATTTTTAAAAAGAATTGAAGTAAATAATATTATGTGCTAGAACATTGAGGGAAAATTTACAGATAACTATTTATCAAACTATGGTGGCGTTTATAGAAATGAAAGAACAAGACAAGACTGGAAATGACCAAAATATTTGAACAAATCAAAACATGTTACATATATAGAAATCATTTCTGTAGCTCTTCTGGTTACATTTCCTTTTATTCCTAATTAGAGGCTATTTTTATGGCTCTTGAAAGTATTCACTTATGTTAAGAAGCATTTGCTGGGGTGTCTGGCTGGCTCAGTCAATAGAGCATGCGACTCTTGATCTGAGGGTCGTGAGTTTGAGTCCCATGTTGGGCATGGAGATTACTTAGAAGAAAAAAAAAAAGCATTTGCTAAATTAGTAACTGGAGATCCAGGAAAGCCGGGTCCCAAAGAAAAGAAATATTTTAATATGCATTCCCCTTTAGACATTTTCTATTAGAAACGTATTTTTTTGCGGGGCGCCTGGGTGGCTCAGTCGTTAAGCGTCTGCCTTCAGCTCAGGTCATGATCCCAGGGTCCTGGGATCGAGCCCCGCATCGGGCTCCCTGCTTGGCGGGAAGCCTGCTTCTCCCTCTCCCACTCCCCCTGCTTGTGTTCCCTTTCTCACTGTGTCTCTCTCTGTCAAATAAATTTAAAAAAATCTTTAAAAAAAAAAAGAAAAGAAACGTATTTTTTTGCTACGTGAATATTCCAAAGTGTATCGGTTTGATTTCGGTTATCTTGTCCTACAGATAAAGAAAAATTTCACTTCCGTCCATCTTTCTTACGTGGAATTGAAACACATGGGTCAGCAGCAGCTGGGGCGGTATCCTGTTCATTTTCACCTGTGTGGAGACGTGGATTACAAGGGGGGGTACAGACACGCGACGTTTGTGGATGGCTTATCTATTCATCACAGCTTCTCACGCTGCATCACTGTGCATGGGACAAATGGTCTGCTGGTACGTAGCCTCTCACCACACGGATGCATGTTAACTCTCCTGCATTGTCACAACCTCTCCATTTGGTGTAACTAAGCTCTTGTAGCGCATGCCTTACTCTAGCCTCCTTTTCCTGAGAATTCTGGCGTTTTTCTCTATGAAGAGATCGATAACACCTGGCATTTGACTCTGCCCCTTCAGTTAAGATGAAAACTTCTCTTTGCGTCTGTACCAAGTGTGCCGCGTAGATAGCACTTGTCATTTAAACCGCAGTCACTCACGTTACCATTGACATTGCACACTTGTGTTTTTGCAGATTAAAGACACAATCGGATTTGACACACTGGGTCATTGTTTCTTTTTGGAAGATGGTGTCGAACAGAGAAATACTTTGTTCCACAATCTGGGCCTCCTCACCAAACCCGGCACCCTCCTCCCCACTGATAGGAATAACTCCATGTGCACCACCATGCGAGACAAAGTGTTCGGCAGTTACGTCCCTGTGCCCTCCACGGACTGCATGTGAGTAACTGGCAGAGAGAAAAACTCATATGTGCGGTTCAAGGCCTTTAACTTTGTTTTTTTTTAAAGATTTTATTTATTTGAGCGAGAGAATGAGAGAGAGAGAGAGAGAGAGAGCATGAGAGGGGGGGTCAGAGGGAGAAGCAGACTCCCTGCTGAGCAGGGAGCCCAATGCGGGACTCGATCCTGGGCCTCCAGGATCCTGACCTGAGCCGAAGGCAGTCGCTTGACCACCTGAGCCACCCAGGCGCCCAAGGCCTTTAACTTTGTGGGGTAGATGTTTTGGGGGAGGTTTTTTTAGTGGGCAGGATTTTTGCATGACTCGTGTTTAAGTCACTTTTAAAAAATGCCTTGCAGGGCTGTTTCAACTTTCTGGATTGCTCATCCGAACAATAACCTGATTAGTAATGCAGCTGCGGGCTCGCAGGTAAGTAACGTTAAATGCTTTCAGGTGTTTGGTCTTCATGTTTAGAAGTATTCTGGTGTATATGGATGTAATGTCATGTGTGACAATCTAGTTCAAGCATGGCATTGTTTTCTATACTGCTTATTTCACTGAAAGCAGGATATGGTTGAGATGCTTTTTTGTTTCTTCTGCATCATTCATGCCAGGTAGTAGTTATGAGTGTGGTAACATGGATGCCAAATGGAGGAAAAGAGGTGGGCTGATGGGTGGGGTTATTGGACCTTCAGAGTGCATTTTTAGTGAATCGTGTGCAATCTTTCTGGCTTCTCATATTCAAGACATGCATGGCCAAGTGCCTCATCATTTCAGTTTTTAATTTTGATGAACAAAGAAAGCCTTAGCTTTTCTTTATGGGAATGGATTATTCTGTAGAACATTATGACAGGGGTCATTCTGGTCAAAGTGTATATCCTTTTGTTCAGTGCAGGGATCATACACACTTAGGGGCTTCATCTCCTTGGTAAAGCAGCTAAACTCTGTGCCTTAAATTAACTGTTTGTCTTGAATTTCAGAGACATGCACATACACAAGAATAACTTAAGAGAATAAATGAACTATTTTTGGATGGCAGAAATGTCTCCTGGAGAAACTTGGGAGAGATTTACATTTATAGTTGAGTGTGATTTAAAACTGTTAATTTATAGTGGAAAAGTGAATCTTGAAGACGTTATACTATTATGATTATATCTATGCTGCAAACTGTAGTACAGAAATATGAGCTTTGTAGCAGTGCCTATTCATATTTATATATTGCGGCTATTAAAATTTTTAAAAGGAAAGAGATACCTAGCATTATTTCCCAGGACCAAGTAAAAGATTAGTGGAAGGGAGTATTTCTTCCAGATAACTAGGATACGGGCATCACTGGGTGATGGTGGAATTCACTTCCGTGCTTTTCCTTAAAAACATAAAACATAAAATTCTTTTTTTTCCTAGATTTTATTTATTTATTTGAGAGACAGAGCGAGAGAGACAGCACAAGTCGGGTGAGGGGCAGAGGGAGAAGCAGGCTCCCCGCTGAGCAGGGAGTCTGATGTGGGACTCAATCCCAGGACCCTGGGATCATGACCCGAGCTGAAGGCAGATGCTTAACCCACTGAGCCACCCAGGCGCCCAAAACATAAAATTCTTACTTCACAGGGCAGAGACTTGGACATGTAATCATTTCAGCTTTCCATCCATTAATTTTTTGTCAAATGTTTGTTGAGTCTCTATGAAGTTTGTGCTGAGAGTTTCTAATTAGAAGATGAGTTTTGGAGCCAAGATGGCCACGGGTTTGATACACAGCCTTACCCTGGGATCATCTTCTGATCTGTGTTACATTTCAAATGAACACCCAGAGCAGAGGTTCCTTTCAGCTTGTTTCAGAAGTCCTGGGTTGAAGATGAAAGCAAATTGCAAATGGTTCATGAAAAAATGTAAGGTGAGGTTGCCAGAAACCCTTCCTGGGGCTCATGTGGGATGAGAAGAAAGCGGGTCTCTCGTTTTCCATCTTATATTCGTTCTTCTTCCTTGTCATTCTGTGAGTTCTTTCTTTTCTTTCTAGAAAAACTGTTCCAGTAAAACTCATGTTTTGGCAAGGATTTTCCTCCCAAAATAAACCAAACTCTTTCTTCTTGTACGTTTCCACTGCCTTTTACAAAGCTCCCTTTACCTGTTTTGACACCACAGTGTTTAACAGGAAACAGTTGCTACCCCCTTGATGCCCCCCCCCACCCCCTCCCCAGACTCCATTGCGTCCTGGGAGGGTTTTCTCTACCCTCAGCTTTTAGGGCCGTGGTATGGAGCCTGCAGGTCTTCTACTGTGCTCCGTTTTGTGCCCCAAAGACTAGAGGAGGCAAAGACGTTTTTTCAGGGTAGTTTGTTTTATTAAGACCCATCTCTAAACCTGTATCATGGAAAAATGTTAAATATTGCATTCATTTTGGTGGGTAGGTGTATATGCTTCCCTCAGTTCATCTCTCTATGCTTCTAAAAAACTTTGTTACAATGAGTGTAATACCTAATACATATATTTTAGTTCTCTATTTCCCATCAGACTATGAATTCTTTGAGAATAGCCGTACTCCACACATGGCACAGAGTGGTCACTAAACAAATGTTTGCCAAAAGTGAATCTATAGCATACGTTTTGGACTGTATGTTAAAGTATGAACAACCTATTCAATCAAAGTTCTATTGCTTGAACTTGTTCTTCGCATGGGGCTGGTTTTTAATTAAACCATACAGTAAAAAAAAGAACCAAAACCACTTGTCGTGGGGAGTAAGACCACTAATTTTGATTTTTGTATCTCATTTTGAGGGTCAAAAATTGTGAAAACTGCTCTGTTAGTGCTGTTAGGTCAGTAATACTGAAAGTGAACAGACAGGATCCAGACTGAGACAGCATCCTGATTCATGCGTGTGGTGGTTTTTTTTCTTTGGCAAAAACTTGCCTTGGGACAGGAAGGGCATTGGAGTTGTTTGAAAGAAGTCAGTGAGCTCTGCGTGTTGGCGGATAGTTGTTTAATGAGTATGACTCATCTATTGATCAGGTTTGGAGGTAAACAGAAAAACACTCCTATTGCTAAAAGGCCGTGCTGTCCGAGGCACACGGAAGGAAGGAAGGCTTGTTTCGTTCTAATTCTGCATAACTTTTGAACGTAGATAATGACGGGAGAAGTATATTTTGAAAATGAGTTTTGGTATCAGCCAATTATTTCTATCCAGTACTGCAAGTAGAATTAAATTTGTTTTTTTAAAGCATGATTATAATGACTTTGAGGGGGCTAAATGAGTGCACAACTTTCATAGTCAATTCTGAGCCCGAAACAATGAAAAATTAGTGTTGAAAAGATTCAGTTTGCTTATGAAGCACTTAGTTCATTGAGCATGTTTCCTAGAGTGGCTTTATAAAGTAAGGCTTTTAATGATCTTGCCCTTTTAATGACAGGATGCTGGAATATGGTATTTATTCCACAAGGAACCTACGGGAGAATCCAGTGGATTGCAACTCTTAGCAAAACCAGAACTCACTCCATTGGGTATATTTTATAACAACAGGGTCCATTCAAGTTTTAAGGTAGGTTCCTAGGTTTTAACAAAATCAGTTCATGTGATTTCCAGGGTGAAGGATGGAAGGCTGAGAAATACAAGTGAGAAATGTCAGTTTTCGGTAAAACTTGTCATCAGAAAAAGTAATTTGTGATTAAAATAACAGACCCATAACCCTTCCACATTCAGGATTATGTACAGTATCCCATTTATACATGCACAGGCATGTCCACCAACAAAACGCATGTGCATACAATCTGAATAATTATAATGATGCACTTGATCCCTGTGTCCTCGTCCCCTCCCTCATTCCTTCCCTCCCTCCCTCTCACCTTCTTTTCAATGGTTAATACCATGTTTTGAGGATGTACACATTAGATAAGAAGCACGCTTTCTCTCTTCTCTCAGTTCACAATGTCAGTAGAACTTCCTCTTGGGCATTTAATCCTGATTATGTAGTAAAATATTATTTACGGTATTTGACCTAACTTAAAATGATGCAGATAAGTAAACGGAAGGCCACTTAGGAAGTCCAGTTTCCACGATATTTAGCATTCATCCCCACCCTCGAGTGATAACTTATATTTGCCTCATTTTGTACTCACAAGGCACTTTGATATTTTCATTTATATGATACAGTGCCCAGATTCTTTACCCTGATGTGATCCACATCAAAGTTCAATTAATACTTCCCATTTCCGATACTGAGAGGATCCTTTAGAAACCTAAGTGTGCTGTAATTTGATGAGTGGAATCACTTGAAGACTTGAGAGAGCAAAAAACCTTAGTCAGAATTATGTTTTTTGTGAGCTGAGTAGCTGATTAAAGCTAATCATTGTTGAGAGTACCATTTCGAAGTGGAAATCCTCAAAATTTTCTAATTATGTGATATAAAAAACATCTCATTCTAATTAATTTTTTAATGTCATATGCCATGAGGACATGTAATAATCTATTAATTATAAGAATATGAGGCCTAAATTATGAGTAGATGATTAGGTTTTAACTTGTTTAATTTTGGGCTGACTGTCCAGAATGATACTTTATAGCTAAGGGAAACTGACCCCTGGGAGTCCTCTGAGAGTAACCTGTCATCTTTGGATCAGTCGTCAGTACAGCAACACTGACCCTTCTGCTGTGGTTGCTCATGCCCCCAAATCTGTATCTAGTCCAGGTCAGTCACGTCTGTCTGAGCACCAACCGAGTACCATCTGGATGTCTCAGGGACATATAAGTAACATGTGTCCAAAACTAAAAATGCTTATTTTTATCCTCAGACCCATTCCCCTAGCTCTGTTTCACTGAATGAAACCACTGGTTTCCCCATTGCCCAAACTTAGAAACATATGAATCTTTATCACTCCCTTTCCCTCAGACATTTTGTTAATTCCTAAAGCATATTGTACCTCGTGAAGAAGTCTCGCTCTATCCATTTTCCCCCGTTAACTAGGCTGGCACAGGTCTAGGTCACCTTAATTTTTCTTCTGGATTATCGAGGTCATGTCTTACCTTATCTCTTATCTCTCTTTTTGTCCCTTTCTTTTTTCTTTTTTCCTAAATTTTTATTTATTTATTTATTTAAATTCAATTTAAGTAACATAGAGTGTATTATTCATTTCAGAGGTAGAACTTAGTGATTCATCAGTTGCATAGAACACCCAGTGCTCATTCCATCGAGTGCCCTCCTAAATATCCATCACCCAGTTACCCAATTTTTGTCCCCTTCTAATCCATTATCCATCCTGTTGGCTAGAGCATTCCTTCTTAACATACAGTTAATTACATTGCCTTTGTTAAAAGTCCCGTTGAATTGATTCTAATGTATCGACTCTACACTGTCCACCATTTGCTTCTCTTTAGCCTTCTTCCTTGCCATTCCTCCCTCCATACATTTCCTGTGAGTCCATCTGAGACTTTCTTCTCAGATGTGCCATGCTCTCCCTCACCTCCAGGCTTTTTGTACAAACGATATCCCTGAGTACTTTCCTCTGGGCTCTTCAGCTGCTTCCCATGCAGTCCCCGCTCTTTATCCCAACCCATTCTTTTTTGTGGCTGTGTCCTCCCCATCCTTTCTGGTTCAGCTTTAGGAGGTCACTGCTTTGCGGGGACCTCCTCTGCACCCTGTGTCTCCCACCTATGAGAAAGATCTCATTTGGTGCCTCTCTTCTGTGTTGCTAAAGCATCGTCTACTTCCTTCATCATATGCTTATCATACTGGATTATAATTGTTTATTTAATTGCACCTCTTCCTGCTAGTTTATATGTCAGCAACAGCAAAGACAATGGCTTTCTTGTTAATGTATAATGCTTGGTGCCTCCCATAAGGTAGGCACTAAATAAATATTTGTTGAATGACTAAGTAAAATTATATTAAGTAAAATATCCAGAAAAATAATTGTTTTCATAAAACCTTTGCTGTTTGTTCCTTTCGCCTCTTTTTGGTGGATGTGAGAAGCTACAACTAATTTTCATGAATCCTTATATATGTGTAGATTGATTCTTTAGGATTCATATTCATTTCGGTCCATTATTATATTTTCCAGGCTGGCTTGTTTATTGACAAAGGTGTCAAAACAACCAACGCTAGTGCGGCAGACCCAAGGGAGTACCTCTGTTTGGATAACAGTGCAAGGTAGGGCTCATTGTCGGACCTCACGCTCCAGCCATAT
This sequence comes from Halichoerus grypus, assembly GCF_964656455.1. NCBI lineage: Eukaryota > Metazoa > Chordata > Mammalia > Carnivora > Phocidae > Halichoerus > Halichoerus grypus. The sequence continues at coordinate 13,871,561 of NC_135725.1, read as the reverse complement.
CTTGCCAAAGCAAAACTTCCTGAGTTAAGCCATTGTGCTCTCTTCTCCACTAACACATTTATTATTTTTATTTAATTAATTATTCAATTTATTTTTTAAAAGATTTTATTTATTTCAGAGAGAGAGCACAGGAGAGCATGAGCGGGGTGGGGGGCAGAGAGGCAGGCTCCCCACTGAGCAGGGGGCCGGATCCGGGGCTCGATCCTGGGACTACAGGATCGTGACCTGAGCCAAAGGCAGACGCTCAACCAACTGAGCCACCCACGTGCCCCTCTGCTAACACATTTAAACTGAAGTTCTCAAAGTTTGCAGGAGGGCATTGGGAAAATATTTTTTTCTGCTGTTCTAAGTCCTGTGGCTGGTGTGTTTATTTTAAAATCTTACTGAGATGCCAGAGAAGTCAGTACTTTCTCCATTTTTTTCACAGTTGTAAATTGATCTTAGAGAGAGACGCAGAATGAGAAAGAAAAAGGAGAGAGAGATGTGAAAAACAGGGTCTACATTTGGCCTAAAGTAGAGCATGATTCCTTGAAAAAACGAGCTAAGATGTTTTAGTGTCATTCCTGAAAACCAAGGCATGTAGAATTTATTGTTAATGGTCAAAATGGAGCATTGCACTGCATGTATTTCACAGGGAAAGGTCTTGAACTTGATGAGCAAGCTAGTTTGGTTCAGTTGTCTGTAGGCTCAGAGTCCCATCATTGCTGGGCTCTATGTTACTCTCTTTTATAACCGCAAAATGTGGTTGGAATAGGGAGAACATTTCAACAAAGTTCTCTTCCATGCTAAATAAGAGCCAAAATAAATAACGTGTCCCCAGTGGAAATAAGAGTTTCTGGAAAAGAGATAGCAACTTAAAGTCCTATTCAGCAGAAACTGCATACGTGTTATTTTCCTGATACTTTAAGTTGACTGACCGACATCCGGTTTTGAAAGGGTGCTAGATTTAATAGGCTCTGTTGATAGACATTTAAGAAAAAGATACCAGGCCCTGTTGTTCATGAGGGAATAAGATAAGAGCCACACTGTGGGTTGGTGAGTGCATTTAAGTGCAAGGCAGGGTTCTTCCAACACAGTAATAAAGCATGAGGTCAGGAGAAAACTGGGCAAAGTACAGTTAGTAAAATTACTCATCAGGATTCCTTAAAGGTCAAGTTGAGCCTGAAATATCTTCAGGCAATGATCAGATGGCATTTGAGAAGCCAAGAAACTATGGACATGATTTAAATAAAACACAAGTTACCAGACACGTAATAGCCAAGTAAGATATGAAATAGGGAAAGAGGAGATGAACTTAAAAATGAAAAAGGAGCGTAGAGATGACAACCAATGATGAACCAAGAAGAGAATAGTAACTGGCAAAACAAAGAAATCTTTGCTGGCAGGACACTCCTGCTTTTTTAAGAGTTTATTTTAACTGGTAGAACTAATAGTGTGTACTTTACTTAGCATTAACAGAAAGATCCTTAAACACAACACAGTTGACTCTCTTCCCTGCCCTAAAAGTGATGTGTGAGTGTATGAGTGGATGGATGAGAATATATATATTTCAGAATTCATTAGAATTCTGAATTAGACTTGACAATAAAACAATTTATCCATAATGGCCTGAGTTCTTTACCGGGTATGTGTATATGATATTATGATGATGGTAGTTTTTTCCCTGCTCTCTATTATTTCTCTTGCCAGTTTATAAATGCACACATATTGGGAATTAGACTCCATTTGGAAGTTGTTATTGAGAAGAACTGATTATAGAAGATGAGTAACAAAACATTTGGCAGCTGGTGTATACATTTAATTTTGTATAAACTAATGTGTAGACTATGCCCACATGCATTCATGCAGTCCAGACATGAGTAAAAATGATAAAACTCTAACACAATGAGTAAAAAGCCAGCCCATGAATTAAACATCAGGCTCATGGGATCCAGAAGATTTTTAGTCTGTTCAACAAAGGAGAAGTTGACTCAACAGTTAATCAGATGAGCCTTTCCTTGTGTCTTCAAGATCTGAAATGACAGGCATCCAAATATGGGAAATTGTAACCCAAGAAAACTCTTGGTTTGAGATTGGGACATTTCATCCAAAGGAATGAAAGAGCATGAAAACCAACTAGTATTTAAAGCCGTGGACAATTAAGGGAGGTTGGAAAGCATGCTGAAAGCTCATGAATGAGGATGATGAAAAATTGGGAAAGATAGCTATCATCTACACATCAAGTAGGAAAGAGGTTGAAAATAAAGAGTATCCAAGCAAGTGGTCAACAGTTGATTTATATGGATAGGAATTTCAGAAAAGGGGCATCTGGGTGGCTCAGTCATTAAGCATCTGCCTTCGGCTCAGGTCATGATCCCAGGGTCCTGGGATCGAGCCCTGCACTGGGCTCCCTGCTTAGCAGGAAACCTGCTTCTCCCTCTCCCACTCCCCCTGCTTGTGTTCCCTCTCTCGCTGTGTCTCTCTCTGTCAAATAAATAAATAAAATCTTAAAAAAAAAAGGAATTTCAGAAAAGACAAGATGGCAGCACAGTGTTGCCTTATGATACTTTTTTTTGCCTGCTTTTAGAACATTGTCTAGTTTTCTTTCCAGAACTCTTCCGTTTGCTTGATATTATGTAATGACTGCGCATCTGTTTTCCAGCAAGCACAATGCCAGAGAGTGGGTGATGGCCTAGAGTCAGACTTTTCACCCCTTAGGTCAGAGCTATTTAGTGTAAGGGGTCATATACACAGTCGAAGGGCGGATATAACACTTGCCAGATTGGTCTCCTGTGGTCCATTGTCTACAATCCTTTCACCAAGTAGCAGCTAGTGACCAGTTTAAAAAAAAAAAAAAAAATGATATCTAGTTGTATCACTTCCTTGCTTCCCTGTTTCTGAAGACAGTCCATCACATCTATCTGTCTGTCTTTCTATTTATCCACCTGCTTTTTTGAGGTATGATTACTATGTAACTGTGCATATTTAATGTATACAATTCGGGGAGTTTGGGGATAGGTATACAACCATGAAACCATCACCACCGTCAAGGTCATAGACCTAGCCATCACCTCCCAAAGTTTTCTCTCATATCCTTTATCATTTTAAAAATTTAAGAATATTTTTCATGCATCTGTGGTAAGAGCATTTACCCTAAGATCTACACTCCGAGCAAATGTTAAGTGCACAATAGAGGATTATTAGCTATGGGCACCAGGCTGTATGGTAGATCCTTAGAATGTATTTATTTTGCACAGGGGTGCCTGGGTGGCTCACTCAGTTAAGCGTCTGACTTGATTTCGGCTCAGGTCATGATCTCAGTGTCATGAGATTGAGCCCTGTGTGGGGCTCTTGCTGAGCATGGAGACTGTTTGAGATTCTCTTTCTCCCTCTCCCTCTGCCCCTCCCAGCCTTGGTGCATGCGCACGTGCTCTCTCTAAAAAAAAAAAAAAAATAGAATTTGTTTATCTTGCATAAGTAAAATTTTGTACCGTTCGGCCATCACCTCCCTGTATCCTGCTCCCCCCAGGCCCTCACAGCTATTATTCTATGCTCCGCTTTTCCCACTGCATTTAAAATAAAGAATCACATCCTTGCCTGGCACATGCTCAGCTCTCTATCCTCTGCCCCATGCTTTTTCTTTATCTTCTTCTTTTTTAAAGATTTTATTTATTTATTTGAGAGAGAGAGAGCACAAGCAGGGGGGAGTGGGAGGGGGAGAAGCAGCCTCCACCCTGAGCAGGGAGTCAGATGCGGGGCTCGATCCCAGGACCCCGGGATCATGACCTGAGCAGAAGGCAGATGCTTAACCCCACTGAGCCACCCAGGCACCCCTGCCTGATGCTCTTTACTCTCTAGCCAACTTGCTTGTTCTCCGAATGTGCCAAGCTCAGCCGTGCCTAAGGATCTTTGCACTTGCTGTTCTCTGGTTTCTTCTCCCATCACAGTACCTACCGTGGGCCAGCAACCAAGGTAGTGACATTTGAGCGAATGGTATTTGGTGACTGCATGTTTGAAAATCTCAAACTGTTGGGACGCCTGGATGGCGCAGGTGGTTGGGCATCTGCCTTCGGCTCAGGTCGTGATCCCAGGGTCCCAGGATCGAGTCCTGCATCGGGCTCCTTGCTCAGCGGAGAGTTTGCTTCTCTCTCTGCCTGCCACTCCCCCTGCTTGTGTGCTTTCTCTCTCTGACAAATAAATAAACAAAATCTTAAAAAAAAAAAAAAAAAAGAAAAAATCTCAAACTGCTGAATTGGTTTTTAAAAGCTATCTAGTTGTTTCTCTCCCCCCCTCCCCAAGCTTTTTAAGATTAAGATAGAAATGATCTTTTTTTTAAAAAAATAGGTGACCTTATGGAATTATTTATTCAATTTGTTGTAGGGGACAGTTTTTGACACCAATTTTTTGACCTTTTTATTAAGGTCCTTGTAAGTGTTCTAGAAAGAAGAGAATAAAGAAGGTAAAATTCAGTCTCTGTAATGAATAAGTTAATTAAATACAATCTGTCTTAAATTTAGGGATGTTTAAGATCTTGAACAGTTTTATCTCTGTATCTAAAACATTTCACCAGCACACAACTCAAATAATATTCTAGTTCACATATATGTATGTTGACATATCTGATGAATTTATTCAGTATGTTTTAAAGAAATTCTTTTTTTAAAGATTTTATTTATTTATTTGAGAGAGAGAATGAGAGACAGCATGAGAGGGAGGAGGGTCAGAGGGAGAAGCAGACTCCCCGCCGAGCAGGGAGCCTGATGCGGGACTCGATCCCAGGACTCCAGGATCATGACCAGAGCCGAAGGCAGTTGCTTAACCAACTGAGCCACCCAGGCGTCCCTCAGTATGTTTATATATTAGTGTCATGTAGCTTAAGAATTTGTGAAAACATACCAGATTTCCTGGTCTGAGGGTTTTTTTGTTTGTTTGTTTGTTTTGAAATGGTTTTCATGTTTAGAATGTTCTGCAGTATCCCATTCTATAATATAAGTTGATTTAAAAAAATAACTAAGAATTTATGAAACTAGTTCTCTGGAATCTTACGTAAGTAAACGTAAATTTTTTTTTCAATATCTGAAATACAAATAATGAATTTGTAAGTTGTGCCTTAAGATTTTGTTTGTTTGTTTTGGTCAAATATAAATCCTGCCTTTTGACACTTAAGCTTAAAATTGTAAATAGTTGGTTTCCAGTGCCTTTTTAAAAAGTTTTTTTTTTTTTTTTTAAACCCCAAGGTTTAGGCCTCATCAGGATGCAGACCCTGAAAAGCCACGTGTTGCTGCTTTAATTGACAGGCTCATTTCTTTTAAAAATAATGACAACGGAGCTTGGGTCAGAGGGGGAGACATTGTCGTTCAGAATTCAGCGTAGGTATTCTCTGCAAAGTCATTATCTGATAACACCGATGTATGTATGAATTTATTTATTTATTTTTGATGTATTTATTTTTTAAAGCTATTAAAAAAAAAACCCCAGTATACTAAAAGTACAGTGATAGTTTCTGGAATTCTATTATTATTATTATTATTATTATTATTATTTTTGTTTGTTTTAAAGATTTTATTTATTTATTTGACAGAGAGAGAGACAGTGAGAGAGGGAACACAAGCAGGGGGAGTAGGAGAGGGAGAGGCAGGCTTCCCGCGGAGCAGGGAACCCGATGCAGGGCTCAATCCCAGGACCCTGGGATCATGATCTGAGCCGAAGGCAGACGCTTAACGACTGAGCCACCCAGGCGCCCCTAGTATTATTATTATTTTTAAGTTTATTTGTTTTTAATAATCTCTGTACTCAACGTGGGGCTCGAACTCACAACCCTGAGATCAAGAGTTGCCTGCTCTTCTGCCTGAGCCAGCCAGACGCCCCTGGAATCATATTATTATTACTAATAGACAGGGTGAGCTCTGAGGAAGTATGCTCGCGCTCACGGACTGCAAATGTTTGGAATTCTGCTGCTTTTATTGGAACTGAACTTGTCTGGTGACATGAGAGTTTTTTTTTTTTTTTTTTTTTTTTTTAAAGATTTTATTTATTTATTTGAGAGAGAGAGAATGAGAGACAGAGAGCATGAGAGGGAGGAGGGTCAGAGGGAGAAGCAGACTCCCTGCCGAGCAGGGAGCCCGATGCGGGACTCGATCCCGGGACTCCAGGATCATGACCTGAGCCGAAGGCAGTCGCTTAACCAACTGAGCCACCCAGGCGCCCGACATGAGAGTTTTTTGATGAGATTGAGCAGAAACTGGGGATTTAACTTGATAGAACAAACATGGTCTATGTCAGAGAGCTAAATAAAGATTTTGAAACTACCTGGGTTTTTTTCCTTTCCTTTTGGAAACTCAGAAGTTTTTCTGATACTCTTCCACTGCCATTCAAAACAAAAGTTGTGAATTCCACCTTAATAAGTCTGTTGACTTATGTCTTAACATGACTTGAATCAGTAAGCATCTCACTTTTTCCCATTTGTATAATTTTAGGAGAAGTCTTCATGTACGTTGAGCTAAGAGTTGGTGTTCAAGAGTCTAGAAAAACATGTTTTTTCTGGCTAGCACTGATGTTAGCTCCTGGCATTTTACCGTCACCTCTGACTTCCATCGTGCAAAAAATTAATTTTGTATTAAGTCTGTAGAAGTAGCTTGGGTATTAGTGTTGAAGATTTTAAAGAGGATACCATGATCTGATTGTTTTCCAAAATAATTATAAAAGTAACAATGACAGCCCACACTGCAGCCTGCTGACTCTGTGCCAGGCGCTGTCCTAAAGGGGTGCGATTAATTAGGATGTTTAATGCCCCTGAGTATCCGATGAGGAGGGTTATGTTATTGCTTCAACTTCTAGGTGAGCAGACTGAGGGAGAGTCAGCTCGAGTCACTTGCTCAAGGTCACGCAGGGTCACGCAGGGTCACGCAGGGTCACGCAACCAGTAATCGGCAAAGCCACGGTTTGAACCGGGTGCCTTCACTGTGGAGTCTGTGCTTTTAGCTACTGGGAAGTGAAACGGCTTTCTGTGGTCTTGGAGAGTAAACATTATTGGAACCTTCTGCATTTCCTAAAACTTGAATCCTGAGAGAAATGATCTCTTGTCACATGAGGTGGTAAATCAAGTGTTCTTTATTCTCTTTTCTCTTCTAGATTTGCAGATAATGGAATAGGACTGACCTTTGCCAGGTTTGTAGTCACTTTAAAAATACTTCCTTGATTATTTTAAAGCTGTAAGGTATAATAGCCTGGGTTTTTTGTTTTTGTTTGATCAGACATAGGAATGTTATATCATTATATTAGCATTAAAAAAAAAAAACAAAACAGCACCCACTTCCTGATACCACTAGAGGGCCAAAAATACATTTTTCTTAATTGAATTCGTACCAAAGTTGGAGGTTAATATAGCTGGAATTACATAGAAAGGCAGGTCCGTCAAATTTTTTGCTTAGACGAAAACACTTGAGGGACGCCTGGGTGGCTCAGTCGGTTGAGCGTCTGCCTTCGGCTCAGGTCATGATCCCGGCGTCCTGGGATCGAGCCCTGCGTCGGGCTCCCTGCTCAGTGGGGACCCTGCTTCTCCCTCTCCCACTCCCCCTGCTTGTGCTCTCTCTCTCTCTCTCATAAATAAATAAATAAAATCTTAAAAAAAAAAAGAAGAAAACACTTGAGAGGAAGAATAACAGTTGGGAACATATTAAGTAACTTCTTTCCTAGAAGCTGGTCTAACTTCGCAGTGATCTTTTAGACCTGAACTTGTCATGTGACATCTTTGTCTCCGGAGAACCGTTATTTGGGCTGTTGTCGTAAACGTGCTTGCCCTCGAAACTGTTACTTTCTGGGCAAGTTCATTCTCCCGGTTGCAGTGCTGTTGCTTGAGACTAATCCATTGTTGCTGCTGAATGCAGTTTCGTTTGTTTACTCCGCAAACCACGTATTGATTTCTATGAGGTATGTTCACAGTTTAGAAGGACTTTCTGATGACTTGATAATATGTATTTGAAGAAGCTCCTGGCTGTTTTGAAAACTTTCAGCTTTTCCAGCTGTAGCTTGCCTTTTTTTTTTTTTTTTTTTTAAGATTTTATTTATTTATTTGTCAGAGCGCAAGCAGGGGGAACAGCAGAGGGAGAGGGAGAAGCATGGTCCCCACTGAGCAGGGAGCCCGATGCAGGACTCGATCCCAGGACCCTAGGATCATGACCCGAGCCGAAGGCAGACGCCCAACCGACTGAGCCACCCAGGGGTCCCCAGCTATCGCTTGCCTTTATCTGAGGGTCAATTTAAATCTCCTGGAGAGGGGAGGGTAATGGTTATACTCGTTTTCACAGCGATGGAAGCTTCCCAAGTGATGAAGGCTCCAGCCAAGAGGTGTCCGAATCTCTCTTTGTTGGGGAGAGCAGGAATTACGGCTTCCAGGGTGGTCAGAACAAGTATGTGGGTACTGGAGGAATAGACCAGAAGCCCCGGACCCTGCCTCGGAACAGGTAAGCATTGCTTAGCAGCAGACTGTTACATTTGAACAGTAAATGAAAACCTAACCCTTTACGGAAGATTCTGTAGTAATCCTGGGTGGACTGGTTCCCACTGTGACACTTTTCCCACCTTATCTAATTACCACTATTATTATTTTTGGTATCATTGCTATTACCGTTGTGTATGTTATCTTCTGGAATTCTGGAGCATGAACAATCAAATGCTTTATAGATTTCATTATCAATTGTTTAACAAAGGAAGCAATCTCGTTTTTCATTTCTTGCGTGAGGCCTTATATAAGCTGCCGCTTTTTTTGTTTTCTTCTTTCTTGAGCCACAGAAAGTTGGCCAAATTGTAAACTATGACATGAGGTCACTTTTGCCTCAATTTGTGAGGTTGGCTTGCAGAAATAGCCACCGGAAAAAGGAAATAACCTATTGAAACGAGTCCTAGAAAATAAGAGTGGTAGAAGCCGAAGCTGCCTCAAACCCTAACCCCGGCCATATAATTACCAGTGTTTCAGTTGTACGGAGGAGACTACTGGCATATTTTCTGTCAAAATAATCACAGAGTCATTAAAATAGTACTTACCCCCAGAAAGATTGTTCAGAGCTTTTAGGGAACTGTTAACTACGTAATCCATACCTTAGTTCTGAGACGAAGTTTGGAATTGTCCTCATTTTCCTTGTGAGAAAAACAACTCATGTTCTATTTTTTTTTATTTTTTTATTGTTAATGTTAATCCCCATACATTACATTATTAGTTTTAGATATAGTGTTCCATGATTCATTGTTTGTGCATAACACCCAGTGCTCCATGCAGAACGTGCCCTCCTCAATACCCATCACCAGGCTAACCCATCCTCCCACCCCCTCCCCTCTAGAACCCTCAGTTTGTTTTTCAGAGTCCATCGTCTCTCATGGTTTGTCTCCCCCTCCGATTTCCCCCCCTTCATTCTTCCCCTGCTGCTACATTCTTCTTCTTCTTTTTTTCTTTCTTAACATATATTGCATTATTTGTTTCAGAGGTACGGATCTGAGATTCAACAGTCTTGCACAATTCACAGTGCTCACCAGAGCACATACCCTCCCCAATGTCCATCACCCAGTCACCCCATCCCTCCCACCCCACCCCCCACTCCAGCAACCCTCAGTTTGTTTCCTGACAACTCATGTTCTAAAGGTCTCACATTAGAGCTACTGCCAGAATCCATCAAGCAGCGATTCCCTTGAAGTTGTGCACCGTCTGTGGCTGTTGGGCCAGGACGGGTCGGGGGGGATGGGCCCAACGGGCTGCTAGCTTTGAGGGCCAAACAGGCTTTCCTAGCTTCTGGCCAAGAGTGAGTTTGGTCCCACTCCCCCTGTGCTTGTCGTTGGGAAATCTTGAATGCCATTATAAGCTACGCTCTGTGTAGCACTGCTGTTGGCCAGACTATGTGGAAACCACTGGGACAGAAACTTCATGGATTTTTAATAGCTAACATTTATTAAACGCTGACAATGTGTCAGGCCCCGTCCTAAATACTTCATTCTTCGCTTAATCCTTGCAAAGCCCAATGAGGTAGGTACTGTCATTGTCCTGCTTTACAAATGAGGAGCTTACTAAAAGCGGCTGAGGTGGGATTCAAATCCTGTGAGTTTGCCTTCAGCACGGTGCCTGTCACAGTTACGCTGTGGCTGTCTCTTCTGATGTGTAACGAAAAACGACCTTGTTGGTTGGCAGATGGTGGGAGTTTGATGGTGGCCAGCTCCATTCTTTTATTTTACATTAGCCTGCAGTTTCTTTTTCTTTTCTCTTTTTATTTATTTATTTTTAAAGATTTTATTTATTTGACAGAGGGATACACAGTGAGAGAGGGAACACAAGCAGGGGGAGTGGGAGAGGGAGAAGCAGACTCCCCGCCGAGCAGGGAGCCCGATGCGGGGCTCGATCCCAGGACTCCGGGATCATGACCTGAACCGAAGGCAGACGCTTAACGACTGAGCCACTCAGGCGCCCCTCTTTTTTTTTAATTGAAGTATAGTTGACTTACAGTATTATGTTTCAGGTGTGCAAAATCCTGACTCGACAATCATATACATTATGTGGCCTCCAGTTTTATTTCAAAATGCTTACTGCTTCTTTGTGAAGGAGGATTTTCCAAAACAAAGACTCCTCATTGGTCAATAGATCCAGTCTTTATTTTACTGGGTCTTGACGACTTTTTCTATGAGAGAGAACCATTTTGGGATCTATCCTTAGAAATATATCAAGATGCATAGATTTTTTAACCAGACTATTTCATTTCCTTGCTAGCATGTACGCTTTTACTGTAAAACACTGCCAAGTTGTAAACTAAAGTTGCTGTAGAAATCCTCGGCAGTGCCATTAAAGAATTTAACAGGGTAGGGTGCCTGGGTGGCTCAGTCGTTAAGCGTCTGCCTTCGGCTCAGGTCATGATCCCAGGGTCCTGGGATCGAGTCCCACATCGGGCTCCCTCCTCGAGGGGAAGCCTGCTTCTCCCTCTCCCACTCCCCCTGCTTGTGTTCCTGCTCTCGCTTTCTCTGTCTCTGTCAAATAAATAAATAAAATCTTTAAAAAAAAAAAAAGAATTTAACAGGGTAGACACCTAAAGGATACAGAATATTACGGGTTTTTGTACCTTGATTATGATTAATGATATATGATTAGTCGGTTAAGGAGCTTGTGTTTGAACAGAAAGGAGGAAAATGAATAAACTGAATTTCTCATTCCAGCCAGCCCCTTTGACATAGTAAGCCTTGAGGATTTACACTTTTATACTTTTAAGTGTATCATTTCATCTTATTACTATCATTTAGTGGCTTGAAAGGAGGTTCTCTCTGTGAAAGCACAGATTTGTCTTTTGTTCTCCTGCCAGAGATTTTGGAATCAAAATGAAAGTGTATGCGTTCCCAAATAAAAGGTCTTAACTGGGTTGATTCAAGGCAGTAAAAGTCACGTCTTCAGAGGGGCCTCCATTCTGTCCCAAACAGCATGTCTCTCACCCCCAATCTGTCGTAGTACCATCTCTCACTGCCCCCATAGCACTTACTATCTGAAATTATCCGTTGTTGTTCTCTTTGCCTCTCCCATTGCAGTGTATGTTTCGTTTGAACAGGGATCTTATCTTGGTACCACTGGATCCTAGAATTGTGCTTAGTGTGTCCGGGAGATTCAATAGTGTTTATAAAACAAATGTGTGAGTGAAGTGCCGATACAGGGAGGGGCCCATGTGCATTAAACAAAATCTTGTATTTCAACAGGACGTTCCCCATTAGAGGCTTTCAGATTTATGACGGACCCATTCATCTAACCAGGTGTACTTTCAAAAAATACGTGCCCACCCCGGATAGGTACACCAGTGCTATTGGGTTCCTCGTGAAGAATCCCTGGCAGATAACTCCCAGGAATAACATCTCCCTCGTGAAGTTTGGTCCACATGTAAGTATGTCCTTACTGTACCCATGTGGTGACCATGGCGGGGGCGGGGGCGGGGGGGGGCGGAGAATAGCTCATTCCCAAAGACAAAAACACAAAGTAACAAAGTAACTCAGTTGTACTGAGTCTTTACAACTGGCAGGAGAAGTAGATGCAAGAGAGACTCCTCATTCCATGCACACTGTCCTGTTGAGTTCAAGTTGAGAACAGAAGTCCCGTGTGACCTGAGGTATTTTTGACCTTCAAGTGATACCTCAGAAGGGACATTGGCTTAAAGTGATGACACGGGCATGGGTATGGGAGAGTTTCAGAGGAACAGCAGGACATAGCATTTGGGGAAGTTCTTTGTAATAATCTACGAAGAGAGCTGAGTTCTTTCTGGTATTTTACTTGTCTGGGGCTTAGTCTTCTGGGGAACCAGAGGATAAAAGGATGGGAAAGAAGAGGAGTACGGGGCTGGTATAAGCCAGATACAGCTACAAACTGTTGGAAGGTTTTTATGAAGACTGCAAAGAAGACTGAGAAATAATTGTTTACAATGCAGTAGCCTAGAGAAATCGTTTTCTTAGTAGTTTCATCAGTGCCGTCTGGACCCTGAGCACACAGGATAGTTGATTACGTACCTCACCCTCCGCCATCTTGCCTGTTCCAAGATGACTGTGGAACAGGGAGGTTGAGTCTCAGGCCTCCTTGCTCACCGCTCCCACGGGGGCTGCAACTGGGAAGTGGCTCGTGGTTCTCTCATTCATGTCCACAGGCAGACTCTGCCTCGTTTAAAATAGAACATGGGATAGTTTACCAGAGTCTGTATCTGGTTTTCCAGAATGGCTGAGGCATGAAACAGAAGCCCAGGTGCAGATTGGGGTGCCATCTTGGTTGACCGGTTCTCTTTTAGGTCCTGTGACTCCAGGGGAAAGAGGGAGGGCTACACTAGTGGATAGCTTCCCATATAAGTAAATAGGGCGGTCCTTGGAGCAGCTTTCCAGGGTAGAGGTTGGGCGTTCACTTACTGCCCACACAGACCTTTCCGTACGCGGAGTTCTAGTGACCCCTGATGCAGTTGTTCTGAAAAACAGTTCATCGGGTGTTAACATTGGCTGTGGGGTTCCCGAGTTCTAACATCCGTGCTGTTCGAGTGTAGTGGTCATCAGCCTGGGGGGGTCTGATGGTGCTAATGCCCTGGGAACAGTCTGTAAAGGGGATGGTTTGCCAATTTCGTTCTCTCCGAAAAGGTGGGAAATATGCCCTAAACGTCTCTTAGATTCAACCATAGAAGGTACAGGGAAATGAAAAAAAAAAAGCCTACAACTAAGAATGTAGAGCCACTTGTCCCAAACATCACTGATTTTTCATTGAGTTGCCCATCATTTAGATGTTCAGCTGATTTTACAACATCCGAGGGTGATGAGTACATGAAAGCATTTTAGAGGTGTATCTGCAAGGCTTTGCATAACGTGAATAATTTACCACTAATAAGAAGCAGCTAAGGACTATAAAACGTGTCACCTGCAGCCTGCTTTGCAGCTGTGAACTATGTGTTTAACAAAAGCCTTAAATTAACTCTACCTGACATGGAAATTACTCTGCTGGGTTTGGTCGATGTTGAGGAGACAGTAACACTTTTCAGCAGATTCTGGTGCGTCCAGCGGTCCCCCAGCATACCAAGGCAACACTTGGACGGTGTTTCAGTTTGCAGCTATACTTGTTTTTTGGTGGTGGGATGGGTAGGGGGAGTCAAATGAACAAGCAACTAAAGCATTTGGAGTGAAATAAAATGATGAACTAGCTCAGAAGATAGAATTTATAATAGATTTTTATTTACTTGAGTTATAATTAGCAGGCAGGGAAATGCACACACCTTGAGTGTAAAGTTTATAATTTTTAACAAATAGGCATGACTGCATATTTCCCCTTCCCACGACTGTTCTGAGTCTCTTACCAAGGTTAGTTTTGTCTGGAGAGCAGGTAATCGTTTTTAAATGGAAAAAAAGGAAAACACCAAATATGTTTTAAACATTTGCCACTTGGCTTCCACAATCCGCAAGGCTCTGTAACTTTTTTTTTTTTTTTTTTTGCCCAACCATGTCATAAGTAATTGAACAGTTTGACTGACTGGGTGCCATTGTTGATGACCGTGAACTGTGACTCGCAAGTGCTCTAACCTTAAAGCGGTTGAAATAGATATGCTGTTGGATCCTTGCAGGGGATGCCAGCCAGGATGGTAGCAGCCTTCATGTTGTGAGGTCCTGTTTTTTCACTGCCGGCAGGTGTCTTTGAATGTCTTCTTTGGAAAGCCTGGCCCCTGGTTTGAAGATTGCGAGCTGGATGGTGATAAGAACTCCATATTCCACGACATTGATGGCTCTGTGACAGGATACAAGGATGCTTATGTGGGAAGAATTGACAACTACCTGATCCGCCACCCGAGCTGTGTGAACATTACCAAATGGAACGCGGTGGTCTGCAGCGGGAACTATGCCCAGGTAAGCCCTTGTGCATTACGATGCCTGGCTCCGAACCAGCTCCCAGCAGCATCGCTTCCACGAGCAGGGTTCTCCTGCTCTTCAGCGTGATTGATCCTTTCCAAAGCATGATTTTTCTTTAGGAAAAAAGGGAAAAAAAATTCATGAGGGATCATGGACTCCAAAGCATGATTTTTCTTTAGGAAAAAAGGGAAAAAAAATTCATGAGGGATCATGGACTCATACAATTTTATTTCAAGTTCTCTTGCTCCAAAGCAATTAAACAAGTGGAAACGTGGGTCCAAGAGTGGTAGGACAATTTGCCCTTGGTTAAATATGCTTGGGATATAGGTGGGGTGAGAACCCGTATTACCTAAGTCTTAGGCCAGGTTTTCTTGCCATGCTACCACAGTGCCCTCTGAGAGGGAGATTTATTCTTTGCTTTCAGGGTCATTATCTCTACTAAATTAGAGAATTAGGCAGAGGGATAAATATTGGAGGGAGTTTTCTGGCTTAATTTTAAAGGAGTATTAACTTCTTTGTTGTGGGATTTCTCATCCCCATAAGGAAAAAAAAATGTTATTCTTGCCTAAGTTCTGGAAAAGACGAGGAAAAAATGGAGAATTAACTAGAGTAGAGAAGAAAAGAATGTGGTTTGAAATGTAATTTCTTTTTTCCTTTCATCTTATTCTTAATCAGAATTGCCAGCAAACCTAAGTTAACCTAAGATGCTGTAGAAATTCTAGAATTAAAATAAAACAAAACCAAAAAGCTTTTAGCTCTTTTTTGTAGCTACAGTTTTAGTTAAATTTCATGGGTGTGTGTCTGAAAGTGGTATGTGCTCACCAATGAAATAGAAAATTATTATAAATGTGCCCATCAACCCTTTGGATTTCAAATGTATTCGAGAATGTGAACCTAATCCTATCTTACAAAGCAGAGTAGTAATTCAATTTTTATTGGAGGACGAAGAAAGAAGTAAGTCATCTAATGCTTCCTAGGAGGTTCTGGGAATGGTAGGACCACAAGTCAGAAATCTTCTCCTGAGAATTTGGGTTTTGGGCTGGGAGCCCAGATCTGCAGCCATTTGTTACTTAGATAATGTATAAGACTATATGTTTTTAGGCAAAAGGTAGAAACAAAATAAGACTATATGTTTTTAGGCAAAAGGTAGAAGCACCTGGATCTCAAGATGCAATAATAGTTGTTTGGCTTTTATAAATATATTTTAACTCTTCGCTAACTCGAGGGTTAAAGGGGCTCAGGAAGAAAGGTGGAAACATAAGGAGAATTAAAGTTACAGGGGTGCCTGGGTGGCTCAGTCAGTTGAGCGTCTGCCTTCGACTCAGATCATGATCCCAGGGTCCTGGGATCGAGTCCCACATCAGGCTCCCTGCTCAGTGGGAAGTCTGCTTCTCCCTCTCCCTCTCCCTCTGCTGCTCCCCGTTTTTGCTCTCTCCCCCCCCAAATAAATAAATAAAATCTTAAAAAAAAAATAAAGTTACATGTGTCACTTCCTATCCTTTCTGGATTTGAAAGAAGGCAGGAGATTGATCTATCTCCTGTTGTCTATTACATATAACCTAATATATATAATCTGTTTTTTATATTACAACCTAGTTTTAAAGTTATATTATTTTAACTTATATTTTATATTATATATTTATATAATCTATATAATAAATATAGATTAAATATAAACGTTTTTAAAAATAAGTATAATATGTATGTCTAGTAACTATAATTTAATATATAGTACATACTAAATATATTTAAATGAAGACAATTGGTAGTCTCAAAATATGTATTTCCTATCTTTATTTTAAATCTTTAAGGGGTGTCCATAAAGAAGAGTATTATTATTATTATTTTTTAAAGATTTTATTTATTTATTTGACAGAGAGAGACAGCGAGAGAGGGAACACAAGCAGGGGGAGTAGGAGAGGCAGAGAGAGAAGCAGGCTTCCCGCTAAACAGGGAGCCCGATGCGGGGCTCGATCCCAGGACCCTGGGATCATGACCTGAGCTGAAGGCAGATGCCCAACGACTGAGCCACCCAGGCGCCCCAAGAAGAGTGTTATTATATTGAAATAGTCAAACATGAATGAGACCTAAGGAGCTTTTCTGGCTCATGGGTTGTATACATGAGGAATCAATACAGACAAAACGTAGAAATGACAGGAAGAAAAAGAACTATTGTGGATTAAATGCCGTCTTCTGCAAATGTTTTAATCCTCCTGGAGAATTCTGTTACAGGATAATGATTTGTTTTAGGAAATTGTTCTGAGGTGTGTTCTTTGGAGGATGCATTTGGAGAAGGTTTCATTTTGGCACAGCGAGGGGCGCAAATGCCACTGGAATAAATTCAGAATTTTCAAATTTGTCTCTGTTTAATATATTTTTCCAGTTTTTGCAAAGTGCTTTATAGCTTTTTTTTTTTTTTTTTTTTTTGAATGCATGAAAAATGACTTCTTGGGCTGAGGTAGGTCATGGAAAATTGAAAGCCAAAGCTCAAAGATATTTCAGTTTTCCATCTCTTGTTTTAGAGGAAAGGCTTTCAGATTTGACTGGAGGGTATCAGTTTTCATATTAATTTACGGATTTGTATGTGTGTTCTTCAGACTGAGGTATTTCTTTGACAAGCTATATAAGCCGCAAAGGTTTTATGTTCTGATGAATAAGCTGGCCTGTGGTAGTGGAAGAGATGATGAAGATCTTGGCTAGCAGAATGCTTGGTCTGTTTTTACCATTCCAGTTTAAGTCGGCTTCATTTTAAGTATAACTTAGGATGAAGTTGGCTACTACTCATTTAGTCTGGCTCAGATCACAGAACCTCTGTTCTGGAAGGAGAGACAATGAACTTTGTGCTGCAGATGTTTGTTTAGCTTATCTAAGCTTTCGTTCTCTCCTCTTTAATTCTTTTTTTAAAATAAATTTATTAAGTTTTTAATTTTTTAAAAAGATTTTTATTTATTTGAGAGAGAGAGCAGGAGCACAGAGGGGGAAGGGCAGAGGGAGAGGGAGAAGCAGACTCCCCGTTGAGCAGGGAGCCCCACGTGGGATTCGATCCCAGGACCCCGAGATCATGACCTGAGCCGAAGGCAGATGCTTAACCGACTGAGCCACCCAGGCGCCCCTTGGGTTTTTAATTTTAATTCTAGTATAGTTAACATAAAGTGTTCGATTAGTTTTAGATGTATGATGTAGTGATTCAGCAATCTTACACATGACTCAGTGCTCATCACGATAAGTGTACTCTTGAATCCCCAGTTCCTATTTCACCCCCCGCCCCTCACCTCCCCTCTGGTAACCACCAGTGTGTTCTCTGTAGTTAAGAGTCTTCTCCCCTTTAATTCTTAATTGCTTTTTGAAGGTTTATGTGCAGACATGGAGCACTCAGAATCTGACTATGACCATCACGCGAGATGAGTATCCCTCCTACCCTATGGTGCTCCGGGGCATTAACCAGAAGGCTACCTTTCCTCAGTACCAGCCTGTGATCATGCTGGAAAAGGGCTACACCATCCACTGGAATGGACCGGCACCAAGGACTGCTTTTCTGTACCTCGTAAACTTCAACAAGTATGTCTGCATTACTGTTATTTCAAATAGTGGAGCAAGTCGTAATTTCGTGGAGACAAATGATACCATATTGCTTTGGTAGCAAGTGAAGAATGCCGATTTCACGTACTTTGTTCTTCTTACATGTTTTTTGTTGATGGAATTAAGCAGTTTCACAGACTGAATCCTGTCATTTAAAAAACATTTCTTTTTTTTTTTTAAAGATTTATTTATTTATTTATTTGACAGATAGATAGAGAGCACAGGTAGGCAGAGAGGCAGGCAGAGGGAGAGGGAGAAGCAGACTCTCCACTGAGCAGGGAGCCCGACGTGGGGCTCGATCCCAGGACCCTGGAATCATGACCTGAGCCGAAGGCAGCCGCTTAACCGACTGAGCCACCCAGGCGTCCCTAAAAAACATTTCTTTTTGTCTGTGGTCGAAGTATTGTGTGCAGAAAGCCACTTAACAAGAGCCTTTACTATAGTCTGTCGAGGGCTTTAATTCCCCATAGCTGGGATGGGAAGAAGTTTTATCTGGCATTCCAACTGAGCACTTGGTTATCTAGAAAATGAAAAAATTTTCGAGGCCCAGTTTAGACCTGACAGAAGAGAGCGGCGTGATTGATAAGTAATGTCAGCTACAGGCAAGAGGGAGAAGAATCAGGGTGTGAATGCCAGGCACTTACCACGCCTGCTGGAAAGCATCTTTCTGTCCCTTCTTGATTTCAGTTGTCTGTCCTAATAATACTACTTTCAATCAAAGGCTCTATTTTTACATTAATTTATTCAAGTGTTTTCTGTGTGCCTGCTGATCTAAAGATGAATGAGAAAAGGACTTGTTTTTCGGGAGCGCCTATTACCCAGGTAGAATAAATTTTAAGTACATTGACAAACCAGTGCTATTTTTAGTGGAAAAAGGATAGAGCAATAATGCTGCCTCCGGGGCCTGGGCCAGGCTGCACGGATGAAGTGATACTAAGGGACCAGTCTTGTTGGAAAAGCAATACCATTGAGAAAGGGCTGGTTCTGCTCAGGGACGGATGGATTCAGTGTGATGGGAGCATGGGGTGCGTCAGGGGAAGTGACAGATGATGCTGGAAAGGAGGAATGGGACAATTTCGAAAGGCCATCGTAACCAGTCTAGTTGGGTGTGATGGTGAACGCTGGGGACTCCATGAGACTGCTCAGATAGGTATTGGAAAAATTGAAACGGCCTATTCCCCTGGCTGGTCCTAATGCTCTGACTTGTCACAGCTCTCTTAAAACACCCACTTGAAATGAACAGAGGTGGGCCTAGAACATGTAGAAATTCAGCTCTACGTAGGTCACTTCCAAGGAGCTGTGAATATCAGTGGTTGCCCTTCTGTGATGTTAGGGCCCCAGCACCTGCTCTAAACCGGACCATGACTGTTTTCCTCTAACATTAACTGCTATTTCTCTGTGCCTTTGCTGGAGAATCGCCACCCTGCCTACTGAGTCAACCAAGGCAAAAATCCCAGGACTCATCACTGACTCTGCTTCTCCTTCATCCCATCCCATCAGCGACCAAAGCCTGTTGGTCCTGTCTCCTTAACGGTGTTCAAGTCTCTCCACTTCTTTCCACCCCTACTGCTTGTGGCTGAGTTCAGACCGTTATCATCTCTCTCCTGGATCCTACGTGATCTCCCCACCTCCAATCCTTAGTTCACATTGTGTCCAGGATGAGGTTTCCAAAAGCCAGTCCAATATGACCAGTCCCAGGAATGAGCCGCAGAGAAGGCAGTGAAAGAAACAGTGATGGTCAGAGAGGACCGAGGAGAAATGTCAGAGTGATCAGTAATTCAGAGACTTCTATCCGGCAGGGTATGAATTTGAGGCGAGAGATTACAACCAAATGGTATACAGGGTTCTGTAAAGATCACACGTAACTTTTGGAAAAGTACTGAGTGAATAAAAATCTTTTAAAGTGAAACGAGGCTGAACCCAGAAGTTTCAAAAATCCGCATGGGCTTTGGAAGTTCAGTCAGATTTTCCTGGCTTAAGTAGCTGAAAGTTTATAAAAATTACATCATGGTCAGAGGCAAGAGGAAGAGAAGGACAGTTTTCCCCCCCAAATTTAATGTGATTATGGAGAGGTCATAGATCCTGTCACAGTGCCATTTCTACAAATAACACTTTAAAAACAATAAGAGCTGTGCTTATTCATTAAATAAAATAAGGAGAATAGAGAAAAACAAAGAAAATGGAAATAACCTATAATTCTTCTAATCAGAGTGAGGCATTAGAAACGTATTATTCTCCTGTCTCTCTCCACCCTTATGTGTTTTCGGAGCATATAGATATACCAAAATTTACTTGACTACTCTCTTCCTCCGTGAGCACATACCTTGTTTTACTTCTGCCAGCCCCTCTACACCCCCTTTTTGCTATTATAAATGATACTGTGTAAAGCATCTTTCCTGGTCTTTGTTACTAGTTATTCTTTAGTGGGATTACTGGTAAAATCTGCATGAATAATTTTAAGGCCTTGTTACCTGTTGTTTAAATATTCTTTGGAAGAGTGGTGGTAAGTGTAGAACCTTGTGAATGTACTTAATGCCACTGAACCGTGGAGTTAAAAGTGGATAAAAAGATAAATTTTTGGTTATGGATATTTTACCACAACTTAGAAAATGCCTTCAATCAGCAAATGATTAAAAAAGGGGAAATATTTTTAATGGTTTCCAGAAAGTGTTGATTTTGTATCTAAAGACAGGATATTACGTAAGAAAAAAAAAAACCACAGCAATTTGGTAATATGCATCGAAAGCTTTAAAAATACATATGTCTTGTGGCACCTGGGTGGCTCAGTTGATTAAGCATCTGCCTTCGGCTCAGGTCATGATCTTGGGGTCCTGATATCGAGCCCCACATCAGGCTTCCTGCTCGGCGGAGAGCCTGCTTCTCCCTCTCCCTCTGCCTGCCGCTCTGCCTACTTGTGCTCTCTCTCTCTCTCTCTGTTAAATAAATAAATAAATAAAATACATATGCCTTTATATCCAGCAGTTTTACCACTAAGTTTTTATCCTAATGCAATCATAAAGGAAAAAAATACATTTATGAACAAAAAAATTCTTTGGAGGGGCACCTGGCTGGCTCAGTCTGTGGAGCGTGTGACTCCTCATCTCAGGGTTGTGAGTTTGAGTCCCCCATTGGGTGTAGAGATTACTTAAAAAAAAAAAAAGTAAGTAAAATTAAAAAAAATTCTTTGGAAAGATTTTACCAGCGTACACTCCACTCCCACTGTCAGGCTGTTAGTGTTTCTTCCATTTTCATGCATCCCATTCCCAGTAATCTCACTTAATTTTATTATCCTCTTGTAGTGTCTAAGTACATTTTATCCAACTTCTATTCACATTCTCTTAAGTCCTGTTGAGACCAAGACATTTTTGTAAGCGAGACAATTGTCGTAAATATATTGGTAAGAGAAGTTTGGGGAACGTACAGAGGCAGGCGATTTGCTAGTATGTCGTGGTACAGAACTTCCATTGTTAGTGGCTCAATCAATACGCATCAGAAATTTAAGGAGGAGAGAAATCGTGGCTGAAATTTACATATGCTGTAGTACTCAAGATACATAGGCTCAAGTGTGAATTCATTGTTTTATTGTCTCTCCTTTACAGGAATGACTGGATTCGACTTGGCCTCTGCTATCCATCAAACACAAGTTTTCAGGTTACCTTTGGCTTTTTACAGCGCCATAATGGCTCGTTATCCAAAATGGAAGAATATGAGCCTGTGCATTCACTGGAAGAATTGCAGAGGAAGCAGTCTGAGAGGAAATTCTATTTTGACTCCAGCACGGGGTAATTGGGTGCAACCAGTGAATGAGAATTATTGCTATTTTTCTTTAATGGTGAAATTACTAGTTCTTCAGCCTAACTAAGAATAGGTTGTGATGGGACGGCTGTTTAGGAAAGCAGCTGATGTGGGTAATTCTCTGCTCATCACTATTAGAGGTTTAGAGAAGTAGAAGGACTCGTAATTATAGTTGGCGGCAGGAATCAAATGAAGATGTTTGCATATACCTATTAAGGCAATTGGGAGAGAGAAATTACCCTTGTCAATGAAGAACCAGTAGGCCCAATTGAAAATTAAAATAATTTTTTTTTTCTATGACAGCCCTTAAGATGATTATTTACATGGGAAAGAATTCATATTTCAGGAAAAGCTCATTTTTTTCTTCCTTTAAGGTGATCTCTCAAGCTGACCTTGAGTTTAAAAAAACAACCAAACCAAACCACTGTTAACCATGGCGTATTTGCTTTCAACTTTCTCTAGGCTGCGTCTTTCCACTTTTTAATTCTAATCCTGTTCACCCGGGGTCCTGTTGGCTTTGTCTGCCTTTATCCAGTTACAGTCTCTCAGCCTTTGGGCTATGGTAGGCTTGATCTCCTGTACTCTTCCAGCAAGTAGCATGCTCCTTCAGTATCCATTCCTTAAGCTGACATTCCTATCACATGCCATTGTCTAGGTACTGTAAAGATACTCATGTGAATAAGACCCATTTTTCACAGTCCACTGAAGGACATGGGCCCGTAAAGCAAGTCATTAGCGAGCTAGAGGTTTAAATGCTGTAATTCCTATAGTGCGATATTCATTGTGCCTTCTGAGGTCACCCAGAAGCCCAGCATAGGATGACCAGTGACATCCCAAGAGGGTGACACTGGGGCTAACTCCTGAGGAATGAGTAGGAGGAGATGGAAAAAGAGAGGGGTCAGGTGTCCCCAGGAGCAGTGCGGATAGGTGCATGGAGGCATGGAAGAACGCAGCATGGCATGTTTGGGGGAAAGATGAAAGTTCAGAATGGGGAGAAGGGGCATGAGGTTGGGGTTCAGTTAAGTGTCTTGTTAGTTTTTTGAAGAAGATGTAGCTCATTTGCCCTCCAGGGCCCCTCCAGCAGCCTGTGTGACGAGCTTAAGTCTTTTTTTACCATAATTGTCGCTGATTTTCAGTAAGACTTAAAACAACCTATTTGGACATTTATTCTACAGATGACAGAACTTCCACATTCCCTGTTGATTTTCCACAAAAATAAATGGAGCACCCCAATTTGTGAGGATGGTCTAGGGATCACAAATGAATGATTAGCTGGGAAATATTTTTCTCCATTCCGACATTTTTAGAATCCCTCAGCCTTCGAGGTTCTAATTCTTTTTTAATTCTATTCATTTTGATGACTTTTAATTAGGCCCCTTTCATTCCTTATGTATATATGTTAAAAGTACTGATGTTAGGACAATGGCTGGTTTTTACCTCATAACTGCAACTTTTCATTGTTCACTGACTTCATATTAAAATATGAATTCATGATCTCCAGTAATCAATCACATTTGATCAAATGCTTTATAGTCTTGACTTCTTTGGTTCAGAAAGACTAGGTTTGCTGACAGACGTTGGACTGTTGCCTGGAAGTTACTTTTCCATTCATCTTGGCAGCAGGAGGATAATTCCGAGTGGGCGGGTCTGTTCCTTTCCCTTGATTTTGGCCAAAGTACAGACAGAAGGACCTCAGGCCCATCTGCTCTTAGTAATCATCACAGGAATTGATGGGAGACCATATCTTGGCCTTAGCCAAGCAAGTCACAGTTGCTATTTTTATTTATTTCAAATTTATGCCTTAAACCAAAATGATTTATAAACCAAAAGAAGAAAAAAACAAAAAACCACCACACTAAGTTATGAAATCCTAAACTCAACACAAGTCTAAAATTTTCCAAGGAAGTTTTGAACCAAACCAAAGTCCGTCCTCCCAAATTACCTATTGAACTATTTCACTCCAGAAATTAACTTTGATATGTTCCAGAATGACTGAATCGGGTCATCAAAATATTTTCTGAAAGTAGTGTTGCATTTGACTTAGGGCCCTAGGAGGATAGAAAGGAAGGAGAAACGACTTCATTAGTTTTGTCATTTATTTTCTTTTAAGGAGAAGTTACTTTATTAGAGGAATAGCCCTATGGGGTTGAGGCCAATGTGAGGAATTTTTGTGAGTTTGTGAGAGTCCGTCTAACATCCCGTGGATTGGTTTGTGTTCCGCTCAGGTTGCTGTTTTTGTATCTCAAAGCCAAAAGCTACAGGGACGGCCACAGTTACTGTTCATCTCAGGGATGTGAAAGAGTCAAGATCCAGGCAGCAACAGACTCAAAAGACATCAGTAACTGCATGGCCAGAGCATATCCCCAGTACTACAGGAAGCCATCAGCACTCAAGCGCATGCCCTCCATGCTCACCAAGCTCTGTCAAGGCTGCGGGACCCGCCAGGTAAACAAGGAGGAAGAGTAGGCTGTGGGCGGAAAAGAATCAAAAAGCAGTTTTTTGTTTGTTCCTTTATTTTGGCAGTAGGCACATTTTTCTTTGAAACATCGGTCTTGCCAGGTTATAAATACTGCATGATTTCTCCTGAATTTTGGCCCATTCTAGAATGTGATAATCCTAAGAAGCAAACTAGTCCAAATTCATAATAGAAATATTTTACCCCGTGATACATCCGTTTACCTTGGATGACTGTAGACTTTTTGGTCCTCATCTTCCCCCTACCCCCCTCAGATGTGACTCTGTTACAGTATTGCTATTGGATTTACATGTCAGTCATGTAGAAAAATACTTTTATTGAGGACTATAAAATTTCTCTTCCAAAAATGCAACTCATATATGGGGCACCTGGGTGGCTCAGTCGGTTAAGTGTCTGACTTTTAATTTTGGCTCAGGTCACGATCTCAGGGTTGTGGGATCCAGCCCCACATTGAGCTCTGTGCTAAGCATGGAGTTTGCTTGAGATTCTCTCTCCCTCTGCCTCTGCCCCTCCTCCACTAAAATAAATAAATAAATCTTAAAAAAAAATGCAACTCATATGAAAATTGTCCCCCCCCCCCTTTTTTTAAGGTGGAAAGCTACTGTTAATTTTGAAGCATGTGCTATTACATTTACCTGTAATTAAAAGTACAAACTAACTTTGGCTAGAAGTAAAATTCTTCTCCTTCTTAATTACAAGGTCTCCCTCTGGATCTTGAGAAAACATGGCAATGAAAGTAAATCCAAAATATGAGCTCAAGTTGTGCATGGGGTTTTCAAAGGAAGTCAGACCAGCTCCAAGTGAAAAAGAAGTATAGAGTTAATATTGCTCTAATTAATACTTAACCTTTACACAGATAAATATAGGTTAAGGGAAATGGTTCTTTTTTTTAAAGATTTTATTTATTTTTGACAGAGAGAGTGTACAAGCAGGGGAGGGGCAGAGACAGAGGGAGAAGCAGGCTCCCAGCTCAGCAGGGAGGCCGATGTGGGACTCGATCCCAGGACCCCGGGATCATGACCTGAGCCGAAGGCAGACGCTTAACCATCTGAGCCACCCAGGCACCCAAGGGAAATGGTTCTTAAAGTATCAGCGTCACCTGGGAACTTGTAAAATATTAGAATTCTTGGTCCCACCCTAGTTCTACTGAATCAAAAATGTTTCTCATTTGTTTTTGCCTATTGGTAGCAGTAAGGTCTGAGAGAGGAACATGGATTTATTCTTCCTGTTATCATATATGAGTATTTTTTCAAAGGCAGTTCACTATCCACAGTTTGAATCTTTCATATCCCTGTGCCACTTCTATTCTCCCACCTCAGCTAAAACCAGCCCACCAACCCACCTACCAACCTACCAGCCAGCCACCCAACTCACCAACCAACCCATCAACCAAGCCAACCATGTACATGAAGAAGTTTATATAGATCCTTGCCTGTACCATGTAATATCTTGACTATTAAAGTGACATTTTATTTATTTTTTATTTTATTTTAATTTTTATTTTCTGGGGGGGAGGGACAGAGGGAGAGGGAGAGAGAGAATCTTAAGCAGGTTCCATGCCCAGCGCAGAGCCCTGTTACACCGGGCTCGATGACACAACCCTTGAGATCATGACCTGAGCTGAAATCAAGAGTCAGATGCTTAACTGACTTAGCCACCCAGGCGTCCCTAAAGTGATATTTTTAGATAATCTTTGTGGGGAAGTAAGTTCTCCAGCCTAATTCTCAAGCTGAATTTGTTAACGTCCTTCATTACAGAAAATATTATATAATTTATTATAACAATTGCAACATGATAATTTATAAAAATAATCATCATTGGAAATACCCTAAGCCTATCTTTTTAAATGGTTCCATACATTAATGTTTAGCATTCCTTGTTTTTTTGTCTGTGCTTGAAACATTGATTAGAATTTATTTATTTATTTATTTATTTATTTATTTTAAGATTTTATTTATTTGACAGAGAGAGACACAGCGAGAGAGGGAACACAAGCAGGGGGAGTGGGAGAGGGAGAAGCAGGCTTCCCATGGTGCAGGGAGCCCGATGTGGGGCTCGATCCCAGGACCCTGGGACCATGACCTGAGCTGAAGGCAGACGCTTAACGACTGAGCCACCCAGGCGCCCCTAGAATTTATTTTTTAAAAAATGTATCGATTACTGACTTGGTACTGTTGCAAAGTACTTGAAGCATTTGGGAACCTCACTTTTACTTGGAAATTTGAAGAATGAGTTTGTTTTGAATGTCAGAAAGAAACACACGTACATGAGGAGTAAGTAGGAAAATTCACACAGGTTTTTGACTCCAAACCTGAGCTTCTGAACGTTGAGTATCATGATGATTGTTTGCCCTTGGAATGAAGTTGTTGACATGCATTCATCAGGAATATATACTTTAAGTGCTGAATTGTGAGAGAGTTCGGCCTGCTTTTGAATGAGAAGAAAGCCTTTAGGGAGGAGGTGCAAGGTGGGATTTGGAGGCTGGGAGTGATTTCAAGGAGTGGAAGGAAACAAGGAAGGGCATTCTGGGGGAGGGAACAGCATCTGCAAAGGCAGAGTGGCGGGAAAGGAGATGAAGCACTTGTGGGAAAGCGATAGCTACAGAAGGCAATAGAACAGGGAGATTAGGGGCCTGGATATAAGGTGTGGCTTCATTTATGGGACACGTTGCAAGTCAGGTAGAAGATTAGCCTGGTGATGCACTTTTGAACAGTGTAATGCTTGTCACCGTTACTTCTCTCAGTTCTGGAGTGACTGAGTCCCAATTTAAGATAGCTGGTCTGAAAAGGACAAACGTCTAAGTGTAAAGCACATTTACTTAGTCATTTGCAGAATTGATTTTCTGAACAAGATTACAATTATTTGAGACTGGGATTATTCCAGAAAATGAGGAACATACATTTCTTATATTAAATCCGGATCAAAAGATGGAAATCCAGGCCATTCAATCTGTAGAAAAAGTTCACAGGGGAGAAAAAACACCATTGGGTTTGATATAATTGAGTTGATTTTGAGGCCCTTTTGAAGGAAGATGTGGTTGACAGAAATATGGAACTTCTTCCCTGTTTAGGTGGTGTTTACTAGTGATCCTCATAAAAGCTACCTCCCCGTGCAATTCCAGTCACCCAGTAAAGCAGAGACTCAGCGTGGAGACCTGTCTTTTATCTCTGTAAGTACCATCTGGCACGTACCCTGCCTCAGCTTCTCACTTTTTATGTTTTATCCCGGTGACATGAATTATCTCTGGCAACAGCCGCTTGGTGGCAAGCAATATAATAGAGGTATAACTACCTCCTAAACATTTGCGTTTTTTTTTTTTTTTAAAGATTTTATTTATTTATTTGACCGAGAGAGACATAGCGAGAGAGGGAACACAAGCAGGGGGAGTGGGAGAGGGAGAAGCAGGCTCCCCGCGGAGCAAGGAGCCCGATGTGGGGCTCGATCCCAGGACCCTGGGATCATGACCTGAGCTGAAGGCAGTCGCTTAACCAACTGAGCCACCCAGGTGCCCAACATTTGCGTTTTTAAGTACGTTAAATGTATTAAGTCTTTTTTCTCACTGGATTGTGTTTATTGATGACTTTGAGGTGAATGTTAAAATTGGTTCACCAAGTATTAGTCCTCTGTTCTAAGCGGGTTTATGGAAGTATAGGCCTGAGCCTCATTGTCAACACATAGAATTTGGGTGAAGAGCCAAGCTAGCCGGTGGTAACCAGCTCTTGGCTTGAGGTCTGTCCAAAATCAGGTTGACCAGAGTGCCACTGTATAATGAGCTCTCGGGGTGGCAGCTATCTAGACATCTAACTAATATCTAGCCAGGGCCTGGTCCTAGCCTCATGTGGTTTCTTTATTTTTATTTTTTATAGGTTTTATTTATTTATTTGAGAGAGAGGGAGAGAGCGCAAGCAGAGGGAGTGGGCGAGGGAGAAGCAGGCTCCCCACTGAGCAGGGAGCCCGATGCGGGACTCGATCCCAGGACCCCGACACTTAACCCACTGAGCCACCCAGGCGCCCCTCACGTGGTCTCTTTAAGGAGCTCATTTTTTTTATAATTGAAATATAGCTGACATACAATATTGTATTAGCTTCAGGAGTACCACATAGTGATTTGACATCTATGTACATTATGAAATGTTCACCATGGTAAGTGTAGTCACCATCTGTCACCATACAAAGTTATTACAATAATACTGACTCTATTCCCTATGCTGTACTTTTCCTCCCTGTGACTTACTTTTTTTCTTTTTTTTTACTTCTGTATTTTATACATACATATACTGGAGAAATCTGTATCTCTTAATCCCCTACACCTGTTGGATGCATCCTCCAACCATAGGAGCTCAGTTTTTTAAAGTAGTGAGCAACACAATCACAAATCCACATGTATGCGGACAAAATTATATCTTACTCTTTTTTTTTCTTTCCCAATTTCTTTTATTGTGTTAAAATATACATCACATAAAATTCATTGTCTTAACCATTTTTAAGTGTATAGTTCAGTGGTGTGAAGTACATTCATATGGTATGCAAGCATCACCACCACCCATCTCCAGGATTGAACTCTGAATTAAGAATATCCCTACTTGGGGAGGGGAGGGTGAAATGGGGTGTTATTGATCAACAGACATGTAGTTTCAGGTAAGATAAATAAGCTCTCCAGATCTGCTATATGACATAGTCCCTGTAGTCAGTAATTATGTATTGTACCCTTAAAATTTGTTAAGCAGATGGATATTGTGACCTCACACACAAAAAATTAAAAAGAAAGACAGACTATCTCTATTTAAATGTAGCTCAAAGATTTCCCAACTATATATGTATGCCTATTGCCCTCTGTTAGCAACTGTTCATTTTGTAGCATGTTCATGATGTAATTTTTTTTGGCGTAAAATTTGTTAGCTCAGCATCTCAGTGCAGTCAGCTGCGTGGAGAACCTGATCCCAGCCTTGTTGTCATGGTATCTGGTGAGAGTTAGTTGCAGAAGGGAAGCAAGTGGGTGCTGAGTAGCTCTGCTCCACTAAGTCCACTAAACAGTTCAAGAAGATACTGTTTTGCCCAAAAAATCTCAGGCAGGCTCTGCTCCAGGGTCTGAAGACAGTTTTTATATATATATATATATATATATATATATATATATATATATATATATATATATATTTAAAAATTTTATTTATTTATTTGACAGAGAGAGACACAGCGAGAGAGGGAATACAAGCAGGGGGAGTGGGAGAGGGAGAAGCAGGCTTCCCGCTGAGCAGGGAGCCCGATGTCGGGCTCGATCCCAGGACCCTGGGATCATGACCTGAGCCGAAGGCAGCCGCTTAACGACTGAGCCACCCAGGCGCCCTGAAGACAGTTTTTTTAACTCCATTGCTGCACATGGGGTGCTCAGGACCCCAGAAAAGTTACAGTATTGTGTTTTGTCATATTTACCTCCGATACTTTACCCAAGCATTGCCTGAAGAATCTTTGCTAGGACATGGTGTTTCTTAAGTCTTTATGGACACTTTTGTGTTGTCTTTAAGTAACAGGTTTTAAGGGGTTCTTTTCAAGAGGACAGTTTAAGTGTGTTGAGGATCATTATATATTTTTTCTCAAATGTATCTCAATTTGAAGCATTCAGATTTTTTAAAATAAGAGAATCACTTCCAGTCTTCCCAAATATAAAGTGGTACTTTACCTCAAGGATTTCCAGAATTGTTCTCTGGATTAGAGCAATATAAACATAGCCAAAAAAAATCATTCGATTCCTATGAGACCAGTAGCGATTAGAAATAAAATTTAGGGGCACCTGGGTGGCTCAGTCGATTGGGTGTTTGACTTTGGCTTGGGTCATGATCTTGGGGTCCTGGGATCGAGTCCCGTGTTGGGCTCTCTGCTCAGTGTGGAATCTGCTTGTCCTTCTGCCCTTAGCGCTCGTTCTTTCTCTCTCTCTCTCAAATAAATAAATAAAATCTTAAAAAAAAAAAGAAATAAAATTTCCCCAAACATGGACAAGTGTAGTGATGATGGCATTTCTCCTTTGTTAGCTTTAGCATAGTTTATAATTTTACACATTTTATTTTTTTTCAAGATAAACCTTTTTTTTTTTTTTTTTTTAGTTTTTATTTATTTATTTAAGTAACCTCTATGTTCAGTGCAGGGCTTAAACTCAGGACCCCGAGATCAAGAGCTGCACGCTCCTCTGAGCCCGCCAGGTGCCCCAATTTTACACATTTAAAACTAGGAACATTGCCTATGGCTTAAATTAGTGTTCAATTATTTTTTAGTCCAGCAAGTCTTTTTTCCTTCTTTTCTGGCTGACAAATTAATGATATTTGGATGTGTCTAGAGTTCATTTTTCTTGAAGAGGTCTCAAACCGCTAATGTAATTTAAAGAGGACTACTGGAAATTTCAGCTCACAATAATTGTGAACAAAATCTATTAATACCTTGTGGCTTATATCCTGATGAAATGACCACTTTTCCATTTTGATTTTATTTATTTATTTATTTATTTATTTATTTATTTATTTATTTAATTTTTAAAAAGATTTTATTTATTTATTTGACAGAGAGACACAGCGAGAGAGGGAACACAAGCAGGGGGCGTGGGAGAGGGAGAAGCAGGCTTCCCGCGGAGCAGGGAGCCCGATGCGGGACTCGATCCCAGGACCTGGGATCATGACCTGAGCCGAAGGCAGACGCTTAATGACTGAGCCACCCAGGCGCCCCTCCATTTTGATTTTAAAGGAGAGCTATGGGTGGGACAAAGGAGATGAGGCCGTCTAGCGCCTCTGGTGTTGCAAACCTAAACTCTGCTGGGGGGTTGCTGTGTCGGGGAAGGCATGGTATTTTCTCTGAACCAGTGTGACCGTAAGTGAGCTATAGGACCTGTGGCACAGAGCCTGGGGCCTGGTCACTGAGTTTAGAAGCTTTGACCCCAGTGGGAGAGTGGGGCAGGCATGAAGCTCTTACGCCGGCAGCGAGAGTCACGCTGCTCATCTGAGTTTGAGCTGCCGCGCCTTGCTCAGAGCATCCAATCCAACCAGTAAAGACCAATCAGAGGCACAATCTAGAACACTGGCAGGGTTTCAGATGTTGGCGGAGAAAGAGTCACTGGATGATGCAGTTTGAATCCTGGAAATAGAATTTGATTCATGGGTTTAGAAGACCGAGGGAAGGGCTCGGACTCATCAAAGGTGAGGCATCTTGGAGATATGAATGGGGTGATGACAGCAGAAGACGTGTTTCTCTGTTCTCAGGTCAATGGCACCGACTTTACCATCCAAGACGCGGGCATCCTCCTCCTCATTGTGGATGCCTGCAGCGTTCCCTTCCGGTTAACGGAAAAAAAGATTTTCTCTCCTGCCGATATCAGTCGCGTGGAGGAGTATTTGAGAACAGGTATCCCTCCAAGGTAGGTGACGCTTGCTCTGCAAGAGGGGACAGGCCATCGGAACAGGTGACACCTGGTTAACACCAAGCTTTGGTTTGTCTTTCCACCCTTTTACGGTGTGGGCATTTAGGGCTGTTGAAAGGTGGTCATTTCCTTTCCCGTCTCCGATTGACGCCCATGTGGTCTAAACTGCATAGTATTGCTCAGCGAGAGCCTGGATGTGAGCAGAGTTTGCAAATGGTGTGAAACCTCTTAGAAGGGGAATTGCTCGGTATTTTGGAACCTTTCTGCCCACTTTTTAGTAGTTGGTCGATTACATTGCACCTAACTCACTCAGAAGGTTCATTTCCAGTTTAAAGCAATTTTATACACGATTTGACCTTTGTGGCCATCTGTCCTACTGATAAGACAGCATTGTGCTGTGAATTCACCACCTAGCTCACATGGAAGTGACTAGAAAGTCCACTGAGTTTTATTTTATTTTTATTATTATTATTTTTAAAGATTTTATTTATTTATTTGACAGAGAGATAGAGCGCAAGCAGGGGGAGTGGCAGGCTCCCTGCTGAGCAGGGAACCCGATGCGGGACTCGATCCCAGGACCCTGGGATCATGGCCTGAGCCGAAGGCAGATGTTTAACGACTGAGCCACCCAGGCGCCCCCGTCCACTGAGTTTTAAGTGGACAGGTATCTGGTCTCTCTTTTAAGAGCCCTGGCCTGATGCAGTTTGTTTTGTTGGTCTCTGAAGAAGCATGCACATAAGCGAAGCCTTTCTTTTTGGCGACTGGTTAGGCCCCGCCTCCTAGAGGCAAGGAGCCGAATTCAGGCTCCTCCCTGCCTCCCTTCGATGTGCTGCAGATGCTGACTCATAAGCAGATACTTAATGAAGCAACTAAGGGAAGGGCATAAGCTTCCTGGGGAGTGAGATCCTGTCTAGTTTTTGAACGCCTCTTCAGTCATCTGATGACTTGACGCTCTTTACATATGACAGAACCAGATTTCAGTGAGTCCCGTAAAGTCATTGAATTATTTGAGTGTAATATTCAGTGTGCAGGTGAAGCTCTGTCTTCTGCTTTGAGATGCTTCTAGGGAGTTCCTTTCCAAGGCCTCAATTTTCTTTAAGGATTTAAAGATTTTTCCTAATGGTGAAAATATGTACTCAGTTCACTGAAACCAATCCTGGGCATACAGCTCACCATAAATTTTTAGGATAACACGGCAGTCCTGTAAGATACCCTATAGATTTAAGAGTTAAAACCAACTCATTAAAAAGTCACTAGGTTGTTTCTGGAAAGGGGACTGAAGGAAGGCTTTTAAGATATGGGTAGTGTTCTGTTTCTTCATCTGGGCTGGTTACATGAGTATGTTTAGTGTGCAGAAATTCAGTATGCTATACACTTAGTGATACTTTTCTGTATGTATGTTGTATCTTTTTTTTTTTTCCTTAAGATTTTATTTATTTATTTGAGAGAGAGAGAGCCTAAGCAGGGGGAGCTATAGAGGGAGAGGGAGAAGCAGACTCTTCACTGAGCAGGGAGCCCAACATGGGACTCAGTCCCAGGACCCTGGGATCATAACCTGAGCCGAAGACTTAACTGACTGAGCCACCCAGGCGCCCCTGTATGTTGTATCTTAACTAAGTGTTAAGAGGTTATGGAGCAACTACCAATGTCTCTTAGAGAACTAGGATTGTTGGGGTGTGCGGGTCCCTGGGGACCTGTAAGTGATCTCATGGGACGAGCCTGAAGAGGGTCAGGCCTGTAAGGTTGCTGTGGTAGGACCTCTGTTCTGACTCTGAATGGTCACCCTTGCTTTAGAATGACATTGACATGTCAAGACCCACATTAAGAAAATGAATACTAATGGTTATATAAAAGTTGAAGAAAAGGATAGTAGAAGAATAAATGTGGGAGAGTAATAAAATCTTTGTAAACAACTTAAAATAATACAAGGGGCTTGTTTTATAATATACTAAAATAAATCACAAGGCCATAGTAATTAAGCCAGGATAGCATTGAAAGAGGAGAGAGAGAGCGAGAGAGATCAGGAGAAGAGAAAATCCACAAACAGATTTAAGTATATGTGTTGATATGCTGCATAATAAACATGGCATTTAAACCAAACCATGGGGCGCAGATTGTATTTCTTTTTAAAATTGGTGTTTATTCATTTATTTTATAAGTAGATAATAGGACATGAATAGATAGAACATCTGTCCTGGGTGGGGCTGGGGAGCCTGAACTTGTAACAGCAGGGAAGTGAAAAGCATCTGAGCTCCCCCCACCCCCCGTTTGTTTTTAGTTCTGCTTTTATCTAGTATTTCTATGCTATATTAAGTTCAGAAAGGTACTCAATACATGCTGATTTATTTAAATTCCCTCCAATTTTCTGACTTTTACATACAGGTCAATTGTTCTGTTGAGCACAAGAGGAGAAATAAAGCATTTAAATATTTCCGATTCGTTAGTACCTCTGGGATTAGCCAAACCAGCTCATCTTTATAACAAAGGTTTGTATTTGTATTATTCCTTGAAGTTCTTATGAGTCCAGCCACAGACGCATTTTTAGGGTGGACTATAGCCCCTAGCCTGTCTTCGTGAGCTTATTTTGCTGGAGTGGGTATCATTAAGATAATTTTTAAATAAGGAGACATTATTCCAGGAAGCGTTTGGGGATGTGGTTTGTTATTTGGGGCAAGAGGTGGGTGGTCAGAGTTCATTGACGTAAGGAAGTGTAGCTTTTCTGTTTCATAGCTATCTTTGTTTTGCTCACCTCCGACTCACCTCCTGCATTGTCTTGCCTGGAATGAGTAGATGGACAAATTGCACTTTTTTTTTTTTTTTAAGGGAGTACAATATTTTTGGGATTCAGCGGAAAGTTTAAACCATCATGGGCTAAGCTGTTTACCAGTCCTGCTGGCCAGGGCCTTGGGCTGCTCGAACAATTCCTACCTTTGCAGCTGGATGAATACGGTTGTCCCCGAGCCAGCATTGTCCGCCGGAGAGATCTGGAGCTGTTAATGCAGACTGCAAAAGCACATTAGGGACTCACTGTAACTTAAGTGCTGGGGGAAGAAAAAATGTGAACTAACTTATTTAATTTATGGCATTTTAAAGTGACACTGTTAACCCAATGGAACCATTTTCCTGTTTGATAACAGAGAGGGGACGAAAGAATTTAAAGGGATGGCTTGAATACCAGCTCGCGCACCTTCTAGTTGTACAAAGTGTTGAAGAATTTATTTGTGTTTGTTAGACTGGTATATTCGGAGAGCATTTCTCTTGTCCCTCACCCGCCACTCCGTGTGTCTCTTAGTGACTGTAAGCAGCTTCACCTTTTGTAGGACAGGATGCCGTGGGGGTGTGGTGGGGGCCTCTGAGGGTCAGCCCGAGTCCTTGAGCAGACCAGCTCTTGTAGTACATTGGATACTTGAAGTCTGATGCCCGGTTGTGTCATTGCTTTGGGTCAGCTGTTGACAGGTGGCTGGTGTGTTCAGTGATGCCCTGGGCCCTGGATCGGGGCCGGCAGCCTTTGCAGATTTTATAGGATGCTCAATGACAGAGTCTTAACTGGCAACTCAGGCCCAGCTCATGCCCTTTTTTTTGCCTGGGGCATGTGCTATTTTTATTCATTCGTACATTGATTCCTTCCCAGGGTCGAAGTTTCACACGGAAAGCATACTGGGATGAAAGGGCTTTAGGGATCTGACATCCCTTTAAACTTGGGCCCCCGGGGCAAAAAATTTGATCTGCACCAAGGTTTGAAGTTGTTGGGACCGTATTTGCAGCTTTAATCCTTAGCCTGTTTCGACTGTATATTTGTGTTTAAAATGCAGAGCTGAGCTGAATATTTACATTTTTTTAAAAAGAAGAAGGCCGTGTTCCTGAACTGTCCACGTGGGTCGTTTCAAGTGGCACAAAGGAAGTCTGTTCTTGGGGTGGGCTCCTGTACCTGGATTTCATTGTTGTTTTCATGTGATTTTTTTTTTTTTTTTTTAAGCTTTCCTGCTCACTATCCTGCCAGGAAAATTACAGAAAGCTTAATGATACCCCAAAATATCGTACTCAGGGGGAGAAAAAAGGGAGAGCCTTTGAAGGGCCAGAATCATGGAGGGGGGGATATTCAGAAACAGTACTCTGTAGAGCCTTAGAGGAGTTGGTCACTCTTAATTAATTACATTGTTAGAGCCAATTAAAAACAAAGTGCCATGATGCAAGATTTCCCTTCCCACTGGGTACATGTGTGTCCTGCCAGTGAGAATTGCATGTAGCAGAAAGATTAGCTCCTCAGCCAGGGATGACACCACACCGAGGGGATGCTTTCGCCCTTTCCCAAACCTGCAATACATGGAGTGTTTGAAGACATGGCCATGGCGAGAGGGTAGGAAGTGAGTTCAGGCTGACTTGGCAGTGAATACGGACAAATTCACCCTCCTCTCCCAAGAGCAAAGGCTGAGGGCCTGTCCCATGGCATCCAGGAGAAACTGCAGAGCAGGTCTGAGACTTCTGTTCCTTTACAAAATATGCTACCTCAAACTGCTACCGATAAACCATTCTAACTCTAAGTGCTCTTGCTAAGGGCATGTGTCTTAAAGTTGAGGGTTGTTGTTTTTGTTTTTTTCTTTTGTATATTGATGAACGAGATCTTACCTATTAAATATATTATTGGATCATGGTTCCTGAAGGTGATTAAAGTTTGTGTGTGCGTGTGTGTTTTTTTATGACTTAAATACCTTTGATGTGTGTTTTTTAGAGTTTGGTTCTTTAAAGATTTGGAGAGGCGATGTAAGTTCCGAGGCACTCAGTTTTTCTGATTTGTATGCTAATTGTCAGGGCCTAAGTTAAATAAATAAAAATATGTGTGCATGTATTTTTTATATATGCGTGTGACTCAGTCAATCGATCAGCTATTTTTTATTCCAGCGTCCAGCCCTGAAGAAGCTCTTGGCAGAGATGACGAAGGGAAACTGTCTGCCAAGTAGATGAACCCATTCTGCAGTGCAGAGCTTCTCCACCGAGCCTGCGCAATGGAATTGCCTGGGAGCTTTAAAAAATATAAAGACCTGCCCCCGCCCCCCCCGACACTCAGATTTAATTGGGGTGGGATGCAGCCTGGGTATTGGAATTTTTTTAAAGCTCCCTGGGTGATTCCAGCTTGCAGGCAGGTTTAAAAACCACTGCACTAATGTAATAGGTCCACTGTTTAACTCGAGTCTGTAATTTTTTGTGACTCAAACAAAATCACA
Organism: Halichoerus grypus; assembly: GCF_964656455.1. Lineage (NCBI taxonomy): Eukaryota > Metazoa > Chordata > Mammalia > Carnivora > Phocidae > Halichoerus > Halichoerus grypus. Next base: position 13,834,732 of record NC_135725.1, on the reverse strand, counting down.
GGTATCTATTATTTTTACCTGCTCTTCCTATGTTCCAGAACCCCCAGCCCTAAACAGCGCTTCACTAGTCTTCTTTTAATAGAATTTTAAATACGATTTTTAGTCCTTAATCGCCTCACATTGTTAAGTCAGTCAGCTAAGCTTTTAAATACATTTCCGGCAATGGGGGAGCCAGCAATCTGTTTTATTTCTATGGGGAAACTAGATTCAAAGGTGATTTATAAGTTCATAAGCATTTTCCATCAGGTGAGGCAGTTGGCGGAGCTCCAGAAATGTGGCCGTCCACAAATCAGCCAGCTGATGAGAAACACAGGGCCTTCTCATATGTCAACAGACATGAGGGTTTTAAGTCTTTGCTCTGAGGTTCCTGCCTCTGCACCTGAGCTGGTATGCCACGTGGTCTCTTCAGAAGCTGGAGGAGAGCTTGCAGGAAGATGAAAGGCAGGCACCAGGTCTCAGGATGTGACTCCAAAGCTGACATTCAGATGCGGGGATGGCGATGGTGGGGGGGAGGGGGGATTATGACTTCTCTGTTCTGCAGCTTCATCAGAAGAGAACACATCCTCTTGCCATTAAGTGGGTAACTTTGTTGTGAGGAGGGGTGGGCCATGAGGTGATAGATGCTTGAAGGCTTCAGATAACTAGGTCTTCATTCCCTAAGAGATGAGGTCATGTTTGGATAAGTCCAGTGGAAGGCATTTTAATAAACAGGAATGCACTTAGTGAATTCAAGTGGGGTTCCCCCCCTCCCCCCCTCACTTGGTGCTCGTAGGTAAGTACACAGAGCTCATCATGACTGTGTTTGTTGATTCTGTGATGCGAAGTTGGACCTTACCCTCCAGAATTCTTGTTTGGCTTTCACATACTTAGGAAACGATGTTTAATAACTGGAGAAATTCCCCTAAAGGTGAAGACTGTGAATGGGAGTAATTGGGTAACAGATTTGTATCATTACTGTTGTCTTAACTTGGTAATAACCCAGTGCGCTAGAAATGCAAGCAGACACTCTGGGCGGGAGCTGATTTTCAACCAAAGATCAGGGAGGAAAAAAAAAATCAAAGAAAGGCATCCCCAGTCCCTTGTTCACAAATAACAAGATGCTATTCACATCTTGCTGGACTTTTGGAGTCATTTGGAAGGCAGAGGGTTTTGTTCTGTTTTTTACCCATTTGTCCTCAAAATAAGAGAGAAGCTGGGGACACCTGGGTGGCTCAGTTGGTTAAGTGGCTGCCTTGGCCTCAGGTCATGATCCCAGGGTCCTGAGATTGATCCCCGGGTCGGGCTCCTTGCTCAGCGGGGAGTCTGCTTCTCCCTCTGCCTCTGCTCATACTCTCTCTCTCTCTCTCTCTCATAAATAAATAAAATTTAAAAAAAAGAGAAGCTGAAAAAATGCTAATCAGGCCCTGGTGTTGTGGAGAAGGGCATACACACACTTTATTTTATGTGATAAAATTAGAGAATGACTGAACTATGAAGATTTCTAAATGAGGAACTGCACCCCACAGGGCATCCAAAAATATCAGCCATAGGAAGCTGTGAAATGTTCTATCTGAAAATACATCAGAGTCAGTCAGAAAACAACCTCATAGATTCAGTTTTTCAACATTCCTAAGATGGACAGTGTGATTAGTCTGGATATGAAAAGTCATCAATTTTGGGCGCCTGGGTGGCTCAGTCGGTTGAGCGTCTGCCTTCAGCTCGGGTTGTGATCCCAGGGTCCTGGGATCGAGCCCCACATTGGGCTCTCTGCTCAACGGGGAGCCTGCTTCTCCCGCTCCCTCTGTGCTCTCTCTCTGTGTCAAATAAATAAATAAAGTCTTAGAAAAAAAGGGAAAGAAAAGTCATCAATTTCAAGTTCATCCTCTGAAGAGCTTAGGCTGTATGACCACACCTGGCTTCCTCAGGGGTTGGCAAAGTGACACAGAGGCCAGATTTGCCCCCTGACTGGTTTTGTACCAATTCTGAGCGAAGAATGGCGTTTACACCTTTAAAGGTAACACATTGGAAAAAGTCAAAAGAAGAGCGTAATTTTGTGATGTGAAAATTAAAGTTCAGTGTTCGTAAGTGAAGTCTTACTGGAAGACAGCCACACCCATTTGCTTCCGTGTGGACTAGATGTCCCAATGGCAGACCTGAGTAGCTAGCTGGGTGCAGAGTCTACATGGCTTCAAAGCTGAAAATGTTTACTCTGTTCCTTTACTGAGGAAGTTTGCTGACCCTTGCTCTTGGTGAAGGGTCTGCTGGTGTTCACTATTCTCTTCTTGGGACTTTCATAAGGTTTGAGAATTTTTTAACTAGAAAGTTAAGGAAAAAACCAGCATCAGAATCACCTGAGGTGCTTGATGAACGTGGAGAATCTCCAGCCCCAACTCAGACTGGAGAATTGGCATCTCTGGGAGTTGGAGCTGGGAATGTAATTTTGTAACAAGCTCCCCAGGTATTTCTTCTAAAGAAAAGTCTGAGAACTTTTTTGAGAACCCCATAATGTGTAGTGAGCTCCTGTTACTTCTTTCCTTCAGCAGAGAACACATCTGAACAAGTCTGAATATTGTGTTTTTAACCCTGGTCTCCGTGGTCTTCCCCAGAACTTCGTGTGACAGATGCAAGGCAGATCTGATGTGAACAGCACATTCTGTAACTGTTCCTGGGGCAGAGGTTTGGAGCCCGTGATAAAAGCCTCTCTCCATCATCTGAAATTCTCATTGTTAGAATTATTTGTTTGGCTTAGTTATTCCCACGATGGAGTGCCAGCCATCCTTTGTTTTCTGCAAGTTCTTGTTAGTTTTAGGAGTTTAAAGGAAAATGTATATTCAGCTACAATCAAGCTGCACAGATTAACAAAAGCATAGTTTCTTTGCTTTGGGATGGAACTGTATCCACCCTGGTTATTTCACATTCCTGGAAGCGCTGATTGTCAATTGCAGATTTTTTTTTTTTTTTAAAGATAGAATGAATGACTTCATACAAGCAGTTAGATTTGTAAGTGAAAGCCTTTTAACACATGAACTTTATGGAGGGGGTGGGAGGCGGTTGGAAGGGCTTGGGGGATAATGAAATTGGTCTTTGCTGAGAGAGGGTGGGACACTCCGTGGGAGACTCCACCTCCTCCCACCAGCCCCTGTTGGTCTTAAACACCCAGTTCCTGAGAGTGGAAGGCTTAGATCAGATAGGTTTCCCATGTGGGAGAATGTAGGATCTTGCAGATCTCAGGGGGCAAGGAGCATCGTTAGCTCCCAATGCGGCAGGGAAGAAGAGAGTTCTGATCGGGGAGGGAAAAACCATCCAAAACTGGTTGCCTCCCAAAATGTGCATGTGCACAGTCTTCCAAAGAAACTGGCTCTTCGTGAGTAGTTAGTGGATCTGAGACAATGAAGTGCCTAATACAGTTCATTGCTATAGATACAGTGGATTTCTGGTGACCAAGCTAGGTTTGATGCCAATCAGGGGTCTTCACTAGCAGTGTGTTACTTTGAGTGGATTCCTAGTCCTGATCTTCAGCTCTCTCGTCTGTAAAATGGGACTGCCGATACTGGGGTAAAATTACAAAGGGGATTAAATGAGAACAGCTCCCAAACATGGTTCATCATCAACAATAACAATGCGTGGGTGGTTTGTTTACAAAAAACGAAAAACAAAAACCTTAGACTTCCAGACACCTGTGAATTCTAATTTAGTAGTTTTAGGGCTAAGGATTAGGGAATCTGTATTGTTTAAAGCAGACTTTGGAGATAATGCCAGATTTGGGAACCCCTGAGAAGTCCTTATGAAAGCCTGTGGTCTAGTTCTAACACGTTTTCTGTACTCAGTTGTTTGTATCTAGAAAACAGGACTTTGGGCCAGGCCGTACGTACATGTTCAGTGACTCAGTTTGACTGTCCTCATGAAATCTGCATTTGTGCCCTTTGTTGTGCCAGCCCTATAACTCAGCAAGCCAGCTGGGTACGGGCTAGCGCTACGAGATGTGGAAAGGCAGCTAGGAAGTGAGACCATGTGTCTGCACCCTGTTCCAGAGCTGTGGTGTGCGGCTTTCTGCTCCCTGGTCCTGGGGGGGAAGACTGCAGCTCAGCTGATAGTTTGCCTCTTCCAATCCCTCCTGCCCTACACTCACATGGGCTAGAAACAACTCATTTCTAATTCCTGCTCCGTCCTTCACCCACATTTCCCTTTTGCTTCTTATCAAGCAGGAAAAATGCTAACATACGGTGAAATTGTTCAAAGCTTAGGTTGATATGACAAGCTGAAGCCGAGCGGAGGGCTTGGAAAATGAGCGCCTCTGGCAGCCAACTTTCCCGTGTCTCTCTGCACCCCCATTTCTTCCTTGTCACACCTCCTCCGGACTGCCCCGGGGTCCACTGCGGCGGTCTGGTCAGACTGGGCAAGACCACATTCCCAGACCTCTTTGTACCTCTCACACCCCTGCTCACATATTCCATGTCCAGCCCTCAGGATCCTGAGCCTTTGCTAAATGAATTCGAAGTCAGATTAGTCCTCCTGTCTAAAACTAGTTTCCTCTTAGGCAATGATGCCATTTTAATATCAGTCCACAGTGTTTATAATGCTACAAGTAATGTGTTGCTGGAAGTTTTGTGTACCTGATTTGAAGGAATTTTGCTCTCCTGCATACTTCACCTACAAATGAAGCTGATGCTGTCAAAGCCTAGGGGAAGTTACCAATCTGGAAAATCCACAACCAGATAATCAGTCACTGGGTAATGGGGTCAATATCATTGACAATATACCAGCATTTGTATTTGAATGGAATCCCTTCTGATCATCTTCAAGAAGGTTATGGATAATACTATGATTTTCCTCCCCCTTAAGCCATGTTCTCAGAACACAGGCTAGAGGAGTAACCCCTACCTGGCTCCAAAAAAACATATAATCCATTTGGATTCCAGGTGCAGGGGCTTGGCCACAAGAAAGCATATTTATCCCAGCATCTTCCTGGAAGCTGTGCTCTGTGAGCACTGGAAAATCCCTTTGTTTATAGTGTCTTGCATTTCTGTAAATCGCCTTATTTCAATAGCTGAAAGGAAGAGATTGGGTAATTATAGCTTTCCTTTGTTACAGCTTTATATTGAAAACATATGCCCGCAAGGTTAAATGAGGATCCAAGTAGATAGATGATATATAAACAAGATTGGAGATCATAAGGATTAGGAGTTTCCTGTGCACTTTTATCCAGAGGAAGAGGGTCAGTTACAAATACAAAATTATTATTGTTGCGGGTGAAGGCAGGGTTATTTTATTATATTGATGATCTATGTTTTCTGGCTCTTGTTTCCAATTCCTTGAAATGGGATAATTTTTTGATTTCAGTTGTGAAAAAATTCAGTTGTGAATTTTTAATGTGATATTATCTAAAATAATTGGATTCAGAATCTATTGACAAGTATAATTATTGGATATTTTGGATAGTCAACTTTGAAATTATCAACTTAATACCTGTATCCTTGCTACATATTTGAATTAACAGGAGAGGTTCTTTTCATTTTATTTGGGTTCTTTATCTGTTTACAAAAGACAAGTGATTAATATGAAGCATAAAAGTACCAATGAAAGACTTAAAGAATAGTAATTGGAAATAAAGAATGAGAGTTTTTAACTTTTTCCATTAACTATTTCTTTTTTTTTTTTAAAGAAGATTTTTATTTATTTATTGACAGAGAGAGACACAGCGAGAGAGGGAACACAAGCAGGGGGAGTGGGAGAGGGAGAAGCAGGCCTCCCGCTGAGCAGGGAGCCCGATGAGGGGCTCGATCCCAGGACCCTGGGATCATGGCCTGAGCCGAAGGCAGACACTTAACGACTGAGCCACCCAGGCGCCCCTCCATTAACTATTTCTACACTTAAGTTAGCAGGTCAGAGCCAGTGGAATCTCGTCACTAAGTTTCTGAGTTTGTTGTTTTATTTTTAATAAGAAAGCAATTAACTTTTTTAAAAATTTAAATTCAATTAAATTAACATAATGTATTGTTTGTTTCAGGGGTACAGGTCTGTGATTCATCAGTTTTATATAATACCTAGTGCTCAATTTAAAGAAATCCTGCCCTCCTTGTTACTGTGTGTTTTTGTCTAATACACCTGAGAGTGTATGCGTTATACTGATATCATCACTACAACCATGAAATTAAAGTCTTTATCACTTGACCTTCACCTTGAATTCAGTTTTCAATGCTATCTCACTTGAATTTAATTAAAAGCCCTCAACATGACAACCTTGAATTTAGTCTTTAACATTATGACCTTTATCATATTATGCACAGATGTATCATTTTAGTGTGTAAAAAAGTATGCATTGTGTTGTTTATTAACAACAGATTCTTCACAATGTTTCATGTAATCTAAATTATAAATACTGCTTCTGTTTTGTTTATCCTTAATGCACTTGACTGTCTAACTTTGTGATAAGTGACATGAATTTTATATTAAGTGTGTTTCTTTGAAACATGGATTTTTTTGGTAATTATATAATTGAGGATTTGGAATGAGATCCACCAAATTTCAAAAACTCACATTTTAAAAACGAAATTTGGTTCCAACCCTGTTAAAGAACTTTGTCTTGGTGAGGGCTACACAGAGAATATATTACTGGTGTGTACAGTGTTAAAGAAAAAAATACTCAGGACTCTTGTTAAAGACGCTAAGGTAGACTTTATTCAAGGGGTTATCATAATGGAGTTTTGTACTAGGAGAGTGGATGGAGCTCCATTCGGAATACAACAAGGACAAATGGACATTCGTAGCCAAGGAGCAGGGTGGGGATTGGGTGATGGGAAATTACTAAGAGGAAACATCACGAGTAGGGGGATTCCGGCTTTACAGGATTTTTGACAGTGTGATAAGATGCCGAGGGTGGGGGATTTTCCCTAAACTGACACAGCAGGATTCCTGCTAAAACTGGATTAAATGGGCCAAAAGGTCCCATGAACCCAAGGTCAGGGGCCTAGTCAGAAGAAGAACCCAGAGGAGCCCGACTCATTTTGGTCAAGGAGAGCATCTTCATCAGTGGTAAGTAGAACCTTGCTTTGTGGGTGAAGTTAAGTCTACTGCTAATGACCTTGGGGGGAGTTAGCTATTTAGATGTACCCGTCTGATTGGTATGAGTTTGTAAATTTAGAGAGAACAGTTTAGCCTTTCTCTCTGATTACACTTCTGTGAGATTACCTTGAAATGGGCTATAATGGTGAGTATTAAGGTTTCAGGTACCACATGGAAAAAGAACAGTTACAAAGGCGAGACATCACTGTTACGGAATATTATCTTCTGGGTTTTGCATTCTTGATTGTTTTCCAAAGCCCAGAATCTTCTTTTTAAAAGTGAGGTTTATGGGCTGTTTCCATCAGAACCATGGAGCTTACTGTTAAAACTGCAGATTCATGGGTTCCATTCTAGATGGATTGAGTTAGAATCTATGGTTGAAACCCCCAAATGTGCATTTAAATAAGCAGCCTAAATCGTGGAATGAATCACAGTATCCAGAAATAGACTTGTAACAAAGATGGCATTACAATCACTGGATAAGGGATAAACTATTCAATAAATAGTGTGAGAATCAATGGTTTTCCAGGGGAAAAGATGCAGTTGGATTCCTACCAAACACCACGAAAAAAAACAAACTCTGTATGAATTAAACATTTAAGTGTGAAAAGTAGAACTATAAAACGTTTAGAGAAAATACAGAAGAATATGATTTTGACATCGGAAGAGAGAAATAGATGTTAAATACATAAAAAACATAGGGGCACCTGGGTGGCGCAGTTGGTTAAGCATCCGACTCTTGGTTTTGGCTCAGGTCATGATCTCAGGGTCGTGAGATTGAGCCCCATGTGGGGCTCTGTGCTGAGTGCAGAGTCTGCTAAAGTTTCTTTTTCCCTATCTCTCTGGCCCTCCTGCCTCACTCCCTCTCTCAAATAAATAAATCAATCTTAAAAAAAAAAACATAAAAAACAAAACGTAAAAAAAAAAAGGAAAAAATTTACTAGATTACAATGTAATCATTTTGTATGACAAAAGATATCTTAAGCAAAGCAAGGGACACAGCGTAAACTTGGATAAGGTATTTGTAACGAGTATAACCAAAAAAAGAATTAGTAGCAAAAACATATAAAGAACTTCTCTAAATCATTAACAAAAATAAAGGCAAACCAAGGGAAAAAAGGGCAAATGTTGATCATAATCCAACTCAGAACAGGAAACCCGAGAGGCAAATACATACATGAAAAAGATGTCTAACTATATTAGTGTTTAGGGATAATGCAATTAAAAAGTGAGATATTGGGGCACATGGGTGGCACAGTCGGTTAAGGGACCAACTCTTGGTTTCAGCTCAGGTCCTGATCTCAGGGTTGGGAGATTGAGCCCTGCCAGGAGTCTGCTTAAGACTCTGCCCCTCCCCGCTGTGTGTTCTCTCTAAAATAAATAAATAAATCTTTAAAAAAGTGAGATACCATTCAAAGGGTTCATGAATATGTAGAGGAAATGAAACTTTTAGAGACATTGTTGGCTGGAAAGTGAGTACAAACACTTTGGAGATCAAATTTAGTAGTATCAACTAGCTTTGTATGTAAGCTACCCTAATTATATATATTCCTATGAGTTTCCTGTTCATGTGTGCAAGGAAATATGTGGGGATATTTATGGCTGGGTTTATATGAGTAAAAAATCGGGCAGAACGTGGATGTTCGTTATTGAGGGATCATATAAATACATTATAGTGTACTCATAGATTGGATTAGTATATTCCAATTAAAGTGAATGAATTATGTTTAAGTATCAATATAAATACATCTAGAAAAGGTAATACTGGTAGATGTTGGGGAGGAAGAATTTCCTCTTTCTTTCAAAGTCTTTCTAGCTGGATTGAGAATCAAATTGACATGAGACGGATTAATAGAAAAATCAAATTTAATAGCATATATATGGGAAATCCACATGGGCATGGAAATTCCAAAGACGGAAAAATATTTTTCTTTTCTTTTTATTTTTTAAAATATTTTATTTATTTATTTGACAGAGAGAGACAGCGAGAGGGGATACAAGCAGGGGGAGTGGGAGAGGGAGAAGCAGGCTTTCCGTGGAGCAGGGAGCCCGATGCGGGGCTCGATCCCAGGACCCTGGGATCATGACCTGAGCCGAAGGCAGACGCTTAACGACTGAGCCACCCGGATGCTCCAAGAATAGTTTTCTTTTAGATACAGGCAATTTAAAGGATCCATCATCTGGCCATTGGTGAGTAGGATCTATTAAGAGTGACTCAAACCAGTATGCCTTAATGGCTTAACCAAAATGCAAGAGGTGTCCAAAGAGGGCATATAGATGAAGCAGCCCCAAGATCCAAAAGTTCGCTCTCAAAATTAGCCTAAGAAAGTAAAGATGTTTGTAGCACATGGCAGGGATGGTGGAATGGAAACAGTGTCTCCAGCCTCCCGCCAAAACATGAGATGCCTCTAGCCACAGACCTGCTAATCTTCGACACTGGGATGGCAATACTGGAATGGGACTTTCCGCACCACCAAGCAACAAAAGTTGACATGACAAAGGTTCCTGTGGGTTGGGACCTCTCACGACAAACACCCCTGAGAGCTGGCATGGCCAGATGCAGAGAAAGAGAGAAAGGGAGAGCGAGAGACACTTGGATCCCCAGTCTGTTTGGACTCCAAAGTTCACCTCAGTTAAGTGCACCCTCAGGGTGGTGGAGACCAAAGAGAATATTCTCATTGATCACAAAGCCAAGCTCTTAGGACATAGAACAAGATAAAAGGAAAAATATATGTACTTTAGCTCAGCTTTAGCTGAGCTTTGGGTCTGTTGGAGCCATATTAACACCTAAGAGGTATATGCCACGGGGTTGGTGACTGTGTGTGGTTTTACAGTGTACCTCACGCATGGAAGTTTTCTTGAGGTTAGCAGGTGACCTTGTGTCAATGTAACCCATTCTGTGACCAACTTACCCCATCATGCGCGTCTTCTTGACGTGTGAGCACTTAATAGCTTTAAAATGCTCAATCTGCACCCATCGGTTTTGTGGCTTTGGCTTCCAAGATGTCCCTTAGCAACAGCCTTTACCTCATGTGCACATCAAATGACACGGACAAAAGAAAACAAAGACCATCTCTGGGAAGAAATGCATCGGTAACCAAAGAGTACTCTACCAAACTAGGCCCAAGGAACTGGTTCCATGAGTATTTTCTCCTGCTAATCTAAATTTACAAGGAGAGAAAAAGGACTCTCACTACTCTCCCTTCATCTGAGTCCACAGATATAGAGATGTCAGGAGGCTTCCATGGCAAGAAATGTTAACTTGGGCTGGCTGTTTGTCAGATTTCCCAAGGACCTCTCAGCTGCAGCCGTGTCCGGGGCAAGCGGTGTCCGGTGAGTTAAAGTATCCTACCAACTATGTCAGTTGTTGGAGAGGAACAATGTACTCTTCTCTTCAAGGTCCTTGTAGCTGGACTAAGAATCAAATTGACATGAGACAGATTAACAGGAGAAAATCAAATTTAATCACATATGTACAAGGAATCCACACATACATGGAAATTCCAAAGACAATGAGGCAACATGATGCTTCTGTGAGCTAAGAAGAGGGGTAGGGGTCTGAGGATACAAAGGGGAGAAAGACCATTAACAAGAAGGTGAGAGGAGATGTTTGGAGAGCAAAGGTTTCCTTATCATGTAGGTAAGTTTCGTAGGTAAAGAGGAATCTCTGTTAAATAGCTTTCTTCCTGGTGTAAGCAGGCAGTTGAGGGGTTGGAGATAAACAGCTTTTCCAGAATCTGCTGGGTTTTGATTGCTTTTAACTGAAAATAACGTTCCTGCCAAAGTGGCCCATCTTGGGGTGGCCTGCCCTTGGCCCTTACATAGAGAAGGTACAAACAAATACATAAGTATTGGTGACATGGTATTTATGGTTGCAGACATATTGTTGAAGCTGCATGATCCAATTTCCTTCTACTCTTGCTAACCTTAGTGATTCATTATTTTATATTTAGATATAGTGATTCATTATTTTATATTTAGATATCAGAATGTTGAGGTTAAAAACTCTCTTAAAACTCATCTCATCCAATTTTTTTCCTTTTTAAAAAGATCTTTTTAAATAAACTTTTTATTTTAGAATAGTTTTAGATGGATAGAAAAATTGTGAAGATTGTACGGTACATAGAGTTCCCATATATCCCCACACCTAGTTTTCCATATATTAACATCTTAGAGTAGTTGGTACATTTGCTACAATTAATGAACTACATAGAGGTTATGTTTTATTCAGTCTATGTTAGTTTTTAGCTGATGTACTTTATCTGTTCTAGAATCCCATCTAGGATACTATGTAAATGTATTTGTCATGTCTCCTTGGGCTCCTCTCAAGTATAGCAGTTTCTCAGACTTTCCCTTTTTTATTATTTTTAATGACTTTGCCAGTTTTGAGTTGTAATGGTCAGGTAATTCATAGAATGTCCTTCACTGGAATCTGTTCGATATTTTTCTCATAATTATACTGGAGAAGAACACCACAGAAGTAAAATACCATTCTCATCACATTGTATAAAGTGTACATATTATTAACATGGCTTATCTTTTTTTCTTTTTTAAGATTTTATTTATTTATTTGACAGAGAGAGACACAACGAGAGAGGGAACACAAGCAGGGGGAGTGGGAGAGGGAGAAGCAGGCTTCCCACAGAGCAGGGAGCCTGATGCGGGGCTCGATCCCAGGACCCTGGATCATGACCTGAGCTGAAGGCAGACGCTTAACAACTGAGCCACCCAGGTGCCCCAACATGACTTATCTTTGATGTTAACCTTGATCCTCTGGTAGAGGTAGTGTTTGTCAGGCTTCTCATTTGTAAAGTCATTCTGTTTTCTCCTCTTTCTATGCTGTAATGTTTGGAAGGAAGTCGCTATGTGCAGCCCACACCACTCTCCTTTTTTAAAAAGAGAAATTGTAGGGGCGCCTGGGTGGCTCAGTTGGTTAAGTGTCTGACTTCGGCTCAGGTCATGATCCCAAGGTCCTGGGATTGAGCCCCATGTCGAGCCCATTTTGGGCTCCCTGCTCAGTGGGGAGTCTGCTTCTCCCTCTCCCTCTGCCCCTTCTTCCACTCGTGCTTTCTCTGTCTCTCAAATAAATAAATAAAATCTTTTTTTTTTTAAAAAGAGAAATTGTAGGGCGCCTGGGTGGCTCAGTTGGTTAAGCGACTGCCTTCGGCTCAGGTCATGATCCTGGAGTCCCTGGATCGAGTCCCGCATCGGGCTCCCTGCTCGGCAGGGAGTCTGCTTCTCCCTCTGACCCTCCCCCCCTCTCATGTACTCGCTCTCTCTCATTCTCTCTCTCTCAAATAAATAAATAAAATCTTTAAAAAAAAAAAAAATAAAAATAAAAATAAAAAGAGAAATTGTAGTGCAGAATGATAAAGTAATTTGCCCTAGGCCATAGCTTTAATCATACTTAGTCCAAGGTATGATTTGGGCAACAGTAAGAGGATTACTTAATGTATAATAGTTTTTTTAACAAAAATATTTTATTCATGTATTTGCCAGAGAGAGAGAGAGAGAGCGCGCACAAGCAGGGGGAGCGGCAGGCAGAGGGAGAAGCAGGCTCCCCACTGAGCAGGGAGCCCGATGCAGAGCTCGATCCCAGGACCCTGGGATCATGACCTGAACTGAAGGCAGACGCTTAATCGACTGAGCCACCCAGGCGCCCCACTAGTTTCATTTTAAAACTAATCAATGTGATTCAACAAATTTTATTTTACTTAAATTTTACTTTAATTTACATGTCAAATTAAGGTTAAGGTGGTGGATTTAGTACGTACACAATCCAGCTTCCCTTAGCCCCCAACAACCCTTCTACTCAAAACATAGAGAATTATTAGATAATGTATTTTTTTCAAATTCACCCCACGGCCGCACACACATAGCTGAGCTCAAAATGAATAAAGGAAAATGTATACATGTTGGAAACTAGGAAGGAACTAGTTCAAAGAACAGGAGCTAAAGTTTCACTGGGACTAGAAACTTATACTGAAAGCCAGCCCCTAACAGTTTGCCATCCACACAGGAGAGTCCAGAGTCCTGAATCTTTGAAACATGGTCCAGAAGAGGACAAGAGGTGCATGCCCAGAAGGGTGTGTCTTCTTGGGCTCCTGGATTCCTTGGTTCTTGAAGATGGCCACTGTGAATGGCGGGCAAGAGAAACCCTCTAAATGCTGGGTCACACACCGGGGTCCCAGATATCCAGTTCTGAGGGTGGTGCTGTAAACAGCCATGGGGACTCTACCTGACGATGAAGAAAAATGTTTGCAGAGTGAAGCTATGGGGTCCGAGAAGCAACGATGAATAAAGAGAGCAGTAAAACATGGAACATGATTTTGAAAAGTACTTTCTGTAAAATAACAAGTATAACAATATTTGTGTTTGTGTTTGGAAACAACCTGGAAATAAAACACTTTGTAATAAATTGGAAGTCATTGTTACCAAACTCAACTTGTCCGTGCACCTGACATGTGGTAAGCCAATGTCTGAGACACTGGGTTTGAAGCAATGAAAGTTTTATTATCAGAAGGGCAGCCCAAAGGAAGGCAAGGGATCATTCCTGAAGCTGTCTTGCCATGTTGAGCCCAGGGGCAGCTTATATACGTTTGGTGAAGGAGGTGGATACATGAGAGGAGAGTGAGGGGTTTCTTGAAACCTTTAAGGGGGCGGGGCTTGAGACAACCTAGAGCTATGCGTTCTTTTTTTTTTTAAAGATTTATTTATTTATTTATTTATTTATTTATTTGACAGAAAGAGACACAGAGAGAGAGGGAACACAAGCAGGGGGAGTGGGAGAGGGAGAAGCAGGCTCCCCACTGAGCAGGGAGCCTGACGCGGGGCTCGATCCCAGAACACTGGGACCTGAGCCGAAGGCAGACGCTGAACGACTGAGCCACTCAGGCGCCCCGAGCTATGCATTCTTTTGGACAACAAGGCACCCTTCAGACCTGCTTCTATCAGGTACATCAGAGAATTTCAAGACAAATGTTACCGTCCAGTCCCCATTAGGTTTCTACAATCAGTATGTAAACAGGGAGTTGGGATAAAAAGGCCAAGTCAATGACTGTGCATGAGGTTAAGAGATGCATAAAACATACTTAAGTAGGGAATAAAACAGAACGTGGAGCTAAGTTAATAGCACAACTAACAACTACAATTCTGCTTATGTTTTCAAAACAGGTCCGGGAACCAAGTGTCCGGCCTCTTCGGGAGGCAGAGGAAGTTACTCTGTGCCAAGGTCCTATCTCTTTCAGTAGGGAAAAGAGATACTGATTAACTTTGACTTTGTCAGCATATTTTAAGTGTAAGAATGTATGCTAAAAATTAACAAAAGGCATAAATTCCAAACTGGAAAGTGAAAAGAAAGAAGTTTAAAAAATTGATCTATTTAATGAAAACAGAAAGAAGAAAAGCAGTAAGAATGAATAGTAAAAAAAAAAAAATACAAAGATGGTAGAAATTAATCCAAATACATCAGTAATTATAATGCATAGATGCAGGTTATACTCACTTTTCTAATACTGGATACAAAAATCAGTTTGAGATTAAAAAGTGAAATTTGTAAGAAGGTAGATCCTAAAAGTTCTCTTCGCAAGAAAAAATCATGTAAATATGTATGGTGACTTGTTAACTAGATTTGTGACGATCATTTTGCAGTAAATACAAATACCGAATCATTATGTTGTACACCTGGAACTAATATAAGGTTATATGGCACTTATACCTCAATTTAAAAAAAACGTAATAATTATATGCTATTTATAGATATACCTTAAACAAAAGGATTTGGAATGATCAAAATGAGAGAAAAGATATACTAACTGAGAAATTTGATAAACAATATTAATATTGAAAAATGTTTATATTAAGAGAATTCTAATAGGATATTAAGCAAGAAATTGAGTAGAGAAAAAGAAAGAAAATACATAATGATAGGAGTTGGCCCTGAGAGATGAAGAGGAGGAGGTGTCTGGCTGGCTCAGTGGGTAGAGCATCCGACTCTTGCTCTTGGGGTTGTGAGTTTGAACCCCATGTTGGGGGTAGAGTTTACTTAAAAAAAAAAAAGAGAGGGCGCCTGGGTGGCTCAGATGGTTAAGCGTCTGCCTTCGGCTCAGGTCATGATCCCAGGGTCCTGGGATCGAGTCCCGCATCGGGCTCCCTGCTCCATGGGGAGCCTGCTTCTCCCTCTGCCTCTGCCTCTGCCTCTCTGTCTCTCTGTCTCTCATGAATAAATAAATAAAACATTTAAAAAAATAAAAAGAGAGACAAAGAGGAATATCCCTCTTAGAGACTGATAAGGAGCCAAATTAAGGAGTCACCTTGATGAATCATGAAAGTAGGAAATAGGCACTCTCTTGTTCTCCAATTCAAGATCCATGGTTCAGTTCGCTTTATGGTGAAGGCCACATATTTCCCCCATATTTCCTAAGTACATATTTTCAGTTCTCCAAACCACCACATGTTTTCTTATCTCTGGGCTTCATACACGCTTTGCTCTCTACCCAGATCTCTCCCCCACGACACAAGTGACACAAGCATTGGAGGACTGGGGCTGGGCCCTTTTCCCTATTGCAACACAGTGCTCAGCACACGATTTGCTCCTCGAGTGCTTAGATCAGTGCAGAGATGAGATATGCAAGAAGGAAATGTGACCACAGATGGGGGGTTTAATTCGACCTGAGGAATTGACTTCAAAGAGGAAATGCCCTTTAAGAAGAATCTTGGAGAAAGAATAAGGGCAGAGGTTGCTCCGGGTAAAGGGAGCAGTGTGAATAAATGTCCTGACGCTACCAGGGAATTTTGAGTAGTCAAATTTAGTGTAGCTGGAGTGTGTGTGTTAATGGAGGAGGGAGAAATGAAGCTGAAAATCAAGAGTGGGGTCACTACATAGAGCCTGGGATGCCATGCTAAGGAGTGTACACTTTTCCCTGCAGGTGGATGTATCCATGGAAAATATTTAAACAGTAGGATGATTGTGGTAGCTGTTAGAGCTATTCACTGAATATTTCCAGTAGTTCCCACTTCAAAGCCTCTATCAGGATTGTACTTCTCTGCCTGCCTTAAAGTTGGCATGGCCACAGAACTTATGTCATTGACCGGGGCTAATGAGTGAACGTGACCCATGCCATTTTGGGGCAGAAACCCTAAGAGATGCTATCTGATTTGTCATTGAGCCTTTTCCTGCCTGAGCTACTATGGAAGCATGAGCCTTTGTCCTCGAGTGAGAATGACATAGAGAAGATCCTCAGCTCGTTTGTCACAGACACAAATAAGACATAAACCATTGTTTTAAGATACGGAGACATGGTGGTTGTTACTGTAGCATGAGCTTGCCTGTTTGGGCTATTATAGGTTTTTAATTTTGTTTCAGATGTAACACTTGTTGGACTTGAAGCCAAGAGAAAAATTAGGAGACCGTTTCCAATGGGGTACTGGCAGGAGGGAAGGTGAAGAATAGTCTGAGCCTGAGGGTAAGGACTGCATTGATTTTACTCATTTATGGGTTTCCGGTACCTGGAATGAAAGAGGGGGGTGTGGAATCCTTGTTCTCATGCTTCCAAAAGGACTGTGCCGTGTTCCCCCAAAAGATCTGTTCAAGTCTTAATCCCCAGTACCTTTGAATGTGACCTTATTTGGAAGTTGGGTGTTTGCAGATGTAATAAAGTTAAGGATCCTGGGATGAGATTACCCTACATTTAGGATGGCCTCTAAATACCATGGCAAGCAGCCTTCTAAGAGGAAGGGGAGGAAGATTTGGCACAGAGATACAGGGCAAAGGCCATGCGAAGCTGGGGACAGGGACTAGAGTCATGAGATGACAAGCCAAGGAACGCCAAGGATTGCCAGCAGCCAGACACAGCAGAGAAGAGGTAAGAAATGGGTTCTCCCTCAGAGCCTCGAGAAGGTACCAACATGAATGACAGCCTTGATTTTGGACTCCTGGCCTCTAGAACCACAGGGCTCAGGTAGGGAGAAATAGCAAATGTTTGAATTCTGTTCACAAAAGCATACTTTCCAAAATTGCTGATAGCTTAGAGAAAAGAGAAAAAGCTTTCCTTAAATCTGGAAAAACAAAACATTAAAGAATCACGATGTTTCAAATTGAATGATACCCAGGTCGACCCACCCACCCAAGCCCATTATTAATTTACTTCTTTATATCAGGGAGGAGATCTTCTACTAAGATGGAAATCAAACACAGAAAGTCTAAGTCTGACAGAGTCCCTTTTCTAAGTTGGACCCAGTCTGACCCCAATCTTGCTCCAATTTCCGAGTTGCACCCAGTTGCACCCAGTCTGACCCAGGTCGGGATTAGTTTCCAAGTCAGACTCAGTCCGACCGATACTCGGTCTGGTTTCCAAGTCGGACCCAAATCCGGGCTGGTTTCCAAGTCGGACCCAGTCTGACTCGGGCCAGTTTCCGGACTCAGTCCTGGAGAAAGAAGTGCTTGGCGAGTGTGAAAGCTCCTCACAAAATCCGTGAAGCTGGGATGGGGAGGCGACCGCCAGAGCCAGCTGGAATGCAGTGAGCTGAAGGGCTTCAGCAGGTGGGTGGGTGGGCTTGCTCACTGCTGCCGGGACACGTGGTGGCGGTGGGGGCGCTTGGAGAGGGTTGGGGGGGGGTCTCCTTCAGTTCCCACTCCTGACATCAGAACTGTTAAAAGATAAACTGAGGCACATGTAAAATTTTAAGACTTTGTTTGAGCAAAAAGTGAGTCAAATCCAGCAGCCCCGACCTGCAAGTGACTAGGCACGCTCCACCCACAGCAGCTGGGGAGAGTTTCTTCTGGAGACAAGGTGGAAGCAAGGTAAGGAAATGACTGATTGGCTACAACCTAAAACCTGGTTGGCTGGGATCGGTGTTTTGATTTTGCAACCTCAAGGCAGAGACAGATCCTCCTGCACTTCAGATGGGGTTACATCTCCATAAAGCCTTTGTAAGTTGACAATATCGTCTTAAGTTGAAAATGCATTTAGTACACCTAACCTGAGGAACACCATAGCTTAGCCTAGCCTGCCTTCATCGTGCTCAGAACACATCAGCTTACAGTTGGGCAAAATCATCTAACGCAAAGCCAATTTTATAGCCACGTTTTGAATATCTGATGTAATTTATTGACTACTGCACTGAAAATGAAAACCAGAATGGCTGAGTGGGTACAGACCAGTTGTAAGCCTATCTGTTATCTACCCTGGTGATTGTGGGGCCAGCTGGGGCTGTGGCTCGCTGCCCCCGCCCAGCTCAGGAGAGGGTATGGTACTGCGTGCCGCTAAGCCGGGAAAAGATCCAAATCCGAAATCCGAAGTACAGTTTCTACTGAATATATGTCGCTTTTGCACCATCCTAAAGTAGGAAAATCTTACACCATAGGAAGTCAGGAACAGTCTGTGTAGGCTGAGATTTTGGTTTGCTTACGTAAGCTGCAACAGCATTAGAGCCCCATTAATCAGTGGGCTCCCTATTTAATTAAAATTTAACAGAAGCCAGGGTTCTCAATGCTGGGCAGGTGTTCTTTACTGTCCGTTACACAGTCCCAAGCACAAACCCTCTCCTCCATCCCCTGCCTCTGTATTCTGCCTTCCAACAATCATACCTATTTCTTGCCATTTCATTTGCTTTGCTTTGTTTTTGTCCCCTGTTGGGTCAAGTGTGGCTTGTTCTGCAGAAATAATAAATGCCTGAATGATTCCCCTTCTTCAGAGCTCTGGGGTGAGGTAAAGTTACAGATGTTTAGGAGTGGCGACGATCCCTGTTGGTGGATGTAGGCGCAATACTTCTGTTTGGGAATGGGCTATCCTGAATGATGCCAGCCGAAACGGGATTTCAGGAATTTGCTTTCGTGTCGATCATTCATTTAAACACATTGAAGAATGGCCCCCACTTTCTTTAGCTTTCATAAGCCCTTAGGAGGCCCAAATTCTCTTGTGCAGTCTGAGGATAATTTTTTTTTTCTTTCATCTGGGTTGGCAGGGATTGGGGGAGTGGAAGACAATTGTTCAAAGGGAAGCTCTTTATTCATTCTCTCAAATCTGTTTCATAGGAAATTTTCCATAGGAATTCTAGGAAGAGAAATGAATGACTTAGGCTGAGAGCCACATTTGCTGCATGAAACAATCCAGCAGCTCAGTCTGTGGCCAGTGGGGCAGCCAAAGCCTACGGAATTTCAAGGAACGCAGCACTTTTTTAAAATTGGAGCCCTCTGTCTGGCCACAATGCTAATTGTTTCACAATAGCCACTTGGTCTATAGTGTTATGGGGACTTCAATGGTTTCTTTTGTCTGAAACAGTCTAACTCCTAGTGCTTATTCAAAAAGGTTACAATTCGGGCGCCTGGGTAGCTCAGTCGTTAAGTATCTGCCTTTGGCTCAGGTCATGGTCCCAGGATCCTGGGATCGAGCGCCACATCGGGCTCCCTGCTCAGTGGGGAGTCTGCTTCTCCCTCTCCCATTCCCCCTGCTTGTGTTCCCTCTCTCGCTGTGTCTCTCCCTGTCAAATAAATCTTTAAAAAACAAAACAAAATAAAAAAAGGTTACAGTTAGAAAGGATACTGGAGGGGCGCCTGGGTGGCTCAGTCGTTAAGGGTCTGCCTTCAGCTCAGGTCATAATCTCAGGGTCCTGGGATGGAGCCCCGCATCGGGCTCCCTGCTTGGCGGGAAGCCTGCTTCTCCCTCTCCTGCTCCCCCTGCTTGTGTTCCCTCTCTTGCTGTCTCTCTCTCTGTCAAATAAATGAATAAAATCTTAAAAAAAAAAAAAAAGAAAGGATATGGGAATAGAGCTTGAGAAAGTAATCGTGGGCACCAATATCCCCTTTCATTGTAAGTCGCTTCCTTTTCCCTGCTTCTGTAGTGGGGCGATGCCAAATGCTTGACTCGTCCTGGGGTTCTCTTTTCCTAGGGAAGGCCGTGGTGTAACGGGGGGCAGCGGACACCGGAATGCTGCAGCCCAACAGCTGGCTCGGGGAACAGGCGTGTAAATGGAGGCTGGTGGTGATTTGAACAAAGCCCAAACATGCCTGGGGTTAGCTTGATTTACCAGAATCAACAGAACCTGGAAAAGAACCAAGCTGTGGAGCCGTTGTTTGGAAAGTTTTGTAGGATAAAGGCTAGTTGGATTTCAATAAAACTCTTCCATCAGGATTTTGAAACAAAAACTGAAAAAGAACAGAGGGTGTCTCTATCTTTCCTTCCTACTGGCCAGGTTTTGAGTTCCACGACTAGTGAGTTGGAAGAGATGCAGTCAGCCTCTTTGAACAACCCAAGAATCTATTCCGCCCGGGAACCCAGAACACCCTGGGCTTGGATTTATTTCTATCACGTAAGGCAAAAGCTAATTAGTTAATTTTTCCTGATTTTTTATTGTGGTTGAATATATATTGGAGGCAATGTTAAGTTGACACAGAAAGTATAAGTGACCTAAAAATGCTGTAGTAGCAGTGTGGCTATCCACTTTCGATTTCTAGCTTCCTTCCCCAGCATGGTCACCAGAGGAAGTTTGAGTCTCAGCATCCTTTTCTGTGCAATGGTAGTACTAAAAATACCAATTTTATTTTAGTTTTTAAAGATTTTATTGAGAGTGAGAGAGAGAGAGAGCACAAGGTAGGGCAGGGGGATAGGGCGGGCAGAGGGAGAGGGAGAAGCAGACTCCTTGCTGAGCAGGGAGCCCGATGCGGGGCTTGATCCCAGGACCCTGGGATCATGACCCGAGCTGAAGGCAGATGCTTAACCGACTGAGCCACCCAGATGCCCCTAAAAATAGCAGTTTTAAAGCAAGTCAAGTGAAAAACTGCCTGTAAATGTAAACTATGACGTTCTCGTGACTTTGTATGTGTCTGTGCCCTAAATTCTGTGGTCTCCCCCAACACATAGCTTCGTCTTTGTGGAGACAGAGCATACATAGTGGGCACCCAGTTAGTATGTGTGTCAAAGTATCATCGTTGTGTTCTAGAGCAGCAGCAGGCCGATTACAGCTCACAGGCCTCTTTTCCTAAATAAAGTTTTATTGGAACGCAGCTACACCCAGTGTTGACTATGGCTGCTTTTTTTGCTACCATAACAGAGGTTAGTAGTTGTGAGAGACCTTCTGGCCTGTAAAACCCCACATACTTCCTAACTGGCCTTTTATGGAGAAAATTTGCTAACCGCTGCTTTACCTCCAGACTTCTCTACCTTCCCATACATGATGGATCCATGAATGCTTCTAGAACCATATGTCTCCAAGTCTGTTCCAGGGAACACTCATTCTATGAGCTGCTCCTTCCTGGTTTAGGAAGTTCGGAAAATAGAAATGAATAACGTACATGGTGAAGTTTGGCAGTTAAAAAACAACTGTATAGGGGCACCTGGGTGGCTCAGTCGGTTAAGCGACTGCCTTCGGCTCAGGTCAGGATCCCAGGGTCCTGGGATCGAGCCCCGCATCGGGCTCCCTGCTCCGCGGGAAGCCTGCTTCTCCCTCTCCCACTCCCCCTGCTTGTGTTCCCTCTCTCGCTGTCTCTCTCTCTGTCAAATAAATAAATAAAATCTTAAAAAAAAAAAAAAACAAAAAAAAAAAACAACTGTATAATCTTGATTCAGTATTTGCAAATTCATTTGACATTTTAATAATAATAATAGTATTTTTTTTACCAATTAATAATGTTTTATAGAAGGAAGCTTCCTCAGACACAGCTTAGGAAATATGGATAACAATTGATTTTGTATGCTAACTCCAGTAAATTGGAAGCGACTGACCAGAGCATTGCACTGAGAAGGGTCACGAGGTAACGGCCAAGGGACTGTGGGAGGAATACAGCAATCTTACCTAGACCAGCCATGTATCTGTGATAGCATTTGTCAGCACTTGTTTAGGTCTTACTCAAACTACACTACAGTGATGGTCTATACCGTTCCTACCTCGATCCCTGCTGCACATGAGATGTGACTTCAAAGATGCTCTTCTTGGGTGGCTTATGATCTAGTGATGAGAAAATTTCACAAAGAGTTACGGGGAGAGTACTTGTCTTATGTTCCAGGAGAAGTGCTTGGAAGATGAAATTTAATTGGTCCTACAGATGCAGACTTGATTACTATACATCGTTCCGCTTCTGATATTCCCATTACACTTATGTTACACTTCTTGTAATTGGTGCACAGCCCTTCAATATTCTGTTTTTATTCAGTCCTCGTTCTTTTTGTTTTTCAGATTTTGAAGTTCCTATTGACATTTGCACAAACCTAGAGATTCTTTCCTCAGCCGTTTCTGGTCTACAAACAAGCTCATTGAAGGCGTTTTTCATTTCTGTTACAGTGATTAGCATTTCTTTTTGATTCTTTTTTAGAATTCCCATCTCTCTGGTTACCCATCTATTCTTGCATGTTTTCAATTTTTTCCATTAGAGCCTCAGGCATATTAATCACAGTGGTTTTAAATTCCCGGTCTCATAATAATAGACCTAATAATAGTTCTCATTCCTGGCATATCTGAGTCTGGTTCTGATGCTTGTTCTGTCTCTTCAAATTGGTTTTTTTTTTTTTGTTTTTTGTTTTTGCTTTAGCATGTTTTGTGCTTTTTTGTTAAAAGCTAGACATGATGTACTGGGTTAAAAAAAAAACTCCAGTAAATAGATCTTTAGTAATGTGGTGGTGAGGTATGGGGGGGGCGGGGAAGTGTTTGCTAGTCCTAGGATTAGGTCTCAGTCTTTGAGTGAGGCTGTGCCTCCGCACTATCAACTTCACACAAGCTTCCTCCTCCCCTGCCCCTCCACTTAGGTGGGGTAGGATGGGAGTGGGCTCTGGTTGGAGAGTTCCCATCCCAGAAATGGGTTAGGCTCTGATAAAATCCCAGCAGGTTAGGCTCTCTTGAGAGCAGGTCTTGTTAAGAAGAACAGAATTCTCTAGAGTATTTCAAAATGGATCCTTTTCCCCTGCTGGGAGCAGGAGAGGATTTTTCTCTGATACTCACTGTCTACTTCTCAGCACTGAGCCTCCAGCAATTTGTCAATTACTCTGAGGTTTCCTCCCCTGGTACTGGTTGCAATGGAGGTTTCTGCTGTGATTCTGTGTGTGTTCAGTTGTTGATCTTCAGTTTATTCAGCTTTTAACTCGTTGTTAGGATGGAATGACAGCTTCCAAGCTCTTTATGTGCCAGACTGGAAACTGGAAGTCTACAGCATTCTGTATACCTTCCTGGGTCCTAAAAACATAATAAAGCAGATTCCTCGTCAGACCTTGGGTATCAAGGAGACGTTATAAATTTATTTTTTGAAGCTTCATCTTTGCTCCAAACATGTAACAGTATAAAGAGAAAATGAAAGAAATAGATACATTAACAAGAAAGAATAACATTTTCCCATACCAGAAACACAACAAAAAGACAAAGCTATGTTTGGGGTTGGGGTTGGACCCCCTTGGGCTGTATGTCTGAAAGTAGATAGGAGCTTCTAGAAACTAGGGTCTGGAGTAAGGCTCCCCTAGTTAAGAAAGGAGACTGGAAAGCTCCTTAGGGCTGCTACGTCTATGAAACTTTGTGTCCAGGAAAGAAAGACACTGTACTAGTTCACACCCCCAAAATGAGGCAAGCCCCAGACAGTGGCAGATCCTCACTATCTGCAGTACCATAAAGGGCACGGAGGGCCAGAGGCAGTTACAGGTCCACCACTAGAAGTGGGGGCTGGCTGGAAGGGAAGGAAAGAAAGATTTCATCAAAGAGAACTTGAGGTGCAAATTCCAGAACATATGAAGAAATCTAGCCTATGACGGCCAACCACTGGAGACAAATTGACTTTAGATACAGTGAAAATAATAGAGAAATATGAAAAAGATTTTAAGTACATGTTTTTAGGATCCTCAGGGTGGTAAATGAAATAAGGACTTCCAAAGAAAGAGCAAGAATTAACCAAACAAAAATAAGCAGAAATGGAATTAAGAAGTATATATGAAATAGAGCCACTTAGGTATCTTGTGCATGAAAAACATAGACTGAAATAAAGCACACAATAGGTTGCATCAACATTAGGCTGACACATGTGAAGAAAAATAGTGTGCTCTCGATAATTGTATTAGAACGTCACCAAGAGGGACGCCTGGGTGGCTCAGTTGGTTAAGCGACTGCCTTCGGCTCAGGTCATGATCCTGGAGTCCCGGGATCGAGTCCCACATCGGGCTCCCCGCTCAGCAGGGGGTCTGCTTCTCCCTCTGACCCTCTTCCCTCTCGTGCTCTCTGTTTCTCATTCTCTCTCTCAAATAAATAAATAAAATCTTAAAAAAAAAAAAAAAAAAGAACGTCACCAAGAATGTAGTACAGAGGGAAGAGAAAAAAAAAATATGGAGAAATAAGGGAAGGACATGGAAGATTGACCGAGAAGCTTATATCCAACAGGAAGTTCAGAAGAAAGGAAGGAGGGTGAGAAGCAATATTCAAAGAGAGACTGAGGACTTTTCAGATTTGAAGTCACAAATCCTCACATGTAAATGAACACAAAGGATAATGAAGAGAATAAATAGAAATAGATGCACATGTAGACACAAAACGGTAATATTGTGGAACTCCAAGCATGGAGAGAAAAGTCTTAAAAACCACGAGAGAGACAGAATGCCTGCTAATAAATACCTATTAGATGGACAACAGGCTTCTTACCTGCAGCCGATGCCAGATAATAACAAAGTAACACTTTCAAGGTGCTGATAGCAAATAAGTGCAAAAATTGAATTCTAAATCCAGATAAAGTATGACTCAAAAATAAGGACCATACAGTTTCAAAAAACATTAGGAAAATTTGCTGCTTAACATTCTCAGTGAAAGAGCTATTAACAGATATCTAAGAATTGGGATGCAAAAACCCAGAAAATAATGTTATTATTTTAATTAACGATTGGCACTATTCACATACACACACACGTGCACACACTCAAAATTCTACATAAGAATACCAAGGAAGCAGGAAAGGCAGAAGTGGGAGTTGAGGTCTTTTGATTGGGTAGGAAAGGAAGACTTTGGTTGTTTAGGAGGTGGGTAGAGATGTTCAATAATTCTCAAACTTTGGCATGTGTTAAGAATCATTTAGAACACACAGGTTGGGCGCCTGGGTGGCTCAGTTGGTTAAGCGACTGCCTTCGGCTCAGGTCATGATCCTGGAGTCCCTGGATCGAGTCCCGCGCTTCTCCCTATGACCCTCACCCCTCTCATGTGCTCTCTCTCTGTCTCAAATAAATAAATAAAATCTTTAAAAAAAAAAAAAAAGAACACACAGGTTACGGGCCCCACCTGGAGTTTCTGATTCATTAGGTCTGTGGTGGGACCTGAGAATTTGCATTTCTAACAATTACCAGGTGATACTGGGCCACTGTTTTGGGGTCCACACTTTGAGAACCATTCCTCCAGACTTCACTAGAAAAATATTGTAGCTAACTCTGTAGGTCAAAAAACTGAGTAACCATGAAAAGCATAGAAACAATGTATAGCTTTAAAACCACAAAGGAGAAAAAAATGTATATAAAAATGTTATAAGTATAACAGAAGGCAAGAAAGAAGAAAACATAATGAGGAAGAAAAGGAGAATAGTAAACAAATGAAGACAGTAAAACTGAATCTATAGACTGGAAGACAGTTTTTGCAACATGTCAAACTGAAAAGGAATTTGTATCTAGAATATATTAAGAACCCTTGCCAATCTTTAAAGAAAAGGACAAAACCTTGAGAATTTTTGCAAATGATATGATTAGGCAATTCACATAAAAGGAAACCAGCATGACCAAGAAGCCCAGGGAAGTGTTTTGTCTCATCTGCAACCAAAGAGACACAAATTAAAACATGGGTTCTTATCCAACAGATCCATGAAAACTTAAAAGCCTGATAATTCTAAATGTGAGTGGGGATGTGGAGAAACAAGACCGAGGTCTCCCACCCAGGTGGTGAGCGGGTGCACTGGGATAATTCCTTTGTGAACAATCTGATACTATCTCATAAGGATATGGTCCTCATATCATATCCAACTAAAAATGCATATTCTCTGGGACCCAGCAGTTCTGCCTACTAGGATCCTATCAGAACTCTTGCATCTGTGTACACAGAGGTGTGGGCATGAATGGTCTTGCAGCATTGCTTGTGAGAATCAAAAGCTGGAAATAACCTAACTCTTTCACCAGCAAGTGGATAAAAATGTCGGATCTTCACATAAAATGGAATACTGCAAAGAATTAAAATGAATTGGTACTATGTGGAGATAAATTCTACCTATAGGTTCTCTAATGCTCTTTACTAGACAACATTGTTGACCCCAAATACTTGGAAGTAGCCTCAGCTAAAATTATCATCAAAACATGTAGTTTGCAGTTTCAGTGATAAATAAGAAATTTCTATGAAGTCCTTGGCATAAGGGCTTTTGTGAACACAAAACATTGGGTTAAGCCACTATTTGTTTAGATTAGAAAGATAATGCAGAAAAGTTAGAGTATTTCCATTCCAGTAACCACCGTCTTTAAATTAATCTATGCTTCTTTTATATTTTGTTATCATAAAGTTATCTCTGTCTAAGTCTGTTTACTAAACAGAACAAAGAACTTTGTATAATATGCAGGAGTTTGTTTAATAGTTCTTATCCAAAGATGATTGACTTGTGAACTTAAAACAATGTCTGTTTATTTTATGTTTGTCAAAGAATTTGTAATATCTATTGTATTGTAATATCTTTGTATTTCTCACAAAGAAATAAAGTGTTCTTCTGTTCTTGTTTCAATTAATACAACCAGTATATTTTAAAAGTTCATTAAAATTAAGAAAACATGGAGTGCCTGGGTGGCTCAGTCAGTTAAGCGGCTGCCTTCAGCTCAGGGTCCTGAGATCAAGCCCCACATGGGGCTCCCTGCTCAGCGGGGAGTTTGCTTCTCCTTCTCCTCTGCCCCTCCCCCCCCATGCTCTCACTTGCTTTCTCTTTCAAATGAATAAATTAAAAAAAAACTCTTTAAAAAAATAAAATTAAATTAAGAAAGGCATGACTAAAACCTAGCTCTCTGTAAAAGGATTTTTTTGAAGTAAAATTAACTAGTGTTTCCAACATTCACTTAAAACCATAATACTAAATCTAATTTCTCAGTTACATGTATTAATATGGTCAATCTCAAAAACAAAAAGTAGAGTGAAAAAAGCAAATTGTTGAATTTGTACCTTGAAGTGACACTTATTTAAACAATTTAAACATTCAAAACAATACTGTGTATATATATATATTCCGTATAATATTCTTTTACTGGAAACTGTAGTGTCATGTTAACATCAATATTGCTTATAGATAATATACCTTGGTGATAAATTATGAAAACATAGAGCGTAGTGAAAGAATCTGGTGATTTCTGGGGACAGAAGAAGGAAGAGGTACTAAGAGGCTTCAATGATACCTGTCATGTTTCTTTTTCTTTTTTCCTAGCTTTATTGAGCTATAATTGACATATAACCCTGTGTAAGTTTAAGGAGTACATGTGTTGATTTGATACACTCATATATTGATTTCATATTGATAATCATATATATGATTACCACCATAGCATAAGCTCACACCTCCATCTTGTCACATAATTACCATTTTGTGTGTATGGTGAGAACATTTAAGTTCTACTCTTTAGAAACTTTCAAGTATATAATGCAATATTTTTTTTAAAAAGATTTTACTTATTTGTCAGAGAGAGAGAGAGAGAGAGCACAAGTAGGGGCAGAGGGAGAGGGAGAAGCAGGCTCCCTGCTGAGCAGGGAGCCCGATGAGGGACTCGATCCTAGGACCCCGGGATCATGACCCGAGCTGAAGGCAGACACTTAATGACTGAGCCACGCGGCCATCCCTATAATGCAGTATTATTCACTATAATCACCACGCTGTACATTAGATCCCAGAATTTGTTAATCTCGTAACTGGAAGTTTGTACCCTTTGACCAATGTCTCCGCATTTTCCACAGTCCCCGGTAACCACCACTGTCCTGTTTATTTCTTAAATGATGCAAATACGGCAGAAATAACTTTTGTTGAATGTAGGTGGTGAGAACTTAGATATTTGGATACTTGGATTTTAAAAGGATAAGCCATCATGTATTCTTATTTAGATTACAGAATGTGAGTTAAAGGTATGTAAAAAAATGTGTTCCTTCCCTCATAAACATAATTCTTATAACCCAGTGCCACACAGCAGGGTCCTTCTCCATCCTCCTGTGTCAGCTCGGGTCTTTTATTCATACAGGTGTTATGCAAACCTGTGGAAGTCCCGCAGCAGGGGCCCTGTGGGGGCAGGAGTGGGCTGTTGGCAAGCAGCAAGCTGGCAGCATCTTTCACACCGCATGGTAACCTTCCTGCACTTCTCCAGTTAGCAACTTCTTGTTTGTCCTCAACTGCACGCACCTTCACCGGTCTCCTAACGCTCCCGAGCAGTGCCCCACACTCAGCAGAGGATGCCGTCTAGCATTCAATCAGGAAAATAGAGGTCAGTAGGCATTCCCACCTGAGCTTCTCCTCCTCTGCTTCCTGACCCATGGGTCTGAATCCAAAGCCTTTATTCCTTTCATTCCCGTCCGTTTCTGTGAGAACAGTGGCCTTCCTTCTACATCTATTCACTGGATCTCCTCTCATTTTGCTTTCTCAGAACATCAGTTTATCAGTGGTGCCTCTGACTCTGGTGTTTTTATTCTCTCCTCACGTGTTTTTATTTCCCTTTGGTCTACAGTTATGCTTCACTATCTTCCAACTTAAAAAAAAAAAATCCCTCTTGATTTTCCGTGACCTTCCCATTTCCACTATGCTTATTCATTTCTCCTTTAACAGCATTGATTTTTGAGAACTTTGTCGCTAAATGAAGACATTAGGGTGAAAATCCTTTTCCGACCAGCTCTTACATGCAGTGACATAACCCTTGACCATCAAATTCCCTAAAAGAGAAAGCTGCTGGTACTTTTGACACTCTCTCCATCCACTTCCATGGTGGTTTGGTTTCTGCCTCCCTT
The DNA here is from genome assembly GCF_964656455.1 of Halichoerus grypus. Classification (NCBI taxonomy): domain Eukaryota; kingdom Metazoa; phylum Chordata; class Mammalia; order Carnivora; family Phocidae; genus Halichoerus; species Halichoerus grypus. The sequence goes on along the minus strand of NC_135725.1, from coordinate 13,805,743 downwards.
AGTTCACTAAGTTCTCTTGCCAAGAACATTGTCAGTTCACTGTCTGTGGCTAAGTACCGTGTTTTGACTTGGCTTCTTGGAAGTAGTCCATAAAGTGGATTCTTTCCTCTTATTGAATGCCTTTCCTGCCATGATTTCAATTTAGTTGAATGAACATTTATTGATGGGACAGATAGGATGTACCAGAAACCAACCTAGGTGCCAGAGGTATGGAGATGAGTAAGATTTGGACCCTGTCCTTGAGAGCTTTAGAGGCTGGAGATTGGGGGTATGGAGGAGACAGGGAAATTGTGCTTCAATAGAAGGTCATGGGTGCTGGGCTATAACTCTGCTCATGAGCAAACGGCAGAAACAGGGTGGTGAGGTGGGGGGAGACCAAGAGAAGGCTTTTCTGGAGAAGGTGGTACCTGACCTGAGTCTTGAAACTTGAGTATTAATATGATTTCCAACTCTTCTTATTTCCTTTATAACTCTTTGGCTTTGTCTTTCCACGTCTCTTCTTTTTTGGTATTTATGATCCTCAGGCTTGCTTCCTTGATCCTCCATTCTCTTCTCATTCTGCTCATTCTTTTTTTTTTTTTTTTTAAAGATTTTATTCATTTATTTGACAGAGAGAGACACAGCAAGTGAGGGAACACAAGCAGTGGGGGGTGGGAGAGGGAGAAGCAGGCTTCCCGCCGAGCAGGGAGCCCGATGTGGGGCTCGATCCCAGGACCCTGGGATCATGACCTGAGCCGAAGGCAGATGCTTAACCGACTGAGTCACCCAGGTGCCCCACGTTCTGCTCATTCTTGACATGTGTCTCTGACTTTGATTACCACTTATGTCCTCCTTAGATCTGTCTCTTAGACTCCAAACTAGATTTATTTCACCACTTCCCCCACCACAGGCTTTGTTGAGATATCACTGATAACACTCTGTAAATTTAAGACACACAATGTAATGATTTGTACGCATACATATTGTAACATGTTTACTGCACCACTCTTTCTATCTGGTCTGGATATTTTATGGGCAGTTCAACCTAGGATACCTAAAAGGGGTAACTATTTACCCCTTACATCCACCTTCCCCCTGTGCTTCCTGTCAATGAATGCCACTGTAATCTCTCTGTCTAGATGCCTAGGTCAAGCGTTTAAGAATCAACTTTGATCCTTCTGTCCCCCTTACCTACCACATCTATATGGTGACCAAGAGTTATTGATCTGGCTATTTCATGTCTCTTTAGCTCTCTGCTTCTCTGCATCCCACTGCTATTGCCTTGGCTTTGACCTCCCTCATTTCCTGCCTGTTGTACTCATCTACTAAGTGGTCTCTCCATCTTCAGGCTTTCTCCCCCTTTAAGTCTTTCCATATCCCTCCCAAGCAACCTCTCCAAGAACAGATCTGGTCTCTTCATTCCCCTGATTAAGGTCCTTTGATCACTCCCCATTGCCATCAGGGTGCAGTATAAGCTGGTTGAACTGGCTCACAGAGCCTCACCTCAGGAACCTCCATTCCCTGTTCCTGATTTCTCACAAAATCAAACTGCACATGGTTCTCTGAGCATACCAGTCTCTGTCGTGGTTCTGTAATTATGCATGTGCTGTTCCCTCTGTCTGGGACTTCCTTGTCCCCTTTCTTGGCTGACTATACCTCAGTCACTCAGTTGTCACTTCCAAACTACAAAATGCTTCTCTGTCTCCTTCCTTCCCAGTGTAGCTTACTCTGACCCACAGGCTCTGTAGCGTCAGAAGTTTTGTATCTAGCGTTTCTCACACCATACATTTATTACCACTTGGCTTGTCTGTATCTTCTACTTAATCACTAGGGTCCTTGAGGCCAAGGACTGTGTTTGTGTTCTCTGTGGCCTCAGTTCGTAGAGTAGTGCCTGGCACAGGGGCATGAGACATGTACTCAACAGATGTGTGTGAAGTGAATAAATGGGTCTAGCCTCCCCTAGATCCTGGCCCTGGTTCCTTCGCAGTCTGCATTATAAAAATAAAGAGAAAAGGGAAGTAATAGAAATTAGATAAAAGGATTTTTCAAAAAAGGTTGAACAAATGACTCTTGAATAAGATTTTTATAACAGTCAAAACTGACATCTACAGCGAAACCACACAAAGAAATTCCTGTCGGCAAAACAGCATAAAGGATCGTAGAAGACTTTTTGAAATAATTAAAAAATAGCAACACAGTGAAACAAGTCCTGAATAGTAAGTTGGAGGTTTACTTAAAGGCACATGTTTTAAGACAGTCATATGAGGTAATGCTTCTCAAAGACTAGAAAGAGATCCTTAATCATAAGCAGATGTACTTAACAATAATGTGAGCTAACATTAATGAGCCGCTAGACTGAATGTTTTACATACATGATCTGAGTTGGTGTTTACATGACACTGTGAAGTGTGTATATGATGCCCAGGTTATTGATGAGAAAACTGAGGCCTTTGTCTGGATCCAGACCTAGTGCTTTCTGCCTTGCCATAGGAGGTTTTTGCTCAGGGGGCAGAGCTCAGCTATCCAGGGAAGACACGGGCTGTACTTTGTCTTCCTTGGCTGATGTGGCCGCTGGCGACCTGGGTGCCCTTCGTGGATTTCCCTATTTAGGAGACTTTGAGCAGAGGGATTCTCAGGGTCACATATAATAATGGACCAGGGGCTATGGAGGGAGGTAAAATTCTTACTTAATCCCATCTACTGTGCAAAACTTCCCTCTGAGGTCTCCAGGCCTGAGTGCTGAGAACGAGCTGCTTCTTCCAAATGAGGAGGTCGCAGAACGAAAGCCAGAATACCTGGTCCGAAGTCCCCACGGAGTCAGGACTAGAGTAGGAGGCTCGGTTGTCACTCCTGGACACTCAGGTGGCTTAAACTGGACACATATGTGTGGGAGAAATAGGACCTGAGAGAAGGAAACGCACCTTCATGCCTGAGTTATACTGAGACCACGTGTGCAAACCTGTCTTCGGTGATTTTGAGATTCCTCAAAATCCCTGGTTCAGAGCTCAGCTCACAAGTAGACCCTCCACTGTATGTTCTTGATGAATTAGGGAGATTTTATGGACAACTCGTTATCTGATTTAACCTTCACAAACTTCCCTCAGCTAGATGCCATTGATCCTCTTATAAAAATGACAATATAGAGACGAAGAGAGGCAAAGCCATTCCAAAAGCGAGGACGGCAGCTCGGGTCCCAGAGCAGCCGTCCTCATGGTCACAGGCTCAAAGGCTTGCCTCTTGCTCCCAGAATCCACTGTTAAATAGTCAGGACTTTTCAAGCTGGTTATGAGATTGCTCGTAGCTTGAAATCGCACGGTCTGAGTCGACCACAGAAATTTGCGAACCCTACAGATCAGGGCTTCCCCGTACGTGCTGCAAGCCAGTTGACAGAACTGGTTTAGTGGGTCTAACCTGTGACTTCTTCCATGACTATCCCAAGTACCTAGTGTTGCCATTAAGTGTGGGATCTCAGCCCACGTAACAGCAGTCTCCCGTCAAGCTTCCATGCATCTAAGCCACGGGGCTGCCTGTGATGTGCTCTTTTGTAGGACTGGACTCCTGTGAGTCATTGATCCACGGAGCAAACGGTAAAATTAGTGAGACACTTCTAAAGAGATGTTATTTTCCCTGCCTTTTATTTCTGTTGAAATACCGTGAAACTTTCCTGTCTTTGCGAGGTTGGTTGTTTGGTTGGTTTTCTTCCTCCACTAGAATGTGAGCTCTCCGAGGGCAGAGACTCCATTTCTGCTGCTTCCCTGCTAGACAGTAGTGTGAAAGAGGATCAGAAAAATCTCTGTTCCTCAAACAGCAAACATGCTAGAAACCAGCAATGAGTTCAGCGGCAGCAAGCGAGCAGGGAAATGGTTATAATCTCACTCTCTAACTGTGAGAACCTGGTAGCCATAGAGAGAATCAGGAGATTCTGTGGTGGCTGTGCTTAGCATGGCTTCTTGCCCACTTCCACCTTCCAGAAGCAGTACAAGGGGAGATAGCAGGTGAATTTTTTTTTTTTTTTTAATAAGAGAGGAAGAGGGAGAGATAATCTTAAGCAAGCTCCACGCCTAGCCTGGAGCCTGACACAGGAAATTGATCTCACGACCCTAAGATCATGACCTGAGCTAAAATCAAGAGTTGGACGCTTAACTGAGCCAGATGCCCCAGTAGGTGAAAGTTCTTATAAAATTTTTATGAATATTGCCAAATTTCTGGAGAAGCAGATGAATGAAGTGAGTAGATAGCATAGGAAAGAGTCTGGGCACCCTTGCCCCATGGGAATAGTTTTAGCGGGGACAGCACTCACAGTTAGGTGATGTGAATTCTTAGGATATTAAGAAAATTTCTGAAAAAATAGAAGAACTTGTGTCCTCAAATTAAGGTTACCCAGAGCCCCAGCAGAGCTCTCTCCTTTTTCTTTGCACCACAGACTATGGAAAAATGAATCTAAAACAATATTCACTCTTTAGCCCATAACTCGGGAGAAAACAGTGCAGTCTCAAATGAGCTGCAAAGATGTCAGTGAGAACTGACTTGCATTCTGTCTGAGCAAAGAGAAGTTTGGTTAGAGCTGTCCGCCTTAAAGATGGGTAAAAAACAAAACACATGGTGCTAGATAGATGGAGAAGAAGGAAGGAAGGAAAAAAGGGAAGTGGGAAGAAAGGAAGAGGGAGTTGAAGGAAGTAAGGGGAAGGAGATAAGGAAGGAAGGGCCAAGGTAGAAGGAAGGAAGGATGGATGGATGGAAGGAAGGGAGGGAGGAAGGAACAAGGGAATGAAAAGAAAAAAGGAAAGAAGGAAGGGAAGGAGAGGGTGAAGAAGGGAAGGAGTGAGAACATAGTGGGTAAAACACAAATGAATAGTTCAATCCATATTTCCATGGGTGCTTTGGGTCATAAAAGAAGTATGAACAGGAATTTTTTTTTAGAGGGGGGAGGGGCAGGAGAGGGAGAGAGAATTGTAAGCAGGCTCCATGCTCAGTGCGGAGCCCAGCGCAGGGCCCAATCTCACCACCCTGAGATCATGACCCTGAGATCATGACCTGAGCCGAAATCAAGAGTTGGTTGCATAACCGATTGAGCTACCCAGGTACCCCAGGCATTCTTTATTAGAACAGGAACATAAAAAATAAGAACTGAAGGATAGAATGGTAAAAAACAACAGCATGAAATGCAGAAAATTTTAGAGCTAAGGGAACAAATTAAGGACCAAAACAACGTCATTACAAAACTTTTGCATAAATTAAAGACAACAAAGAACAGAGTACACACAGCTGAAATTCAAATGATTTCCATAGAGAGAAAGCTGAAGATTTCAGAGTGCACCCAGAAGGAAAATGTAAGGTTTGAAAGCAATTAGAACAGAGTCTCACATGACTGGGCTTCTGGCTCACTCTCAAGTCCACATCCTACCAATTCTTCCACTTCACTGGGATTATCAGCCCAATGACCTGCCGCGTTTCATAATTCATCAACCTTTCTCCTCTCACTCCCTGTATCCAGCTTAGCTTTACTTAATGCACTCCTTGAAAGTAGGAGTAATACTTCTGTTGTTGTTTTATTTTCTCTTTTTGGCAAATTCTCCCTGGAACGATAGTGTTTCTGGTATGGCTGGTGCTTGGTTTAGAGCAAGAGATATCCCATATTGAAGGCTTTTCTGCTATGGGCTGTCACTGCAATCAACCCTGAGGAAGCGAGGGTATAAGTTCACTGTGTTGCCTCTCTCTCTTCTTTTATTATATTCACTTGGCAAACAAACAAACAATAAAACAAAACTCTAAACAAAAACCCTACCATGATTAAATCCAACCATCTGCTTCTTTGAGCACCTGAATGAGGTTGGAGTAAATAATACAAACAGAATGACCAGTCCCACTTTAAATTTATGCCCATTATTTTCAGAAGAGCATTTGACCCTTCCTGGCTTTCTTTGTGTGTTCTCCTTCCTCTCTAAATCTTCAAAATGATCTTTATATACTTTCCTCTCCCTCCTACAACCTTTAGTATCACTCTGTCCCTACACTTTCTTAGCTGATGGCTTCCCTTTACCTGATAAAAATAAACAGATGGTCATTTGGCTTCCTCCTCCATAGATACTTGATTCTCATCTTTCTCAATGTCTCAGCAGCAGAGTGGCCTCGCCGTCCTTCATGAGTCACTTTCTTTGCTTGGCTTCTAGGACAACACCTACTTCTCCTTTCTCCCTAGCTCTTCCTTCTCGGTCTTCTTTACTGGATTCTCCTTTTCCCAACCTCCAGAGGTGACTGTATCCAAAGGCTTAGTCCTGGGTCCACTTTTCTATGTACATTGGTGCCATGTTCAATCTTCACATATGCTGTTTTGGGGTTAGAGAACTGGGCGTGAGTATTTCTTAAAACTCAAAGGATTTTGTTGCACAGTGAGGACTGAAGATCACTGCCTACCTGTGGTGATTTTCCTCCTGGTGTTAATTTTACCCATATGTTGACCACTTCTAAATTTCTCTCTCCACTGAACTCTAGACTAGACATAGATACCTCCTGTCTACTGGATTTCTGATAGATATCTGAAATGTGACACTCCTGGATCCCTTTTCTTAATCCAACCTATTACTTCTCCAGCCTTGCCCATTTCAGTAAGTGGCACTAATTTTAACCCAGTTGCTCAAGTAGAACAAAACCAACCAACCAACCAACCAACCAGCCAACCAACCAAACAAACAAAGCATTAGAATTTGTCCTTGGTTCCATTTTTCTTATTCCTCCATCAGTCATTCCATCCACTCTAGGAAGTTCCATCCATTTTACTTGTGATGTATATCCCAAAGATGTCACTCTCCGTGTCTTCACTCTTACTGCCCTAGTCCACATCATCATCTCTTGCCTGGATTACTACTATTATCTCCTAACTGGACTTTCTGCTTCTATTTTTTCATCCCACCTCTTCTTTCAGGTCATCCTCTACACAGCAGTCAAATTGGTCTTCTAAAAATGTCAGTCAGTTCACATCCCTCTTCCTGCCTCTTGCTTACACCTTCTAAAGCTTTTACATTGCATTTTGAATTTCATCATCTGAAATTATCTGTGTGAAATGACTCCTGACTATCTCTCTGACCACATAAGCTCCTCTCCTACTCTCCCACTAAGCTGTAGCTACCTTGACCTTCTTTCTGGTACTTAAACAAGCGGCACTTATTTTCACCTTAGGCATTTTCTGTTCCTTCCATGTAGAAGGTTTCTCCTCTAAGGCCTTTTAGTGATGGAGTCTTTTGAATTATTCAGGACTCAGCTTACATGTCACATCTAAAGAGGCGTCTTTCTTTGCTAAAATACCTTTCTCCCCTACTTATTCATCAGGTATCCTTACATACATAGCACTGATTACACACAGTCTGAGAAGTATCTTGTTTTGTTTTGCCTTATTTTCTTTCTCCCCCTTTAGAATTTAAGTTCTGTGAGTGCAGGGATCTTACCCATTTTTCATACTCATCTCCCCAGTGTCCAGATACCCCAAACATATGTATTGAATATACTCAGGAATGGAAAACCTATGGTAAAAATGATCAGTGTTCAGGATGAGATACATTTAAATGGAAAACCAGGACTGAGTACTTGGAGGCTTATAATCACAAAACAGATTTTAAGTATTAAAAACCTTGACAAAGTTCAAATAATAATATAACTTATGAAACTAAAAATGTGAATTACAAAAGGCGAATTTCCTTATTGTTCAAAGTAGGGAGTCAGTCTTAATTTTATTTTCTAAACATTTCTTCTGTTAAATTCAAGAAAAATTAAATTTTACTTTAAAAAGATTGTACTTAGAGTACAATTTCACTTTACATTTTACATCTCCTCCCCTACCTATGCATCTTCTTTTTGGATGAAAAAATGTTACAAAGGAAAAAAGATGCATATTTTGGGATTGTGAGAGTTCCAGTAATTTTTTTTTTTTGCTTTCTTCTTTAATTTTTTCCTATTAATTAAATAAAAAAATGATCATACAGCAATGAAGTTATTCTGAAAAATAGTGAATAAGTGGGGTGCCTGGGTGGCTCAGTCCCTTAAGCATCTCCCTTCAGCTCGGGTCATGATCCCAGGGTCCTGGGATGGAGTCCCACATCGGGCTCTCTGCTCAGGAGGGAGCCTGATTCTCCCTCTCCATCCCTGCTCCCCCTGCTTGTTCTCTCTCTCTCTCTGCCAAATAAATAAATAAATAAATAAATAAATAAAATCTTTAGAAAAATAGTGAATGAGAGATGAAAAAGCACAGACTACATGTGTGGAGAACTTTACAAGCTACCTATGAATGAAAGCATTGAAATAGGGATCGAATTAGAGAGGTTTTCTCTAAGATTTTGCTAGTTTGCTTCTTGTTTAAGAAGGGAGGTACTAGAATAAACCTGAATGCTGATGAAATGGACTCAGAAGCAAGAATGTGTGCATGTGGCATATTTAGGGAAGAGAGGTGATCTATGGAGCGGCAGTCCCTTCCAGAGAAGAGGACAGTGAATGAGTTTCACAGCATCTATTCTGACCCAGCCTTTGTTAGGAGATGGGTGATTTAACTACTGTAAAAAGGGGACCAGGAGAAGATGAGTGTGGGCAGATGCAGGAAGTTATGTCGATTTAGAATCAGTGGTGGGAAATTGAGGGGTTTGATGGCTAATTCCTTTTATGACCTCTGAAGTTGGAGATAAGTCTTTACTTGAGAGTGCATGATGGTAAGTGTAAGGAAATTGGAAAAGGTATAAAAATGGTGGAAAAGCTACTCCTAGAGAAAAACAGCAAGATTAATCGGCCCTGCTAAGGGTTTGGCTGAGGTTTGATTTTAAATGTGAAGTGATAGCAACCTATTCAGTGGAGTGATTTTTCTCCAGGTTTACTCAGCTGTTTGGGTACAGGTATGGAGAACGTGGGTGGTTGAGTTCATTCATGGTAGGTGCTATGAGAAAGGAGCCTAAAAAGTTCAGGAGTTTGCAGGAGGAGGAGGATTGTAATGGACTCCAAGATGATGAAGACAGAAGTGAAGAGTCTCTGGTGGATAAGGGGAAATTGGCTTGGCCTGTGAGTTGAAAGATGGTGATGAGTTTGAAGGAATTTTGCTCCTGGGGCATTTGAGCTGTATGTCTTCCTTTCACATAACGGCAAAAGTAGATTAACTGAAGCATTCGTATTCATTAAGGTCCTTGTCATAGCTGCTCTGGTGTATAACTTTATGGTTTGGCACAAGCCACTTACTTGAGACTGTTTCTTTGTCTGTAAATAAATGGGTTGAGATCCTTGTCTCTCAAACTGAAGGGTGCACACAAATTACTTGAGTATCATGTTTAAATACAGATTCTGATTTAGTAGCTCTTAGGTAGGGTCTGAGGTTTTGCATTTGTAATAGGCAACCATGTAATTCGATGCTGCTGGTCCAGGGATCACACTTTGAGTAGCAAGGAACAGATAAAGTCTACGAGGCTTCAAAATTCTGATGATAAAATCTTTGACCTTGAAATAGATTTCCTCCTCTTTCTTGTCTTCCTTTTCTAAGCTTTGCCAATTCATCTTGAAACCAAGTCTTTGGACACTTCGATAGTTTTCCCTTAACTGAGCAGGAAGTCAGTAGAGAAAGATGCAAGCCCTGCAGAATAACCAACGCCCAGCAACGGAAACGGAAGAGTTCTGATGACGTCTTACAGCTTGTGTCTGCCTGGGTGGGGGTAGGTGATACTGCCTTTTCCCAGGCATGGTGTGTCAAACAGGAATGTACTATCATGCAGGAAATGGCTCCAATACAAACAGGGACGCCAGAGATCAGGCTTGAATGAGAGACTGATCACAGCAAATGGCACATTACAGACAGACCCTTAGATCAATTTCCTTCCTTTGTTGTGTCAAAATGTTTCACTGTGTCAGGCTTCCTTTCCTTAAAAAACATATGTTCCCAATCTCATATACAATACAAAGCCCACCACAAGTCCTCCTTTACTCCCCCAACTTTAGGTTTCATTTCGTCTTAAAGCTAAAGACTACTGGAAGGTCAGCTGCTACCGACATAGGGGAACCAACCTAAACTGTTGCCATATTGTATATTTCCCATATGTAACCTTCCCATTTCAAAAGGTCCCACCTACAGGGATGTGTTTTTCTGGACCAAACATGTTTTTTGCAGGCAATCAATTCACATTTCAATTATTAGAAAAATAACGGAGTGCTTTAGCAGATTGAATCTGATGTATTTGACCCAAAGGGAAAATTTGTTGTAAGGAGAAATAGATGAAAGAAAGGAACATAACATTTTTGTAACAGCTGTAACTGTTTGAGGACAGTTTTCTTTTAATGAGATGGGTGTTAGTGATCGTAGGAAATGCTGAGTATGAGTAATTGAGGGAAAAGTCAGAGTCAACGTTTCCTTTCCTTTCGGGATGTTTCAAAGGAGGAGGAAATCATTCTGAGAAGTACTTACTGACTTATATGGCGCAGGACACTGTCCATAGGCCAAGTTTACAAAAGAATTGAGAAAGACACATTCAGGATCTAAATGTCAGCTTCTAGCCTTTTGTCCTGTGGGGCATCCTGCCATCACTGAGACTGACCAAGGGGGCTAATATTATCGAATGGTTCCTTCTTGCTTTCTGGACCTGGGTTGACGCCATATTTGAAGATGGCAAAACATAAAAGAGCAAGAGCCATCTTACCTAAGGTCTGTCTGTTAGGTTTTCTTTAAATATCCTAACTCCAGGGGTGCCTGAGTGGCTCAGGTCATGATCCCAGGGTCCTGGGATCGAGCCCCACATCGGGCTCCCTGCTCAGCGGGAAGCCTGCTTCTCCCTCTCCCACTCCCCGTGCTTGTGTTCCCTGTGTGTGTGTCTCTCTCTGTCAAATAAATAAATAAAATCTTAAAAAAAAAATATCCTAACTCCATTCAAGAAATGTCTTGGAATATGTTTTATGTTGTGCTGAAATCTAAGCCACTTTTATCTCCAGGAAATGGTGGTGGGGTCTCACAAATGAAAGTAAGGGTGTCTATTGATAGGCCTTTTGCAGTGGGGCAGGCAATCCACGAAACTAGGAAAAGAACTGTCACAAAAGCCCATTTCCACAGGAAAAGAACATTGTATGCAATAAACACAAATGAACTCGCTGCTGCACCCCTCACGCTCATCCTGCCACCTCTTACCATGCCTTCCTAGGTACTGTTGAATCCACAGGCCATGGAATAGGTAGATGACAGCATTGAATAATTAGGCTGAAATAACATAAGAGGCCACTTTAATTATAAGGCCAGAGCTCATCAATGCATTGAAATGAGGAAAAAGGAATTGGAATAACCTCGCTTGAATTGCATTAAGTTACTATTTTGCAAAGCCAAAAAATTCCTACGGTCTTCACAGTAGGCATTGTGGAGATTTTTTTTTTCTTTTTCCAAAGCGGGTGTGTAGGGGTGCGTGTGAGTGGATTATAAAAGACTGCAAATTACTTTGAATAAAGAAGAATTTTTTTATTTTTTTAATGAAAAGGGTTTCTACTACATGTAGCAAATTAAATTCCAGATGTTGGTGGCTACAAAATCTCTACCAGATGTAGGGACTCATGGTGGCTGGGGATGTTTATTGCAAGTACGGCATTCAGCACCTGTTTAAAGAGACCTCCCCCTTACCTTTTCATGTGCGCTAGCATGTTAATCATCAGGAATGACGAAATATTTAGCCTCCATAATTAAAGAGGCAAGGAAAATTTCTAAAACTAATAATTATTTTACTCTCAATGCCAGTTAAGTCAATGACTACAGCGTTTCTCCTGGGACATTTCTGAAAATCCATTAATCACACTGTTTCAAAATAGGGGATCAATTTTGGGAAGTTAATTCAGAGTGGAAAAAAGGACTTCAGGTCACATAATCCAGCCCAAAGGAAAGACACGGACTTTTAGCAGTCCCGCCCGATTGCTGCTTTAAGGTAACCTGTTTGCTAATGAGTCCTTATTACAGAGCCTCCCCGTTTATGAGCCATGGTGTTCCTACTGCGTTTCCCATTGCATAAGAGCAAACGAGCGCTGTGTTCTCAGCACACTGTCCGTCAGCAGAGCTGGACCGTCCCAGGCTGCTGGAGGAGGGTCCTGAAGAAGGCCACTTCCCCCTCTGGGGTCACACTGCAATCCAAATATCTGTGTGAGCTCTACAGTCTGGAATGCACGTTAAAAATGTGAGTTAATTGAGATTACAGTCTCTGCTACTTCGGAGTGAATGTTTCAGTGTTTCCTGAATCAGTCACAATGTAAGCCACATGTAATGATTGTCATTGTCTTTGGGATTCGTTGCTTGGTATGGAGGTTGGGCAAGAGGAAAGAAAGAATGTGACATTTTTTGAAGCTCACGCTATCATACATTCCCTCACACGCACATCCTCTCTTCCAATCTGTGGCTCCTTTAGATGGTAAAACAAATTACCTTTTTATGAACTTGTTTTGCCTCCTGAGCTCTGCCCTTATGAACTTAGCTGGGGGTCATGTTTTCTGTTTTTTTAATAGACTTGATTTTTTAGGTTCACGGTAAAACTGAGCATAAAGTAGGAGAGTTCCCATATATACATCATCCCTCCCTGTCCCCAGTGCTGCCTCCTCCACTATCATCACCCCCACCAGAGTGGTACACTTGATACTATTGATAAACCTGTGTTGACACACGATTATCACCCCAAGTCCACAGTTTACCTTACAGTTCCCTCTTGGTGTTATGCTTTCTGTGGGTTTGGACAAATGTATAGTGCCATGTGTCCACCAGAGTCATTTCTGCCCTGTGCATTTCTCCCTTCTCACCCCTGGGAACCCCTGATCTTTTTCTGTCTCAATGGTTTTACTTTTTTCAGAACATCATGCAGTTGGAATCATTATGGTACATACACTGTTCAAGTTGGCTTCTTTCCTGTAGTCATATACGGGCAAGTTTCCTCCATGTCTTTCATGGCTGGATTTCTTTTCATCCACATAAAATGTTGGGACGGGAGAATGAAAACACATGGTAGCTTGCCAGGAGTTGAGGCTCCAGTGTTGAAGTCATTCTATGAAAAGGCCCTAGGCTAACCCACCTTGGTTTTCCATAGCCCACCAATCAACCTGGAAAGCTTTTATATGCTAGTTAGCCTGAGCCTGATTTGCCATGTGATGTTCACATGTGTTTGATGTTCCTTGGTCCTCCTTTATTGCCTCCAAAACCAATAAACATAAGAATCCGATGAGACTCAAGATGGATTATTAGGGAAAGAGGATATTTATTCATTTCTACAAATAAAAGGGTATAGAGAGTGTTTTTTAATATAAACAAGACTAGAACAGTTTGTCTTCTGATTCCAGCTTCCTATTTCAGCAGAGGGCACTCCGACCTTACCTAGAGCCCAGTGTTTCTTCATTTGACCAGTTTGGGAAAGTAGCTGGCTTATCAGATCCATCTTTCAGTTTACCTGTCAGCAGTGAGAATACTGTTGAAGTAGAAACCACATGCATCCAACTAGGGCCCAGCCCTATCCTGTGTGATCCTGGGGTCTTTCATTCATCTCTACCCTAAAGCCCCTACTGTTCTCTAGTGTAACCCATGCATTTACATGTGGCCTTTCTGACTAGTCTGAACTCCTTGGGGCTGGGACCCATACATTTCATCCTAGCACAATGCCTGGCCCAGACTACACACTCAAGAAATACCTACTGAATAAATGGAAAAAAAAGAGTGGAGTCTGAGGGGACTGTAATGAATGGAAGATGTGTATGTGTTTGATGTTTCTATAGAAGCCACCGTTTGCCCTATGGATTCAGTAGTGTTCCTGGTTGGGGTCATATCTGTGTTATATATTGCTCTATGTCAAGAGGCAAAAATGGCACTGGCCTTAGGTCCAGAGTAGAAGAACCCACTGTATCACCCTGTTCAGCATGGCATTATGTTTGATCCCCCTAATGGCTGGGTCACAGCAAGTCATGTAGGTAAAGCAACGCTAGTTTTCTCAGCAGAGTTTGGACTGACAAAAGTCCAAGACAAATCCAGCTTGCGGATTTGCATGTACCCTTCCCTGGTCCTAAAATGCCCCCGTCTTCATCTCTGAATCTCAGAATCTTACCGCACATTCTATCACCCGCTCAAGTGTCACTTCTCATGGAGTTCTGTTTCAGGCCACCAGGAACCTTTCTGCCCCGTCTCCTATAGCAGTGAAAACTTAGAACAACCCTCATGGCACTCAGCAAGTTCTCTCATGCCTTACAATTTTTCATATGTATGTCTTATCTTCCAGAGTTTTATCTCCTGTAGTAAGGGACTTGACATTTTTTTTGAGCGCCAACTGCATGTGTTATTTCATTTAATCCTTACAACATTTCAGTGGCAAATAACCATCCTTAGCTTGCTGATGAACTGGAGCTCAGATAAGTGAATTATCTTGACTGTTACCACCAAGCTAGCAAATGATGGAGCCAGATTCTAAGACCAGTTTGATGCCGGGCGCCTGGGTGGCTCAGTCGTTAAGCGTCTGCCTTCGGCTCGGGTCATGATCCCGGGGTCCTGGGATCGAGGCCCGCATCGGGCTCCCTGCTCCGCGGGAAGCCTGCTTCTCCCTCTCCCACTCCCCCGGCTTGTGTTCCCTCTCTCTCTCTCTCTCTCTCTCTCTCTCTCTGTCAAATAAATAAATTAAAAAAAAAAAAAAAAAAAGACCAGTTTGATGCCAAAGTCCATGTTCTTTCCATTACATTATACAGGACCCATTATGCCCCAGAGAGAGCTGAGCCTTAGCAAGTTGAGGGAGGTAGAACCCCTTTTTACTTTGCCCTGTTTGTAGGTCTCCAAAATCTTTATGATTGTCTTATTTCACTATCATGACAAACTGCTCACAGAAGAGAATCTGTGGGCCTGTCATTCATATTACTTATGTGTTTAAATTTTAAAAACTGATATGTAATCTACATGAAGTAAAACACCAAAATCTTAAATGTATAGCTTGGTGAGTTTTTTTTTTTTTTTTTTTTTTTTTACATATTGTGCAGGGAAGTGTTAGCCGAGAAGGCTTGACTGCTATCCTTAGAAAGACCTGCTTGCAAGGTTGCTAAGAATTTGAAATCTGAGAGGGTTTGTGTTGTTTTCTGATAAGAATGGCTCATTGGCTCATAAGCTCATCTGGCTGGCTGTTGGAAGAGCATGTGACTCTTGATCTCAGGGTTGTGAGTTCAAACCCCACATTTGGTGTAGGGATTGCTAAAAAAAAATAAACTTAGAAAATATTTTTAAAAAGTGGCTCATTGTGTATTCATGGGAACAGTATGGTATATGCTGAAGACTTGCTTTTCTTCTGGGAGTTTGTAATTTGGTACATGCTAGGCAGAAGCTACCTTTGTGACTAGTTCCCAATAAAAATCTTGGCACTGAGTCTTTAATGGGTTTCACTTGGAGACAGCACTTTACACATATCACATTTGTTGCTGTAGGAATTAACAACATCCTGTGTGACTTCACTGGGACTCTTAGACTCTTGCTTCTGGTTTACTCTGAACTTTGCCCCATGTGCTTTTTCTCTTTGCTGATTTTACTTTGCATCTTTTTTTTTTTTTGGTAATACGTTATAGCCATGCTTGTGACTCTATGTTGAGTCCTTTGAGTCCTCTCGGTAAGCCACTGAACTTGGGAGTGGTCTTGCAGTCTCCTGCCTCACATATGTACACACCTGTGTAACCATCAGGCAGATCAAGATATAGAAATTTCTATCATTCCAGAAAGTTCCCTCATGCTTCTTTCCAGTAAAAACCCTTACTTCCTAAATTCCAACTTCTGTTGCTGGAGATTGGTCTTGCCTGTTCTTGAGTTTCAAATCAGCGGATCATAAGATAATTATATATACTCTCATGCCTGACATCTTCCACTCAAAGTAATGTTTTTTTGAGATTAATAAAAAATATCCATTACAATATCCAGCCTCTTAAAATCTTATGGCAGTTCATATCTATACACCACAATTTATTCTTTCTTCTGTGGATGGACATTTGTGTTGTTTCCAGATTTTGGCTATTATAAATTATAGCTCTGATGAACATTCTTTTTTTTTTTTTTTAATTTATTCATTCAAGACACAGAGATACAGAGAGAGAGAATATGAGCAGGGGGAGAAGCAGAGGAAGGGGGAGAAGCAGGCCCCCCGCTGAGCAGGGAGCCCGACGCGGGGCTCGATCCCAGGACCCTGGGATCATGACCTAAGCCGAAGGCAGACGCTTAACCATCTGAGCCACCCAGGTGCCCCTCTGATGAACATTCTTGTATAAATCTTTCTGAGAACATATGCATTCATTTCTCTTGGAAAATAGTCTTGGAGCCAAAGTGTTGGATCATAGGGCAGATGCATTTTTACCTGTATTATAAACTGCTAAGCAGTTTTCTAAAGCAGCTGTACCATTTTCCATTCCCATTACCAGTGTATAAGAGTTTGTCACCACATCCTTGCTAATGCTTGGTATCATCAGTCTTTTTGATTTTAGCCGTTCTAATGCAGGGGTGGGGGGGCGTGAAGTGATACTTTACTGTGGCTTAAATTTGACTTTCTGGTGATTAGTGACACTGAGCATTTTTTTCACATTATTATTGGCCATTTGGATATCTTCTTTTGTGATGGGATTTATGTTACATTTTAAAATGATTTAAAATTTTTTTTTGTATTTTATTCTTAGTTCTATCATCTCATTTCTGAGTTTTTCTCATTCTGACTGATACGGTTTTGTGTTTTTTTTTTCTTTGCATACTCTATCATGAAAAAAATCTCCATTAGTTCATTTGAAAAATATTGAGTTATAGTTTTCATCTGTCCTGTGGCCTTTTTTTCTGGAGAGCTTTCATTATCTACAGAGATATTTTCCTGTGCCTAGTTTTCTATTTTCTTATAAAAATGTTGTATAAAATTCAACTGTAATTCCTTCCCGTTGCTCATTTTCCCAAGAGATTGGTTTTCCTAAACTCTTAGGGGGAAGGGATGGGTCAGGATAGCTTGTTTAGTTTGATTTTCATAGAGTTCTATCTTCCTGTTGTTTTATTGTTTTTGTTCAAAAATATGGGGTCATAATTCTGGAGCTCTCCTGGTTTTGTTCCTCGTCCCCATTTTCTTTGGACCTTCTCTTTTCTTCCTCCTTCTCTTTGTCAAATTGTATCTCCTGCAGTTTTTCCATAGTGCAGAGCTTTGTCCTGGAAGAGCACTTTGGCAAGTTCACTTCCACAGTTAAGCCCCACATTAATCTGGCTTCTTAAAATCTTCCTGCCATCTCATTGCACTCACCTGCAAACAACCCTTCGAATTCAGCTGCGGTCCTCAAATTGGCCACCCACACTTTCCAGTCAATATATATTGGCATGGCGCCTGGGCGGCATAGTTTGTTGAGTGGCCAACTCTTGGTTTTGGTTCAGGCCTGATCTCAGGGTCATGAGATCGAGCCCTGTGTTGGGCTCCGCGCTCAGCAGGGAGTCTGCTTGAGATTCTCTCCTTCTCCCTCTGCTCTTCACCCTGTGTGTGTGCACGCTCTCTCTCTCTCTCAAATAAATAAAATATATAGGCAATTCTGGGGTTAGCTTGTTCTCAAATCTGCTAGATGCCCCCTTACTTCCCTTGGCTTCTACCTGTATAGATGTTAATGATACATGAGTCTTGGTGTGTTGTCCTCACTGACTCCAATTCTGGGAATAACTTATTACTTAATGTTATCGATACTGTATGTGGCTTGCTGGTTTGGCTCTGTTTTTATGGGGTGATAAGGGATATTAAAAATGCTACATACCCTCACCACTGTCTTCCCATATTATATTTTGAATTTAAGCCAGGGTGGGTTTTTCTCCCCTTTAGTGTATTTATATTTTAGGTGTTACCTTAAATTGTGGAACAGGAGAACACATCTCCAGTTAAAGAGCTCACAGGGAACAGATACCAAATTTTCAACCTCTTGAGATCATACCATAGTAAACTGATGTCTACTGGGCCTTTGCATCAGACTCTTTTGAAAGAAGAAGCTTGAGAAGAATATATAACTCTATGTTTGGCTTTTCTCTTTTCTTTTTAAAAAACAATTCCCCTACTTCCTCTACTTGTTTTCCTTCCCTTGATTTAAATTCCTGGGAGTATATTTCACCAGTTTCTTATGTAAGGGGTAGCAAAAGAAACTTCTTAAACTCTATTCCCGCTTCCCAAAGCAACTATTGACAAAGGTATGGATTTCAATCCAAACATACAATAGAACACATGGGACTGTTTGAATCTTTACGTAATGAAATTTCTCCATGGAATTCTTGCTTTCTTACCTATTTCTTTAGGACTCCTCCTATACTGAATTTAGATAATGAGCCTTCTGGTTAGGGAAGTTTTTCCTTATTCTATGGTTAGTGACCAATTTCAGAGTGCTGCAAATTGGGGTAACCACATAATCCAATGTTTTTCTAACTTTGTCTACATAAGAATCTCCTGGGATTTTTGGATTCCACAAACTGGAGGTTCAGAAACAATATTGTAGGGTGGGTCTAGGAATCTGCACAGGATATACATCCCAGACGATGCTGATGCAGTTGGTTTGTCTAGGGATGTCAGTTCGAAAAACATTAGTGTAAGCCGAAAATATTTTCAGAGACCAAATCAAAACTAAGTTTGGTGACTATATTCTAAAATAGGCAATGAGGTTTCAGAAAATGCTCTGTGTGAACGTTCATTCATTGTTTTAGTTAACATCTTAAATGCTAACTGTGTGTCAGGGCCTGTGCTCATTCATTTTGAAATGAATAAGAGAAGGATCTAGACTTCATGGCTAATATGAGAGAAACATGCAAAGGAATAATTCCAATATAATGTTAAAAGGTAAAAGCGTTGACCCATGGCATTCTCATGGGAGGTATCTGTGACTTTCCAAATTTGTCATATAATTCCTTCCTCAAAATATGTCTGTAATTAAGAATGAAGAGTGATAATTTTAGTGATACGGAGAGTCTGGGCTATTATAATTTTTTTTTTCATTAAATGACCTCCAATTCTGTTCTAATTTTGTTCAGTAAAATGATGGCTCCATGTCATGAACCTTCTGGTCTGTCAAGAGTATTAAATCTGCAATTACCAAAGGGTTTTTGAGATTAAATTATTGTGGAACAGTGCTTCTTAAATTTAAGCAAGCTTGTTAAAACCCAGATTCTCATTGTGGAACAGTGCTTATTAAAACCCAGATTCTCAGGCCCTATGCCCAGATCTAAGGGAGTGGGACCTGTGAATGCCCAGTTTCAGTAATCTCCCAAGACGTGTTACTGCTGTTGGTCTAAGGACTACATTTTGAATCACACAGTTTTCGAAGAGCTGTTGGTAGCACTCAGGAACTAGTAATTAATATCCTAGATTGGGGAGTGACAGAGCATGATGAGAAGAAGGCTCTTCACAAAGGACCTGGGTATTGGAGATTCAGTAGGGGTTCGCAGTGTGGGAGAGGGTGGATCATAGGCAAAGAGAAGATTTCCAGGGAGATGGCAAAGTAGGTTCAAAGACACAGGCACAAAACAGTACAAAGTGTTTAGGGACCTGTCCAGAGACAGATCTTCTTACAGTCCAAAAGCTCACAGTGACTCTGGAGACAGTGGGAAAAACTAAGCTCCTACTTGAGCAGCAGAGGAAATGAAGACAATGGTATGTGAGTTTCAAGGAAGCGAACTGTGCCAAGAGATAGCAGGATGCACCGGTGTATCATGTCCCTTTGAGATATTTCTGAGAAAAGGGTGGCTGGTTTGCTTCCAGGGATGAGTTAAGTAGAGTTCTGTCTGTGTGTCAGAGCTTCCTGTGTTTAGAGCTTCCATCCAAATTTCTGACTCTGTGATATTAAATATGCATTTAAAATTTGGGGGCATGAAGAGGAAAAATATACGTATTCCTATTTGATTAGGCTTGAAACTTGCACACAAGTAGAAAGCCAGTTTCTGCCAGAGAGGGGGAAAAATCTCCAAAGATCTCTCTTTCTCTCTTCTTTAAAGATTTATTTATTTATTTGAGAGAGAGAGAGAGAGCGTGCGTGCACATGTGTGTGCGGGGGAGGGCAGAGGGAGAGAATCTCAAGCAGACTCCCCACTGAGCTTAGAGGTGGATGTGGGGCTGGATCTCCTGACCCATGAGATCATGATCTGAGCCAAAATCACTAGTTGGACGCTTAACCAACTGAGCCACCAGGCCCCTTCCAAAGATATCTTAACTATACCTCGGAATATACGCATTTGTGGTTGCAAGTTCAAAGTAGACTTTGACTTCTTGACTGTATTCATGGGCAAAGAATCTGCAATAATCCAGTTTCTCATTAGAATGAGCTGCCAGACAATGTTGTATTACTGGGCAGCAAAGAGGACTGCCCCTGGTCAACAGATGTAATAATTGGGCATTCTCATTAGTGGTATCTGGAGTTTACAGGAGAGAAAACACCACATTAGAAAGAACGTTTCTAATTGTGGCCCCAAAGACTTTCACATTGCTGGGTCTTCATGTCTTTACCCAGGAGCACTGGCAAGCCTTTTGCAAGAGGAAAAAGTAAGACCAACCAAACCAAAGAGTTTGTGCATGTGTTGTTAAAGAGAAAAAGAATATCCATTTTTACCACAAATTTTTCTGATGAAAAGTGAATTTTCTTCCTCAGCCCTTCCCCTCACAGCTGCTGTCTAATTCTGGAGCCTGAAGTACTTCCACTCTAATAAAAATTTTCATCTTATCTCTCAGCAGCAACTAATAGCAGACCCTAGGCATGTGTGAATAGCCTGGCACATTCTCTTTTCCTTCAATTTTAACTGTCTGGATCCGCAAGCAGAGGAGTCCTGTAGGCTCAGCTGCAGAACAAAAGCCAGGGGCTCTTTATTTGCGACTGATTGGCTTGGTAAATGGATTTGTCACAGAAATCCTCTCTGAAAGGAAATGACCCAAGTCTTTGGGCTTTTATGTATTTATTTTATGCTGCTAAGAATTGGGTTTGACTCTAGTTTTTAAAGAAAGAGCCTTGATAGTTCATTCATTCAGTCATTTATATATTTATGGACATGTATTGAGTATCTGCCATGTGCCGACCACTGTGCCAGGCACAGGGATACTAGGAACAGTGAGACTTGGCTTTAGAACTTTCTTTCTAGTGGGAGAATTAGATAAGTAAGCAACTTTTCCCATTATCTCGAGGTACAAGGGGTATTTAAGTCTACTGGGGAAGCTCCCCAGACAAGGAAAATTGTGATCTGACTCCTTGAAGAAGGAGGCATTTGTCTTCCAGATGAAGGGTGGGTTGGGGTCTGGGGAGCTGAGAAAGGTACATAGGACGCAGCAATAGCAACTGCAAAATCCTAGGAACTCTGCAGTCTTTGGGAAACTGGACGGAATTTGCATTGGGTGTGGGTTGGGACAGATGGAAGTAGCAATTGAACATGGAGATCCAGCAGAGGCTACACGGCGACAGACTCAATACACAAACACAAGGGAAATCCCTGGGATTTCTTTAAGGGTCTGGATCTGGGTGTTCATTCTCTTTGTCCCCATGCTTTATCTGTAGAATGGGATAACGGTTGTGCTTACTTCACAGCATTGTTGTAAATATAAAGTGAGGTAACGTGTCAAGGTCTTAGCCTGATTACTGGCAATTTTTTGTTCCCCATAAATTGCAGTGATTACATTGACAGCAGTGATAATAGCTGTTCTTGTTGCCTATGCCGATTATAATATTTCTGCAGTCTTTTCCATCTGGGCCTGGGAACAACTGTGGGGAATCTGAAAAAGAACCCCGGTGAGTCTATTATCATCCCACTGGGGGTGGAATGGTAAGATACTGATTGGAGGAAGTGAGCGAGTTCTGGGTTCCCAGAGCTGAGAATGAACAAAACCTTGATCAGGACAGTGAGGATGAAGACGCAAATCTGATTAACATACAGGTCTCCCAACTCTCCACCCTAAACTAGGCTCCGCTGCACTTGACACTTCTCCAACGGTGCCCTCTAGTGGCCCATAGGAAAAGAACGTTTCCTATCTGTAGGATCAGGACTGAATACAGTAGTCCCCCTTATCCAAGGTTTTGCTTTCTGCCTTTTCAGTTACCCAAGGTCAACTGCGTCCGGAAGTGGACCATCCTTCTGACAAAATGCTACAGCACAGTGCCTACGTCATTCACCTCACATCATCTCATCACCTATGCATTTTATCATTTCGCATCATCACAAGAAGGTTGAGTACTGTATAGTAACATATTTTGAGAGAGACCACGTTCACATAACTTCCGTTACAGTATATTGTCAGAATTGTTCCAATTTATTATTAGTGATTGTTGTTAATCTCTTACCATGCCTAATTTATAAATTAAACTTTATCACAAGTATGTGTGTATAGGAAAAAACAATATATATGGGGTTTGGTACTCTGCATGGTTTCAGGCATCCACTAGGGGTCTTGGAACACATCTTGTGTAGATAAGGGGAGGGGAGCTACTATAAATTATATGCAGACCATGGAATACTATGCAGCCATTTAAAAAGAATTAAATAGAGCAGTCCCAGTCAACTTGGAGGAATTTCCATGAAGGTTTGAGGGAGAAAAGCAGAATGCAGAAAAGCATAGTTGATGTGAACTTCCTCTTGTAAAATAATAATCAAAAAACTTGTCTCCGTATGTGAGATGTGTATGAATAAGTACTTATATAGGATTAAATAGAATTATGTGAGCATAAATAATATATGAAAGGATATAGACTAGCTTTTGAAAGTGAATTCTCTTGGGGTGGGAGTAAGAGCTGATGTATATAGAGGGAAGATAAGAGATTGCAAAAGTCAAACAAACAAAGGTCCACATTTATGCATTCATGTAAAATTATGTTTAAATACATATATTCATAAATAAAAGTTCATTTGCAAGTAAAATAGTCCAGATGATGGAATTAATGAAAAAGAATGTTCCATAAAAGTGAAATAGTATGGAAGATAATTTACTCATCTATTTATAATTTCTGATTTGTGACTTTTTTCTTTCTTGCAAAAGCCTAAAATGGCTACTGTTTTAAATTGTGGTGTTACAGAAGTTCAGTGTGTATGGTAGGATCTGTTGAGCTATTTCTAAACTCCTCCTAGTGTAAGTTTGTTTTCTGAAATGCTCAGCTTTGGTTTCTTACCACAAAAAGTATGAAAAAGTCTCAAGTCTGACCCTGGTACTGTGTTTTCTTCCACTTAGCAGCCTTTATATGTGATAAAACTATGTTTATGATTGTTTGCTTGTCTTGTAGTGACTTATTCTTCACTTTCATGTGAATGGCAATAAAAATCTATTTGAAGATGCCGATCGAAATCTATAATAGCAATATGATAGACACCAGACTTGGATCTCAGTTTTATTGCTCACTATGTATGTGGACTTAGGCAAGCTATTCTATTTCTGCCCTTCAGCTTCTTTATTTGCAAAACGTGGACAAAAGTAGGACATAAGCTATAGGTTTGTTTTGAGGATTGAATGAGATAATTAAGGTAAAGTGTTTAGCGATTCTCCTGGTACATGGTATTCATTTATTCGTTCATTTATTTGTTTGTTCATTCAGGAACTACTTCCTGAATGCCTCTATGTGCCAGGCTCTGTGCTGGGCACTGGGGATGGGAAGCGGCAGATCTACGTAGCCTACACATTAGCAGACGAGACAGACAATCTAATGGCCACACAGTGAATAGCTGAAAACTGTGATACAGGTTGAGAAGAAACAGTGCAGGGAGCAATGAGAGTGTTTGAGCTGGCTAGGGAGCCAGGGAAGGTTTTTCTGAGTAAGCAATGGGTAGGTTGAGAAATTAAGGATGAATTAATAGTCATTAGTTGACGGGGCATCTGGGTGGCTCAGTCGGTTAAGCGTCTGCCTTGGGCTCAGGTCATGATCCCAGGGTCCTGGGATTGAGTCCCTCATCGGGCTCCCTGCTCAGCAGGGAGTCTGCTTCTCCCTCTGCCTCTCCCCTGGCTTGTGCGCTCTCTCTCGCTCTCTCTCTCTCAAATAAATAAATAAATAAATAAATAAAATCTTTTCAAAAATAGTCATTAGTTGAAATTGAGCATGCAGAACGTTCTAGGCAAAGGGAAGAGCCTTTACAATGCCTGTGGCAATGGGGAGAAGGATGTGTTCTGAGAGTGGCTTTTTAATAAATGTCTGTTACCATTTATTTCACCAAGCTCGCTCCTCGTTTTCTCATGACACCTATTTTATGGGGACTGTGAAAGTAAATAACAGCCACTTTGTAGTGTTGTGTGGATTACATGAGAGAATGCATTTGATGCATACTACTTAATACATAGTAGATATACCATAAATGCTCCCCCCCTCCAATATCTAGGCTTTGGTGCTGAGATGGCAAGTGTAAATTAATTCTTATTAACTATAAATGTAAATTTTTTTTAAAGATTTTATTTATTTATTTGAGAGAAAGAGAGAGAGACAGAGAAACAGCATGAGAGGGGAGAGGGTCAGAGGGAGAAGCAGGCTCCCCGCTGAGCCGGGAGCCCGATGTGGGACTCGATCCCAGGACTCCGGGATCATGACCTGAGCCGAAGGCAGTTGCTTGACCAACTGAGCCACCCAGGCGCCCAGCTATAAATGTAAATTAATGATTTCACACACACGTGTGCACCCACCCACACACACACACACCAGCCATTGTGTGGACATCTCGTGTTACCCCTGGAGACCTGGTTTTGTTCGTGAAAGGTGAAGTTTTAACCCAGTGAAATCTGTGCCTTCCATTTTTGAGTCTTCGTTTTAAAGTTTTTGTGTTATTAGTTTCCCTAGCCAAAGCTCCAGAGGTTGGCTGGTACAGGGAAAAGAAACGTGGTATAACCTCTACCCGAGTCCTCCAGACTTCGGGCAATAATCATTTCTGTTCTGGGTATTGATGAGGCACTCATTTCAGCTTGCTACAATTTGATGTGTGCCAACTATGTGTTAGGCATTATATTAGTTTCTGGGTAATAAAATGTTATTAAAACAGAATCCTTATTCAGAAGAGGAGAGATTCATATAATAACAACTATTATTTTTTAGGATTCTTTTTTGGAGGGCGGTAAACCAACCGTGGATTCTCAGTTGAAAACAGTGCAGCCTGAAGAAATCTCCAATCCTGCCAAAAACTCTTCTAGTGCATTTTCCCTCTAATGCTGGTTTCTGTTCTCCTCCAGTGGCTTTAGGGATCACACAGGAAAATCTCCACCATTTTAGCACTAAGAGAACCAGACACTCCTGCCACTGTGCTTGTCTGAATATCTAATCTCCCTGAGGCTGCTCTATTTCTCTTTATTCATTTCTACTCTCAGGTCTTGAATGAATGTATCTTTTTGGTGGAACTTAGGTCACATGTATAGCCCCAGCTGAAACAGATTCTTACAAGTGAAGTGTTAGCTTTCCACTCTCTACTGTACAGGAAAATATGGTAAAAGGGATGGGGATTAGGGATTGATGAGTGAATTTGTAATACCTTCCACAGTCCACCTCTTTAGCTGGGTCTACAAAGACTCATAATTAAATTTCAAAACAACAATGACAACAAAAACATTTTCCTGCAAAACAAAATGTAATGATTCCATACCCTCTTCCCAAAGGGGAGAATCAAAGTCTCACCAGTTACTGCAAATATCTTGATGCACACTTTTATCCTTTAGTTTAGGATTTGGCAAACTACAGTTTCCAGGTTAAATCCAGTCCATCACTCATTTTTGTTGTAAATAAAGTTTTGTTGTTGTTTGTTTTTTTAGAAGATTTTATAAGTAATCCCTACACCCAATGTGGGGCTCAAACTCAGAACCCTGAGATCAAGAATCACGCACTCCACGGACTGAGCAAGCCAGGCGCCCCTGTTATAAATAAAGTTTTATTGGAACATAGCCTACTCATTTGTTTATGGATTGTCTATGGCTGCTTTTTTGCCCCAATGGCAGAGTTGAGTAATTGCTATAGATACAATATGACCCACAAAGTCTGAAATATTCACTAAAATATCTGCTAAAATTGGACCCTTTACAGTAAAAGTTTGCTGATCCCTATTCTAGCTAGTTTTAACCCTGTCTTGCTATCCCATAACTAAATTTACATTAATCACCATGAATGCACCATGTATGAAATAGTAGGAGAAAGGGATTTTTCTTAAGAAGAAAAGGATAGGGGCACGTGGGTGTCTCAGTTGGTTAAGCGACTGCTTTCGGCTCAGGTCATGATCCTAGAGTCCCAGGATCGAGTTCTGCATCGGGCTCCCTGCTCAGCAGGGAGTCTGCTTCTCCTTCTGACCCTCCCCCCTCTCATGTGCTCTCTCTCTCTCATTCTCTCTCTCAAATAAATAAATAAAATCTTAAAAAAAAAAAAGGATAGTATATTTGAGCAAGGAAGAAACTGTGAGTATATGCTATGATCATCATTTCTACAACACCTTTTAACAATTTCCTTTTCTCACTCCTCATTCTACATTCCTTTTACCCTCAGTGAGCATATAACCTGTACTTCTAGTTCTTATGGGTCTGAGCCTCAGTAGACCTGTCTTTATGCGGTTGCTAGAGTTGTTCACTATTACTATTGGACATGGCGGTACTAGGAGAGGATCCAGAGGAATCATTTCAGACATGTAGCTTCTCTGCTTACGTTATGGAGTAGCAATCTCTTTTCCTTTTGATTATTAGACTCCATCACCTCAACCAACAAAGTATTCCCCCAGCCCTTTCACCAACACATTCAGTGGACCGAGGAGCTCAGAACGATCAGGTAGGATTCTTACTTTCTAGATCAATCATTTTGTCACCTAAAGTTGTTCTTTCACCCTTAGGTGCTAAGATCTCTAAACAAGCTGAGCCCAAAGACACCAGAACAAACATTGTGTCAGGAGTTTATCAGGGGTAACACTGACAAGTGCCATTCCAAATTCTACCCCTTTGGTCCCTGTTATGGGCTGAATTGTGACTTCCTCAAAAATTTGTACATTGAGTCATAGTCCCCAATCCCTGAGATTGTGACTGCATTTAGGAATAGGATCTTTATAGAGGAAATCAAGTTAAAATGAGGTTATTAAGTTGGGTCATAGTCCAAACTGACTGGTGTCCTTATAAAAAGAGGAAATTCAGACACAGACACATATAGAAAAAAGATGAAATGAGGGCACAGGGAGAAGAGCGTCTACAAGCCAATGAGAGAAATCTGGAGCAGATCCTTTCCTCATGGGTCTGAGTAGGGACCAACCCTATTGACACCTTGGTCTCAGACTTCAAGCCTCCAGAACTGTGAGAAAATAAATTTTGGTTGTTTAAGCCACCCAATCTGTGGTACTTTATGATGGCAGCCTAAGAAAACAAATATAATCCTGGGCCCTTATATTTTGGCTATGGGAGAAACAGCACAATATATTACTTACTTGTTTAGAGCAAACTGTAGAAGAGCAGTCCAAACTCCCAGCTAATGTTATGACTCTTCAACTGGCAGTTCCACTATTCAATAGAGTCAACTGCTTTTGAGTGACTGAGAACATCAC
The DNA here is from genome assembly GCF_964656455.1 of Halichoerus grypus. Classification (NCBI taxonomy): domain Eukaryota; kingdom Metazoa; phylum Chordata; class Mammalia; order Carnivora; family Phocidae; genus Halichoerus; species Halichoerus grypus. Next base: position 13,778,298 of record NC_135725.1, on the reverse strand, counting down.
AAGATCAGTGCCTCCTGTAACTGGTCCCCATTGTTTTATTTCTTTTGCTCTAAAATTGAGTTCATTAGTCAGAAGTGGTATTTTTTTTTTTTAGTCTACTTTAATGGAGAGTCCCAGAGTGGTGATGTTGGCATAAGCATGGCTGGCATGGAAGGCAAATCCATATTCAGAATAAATGTCTAGTCTAGAAAAGACAAATTCGTTTCTCCACTCCACCAAGTGGCTGGCTGATCTCCCAGAGGTGTGGTGCTAGCAGCTGGTTTCTGTGGCTGGAAGTTTGAACAGTCATCAATGGTGTTAGCCAGATAGACCCTTGATGCCCTTATACTAGTGTATAACTTTATTCCTGCCACTATGGTTACTTGATAGATGAGCCCATTGAGAAGGATCTGGATAAAGACATCAATTGACATACACAGAATAAGTCATGTTGTCTACATGATTACTGTTAAACACTCTAAGAAGGGCACTTTGGATGGGTATTAAATACAAATGTATTAATACTTGGTTTATTCTGAAAAGATCACACATATACTTCTTTCCAGATATCTTGTCATAAACCCAAGCCCACAACCATATGGACAAAACCAATAGCCTCTACCTTCTATTAATTATTGTACATCTGAGTCTTCAGTCATTTCTCCTCTATACATTTTCGTCCTGCCCTTCTTTGAGGCCACCCCTAACTAAGGCTGTACTTATGCGGTGGCCCATTTACAGCTGATGCCAGGATGCTGAACAAGCCTATTTGTAAGTCCCGCTGATACTTTTCCCCCCACTTTATCAACGTCTAAAAGGCAACTTCCCATTAGTTCATATATGTGGCAGGACAACAGGAGTAGACATATTAGGAATGTGTATATAAAAATACATGCTCATGCAACTTACTCATGCTCTCGGGATCTACCCGAGCCTGATATTAAATATAAAACTTCATTGATGATGAGGTGCTGCTGGGCACACTCAAGTTTACGGCTTGGTGGGTCAGTAACCTCCATTTATCACATGTATTTCAGATCTCATGGTTACTTTGTATCCCATTGTCCATCTTCTCAGGACCTAGGACCAAGTCAGAAACAATTTTTTAGAAGGAAAATAGTGATTTGCTAAAAAGTGTGTGGTTATTTCCCAAATTCCAGATTGCTTACACTGTGATCATCCTTTTTAGACTTGCCACTGTTGCCACATAACATCCTGATTTGTGACAGATATTTTAAACACTTTGAGTTTGTTGGTTCATAAGGGCTGATTGGCAGAATCACTTGCCCTGCAACTAGTTGGCCGAGAGTCTTCTTTTGCTCTGCCGCGTTACTCAAAGCTGCCCCGTACAAATTACTCAGTGAGGGAGTAGGAGCAACATACCAAAATGTCGTATGTGTTATCACCAACTGTCTCAAAGCATTAGTCCCTCCAGAACTTTCCTGAAGTGGCAGATATCTGAGTATTCATGAAATTTACCTCTGATGTTCTAACATGCATGGCATCTAGTGTACCTGGCCCTCTCTGTCTGTAAGTTACTGTCATCATGTCGTTCAAGTAGTGGGTCAGCGTGGTGTCCCATGGAATGGTGACACAAAGTCTCTGCAGAATAAATAATGGCACAGAACCAGAGGTCAGATAGAGCCCTGTGGCAAAAGAATGTAGGCAATCCACTGACCCCACTAGGGGAAAAAAAACTGCTGCTGGGGTTTCATAATGGAAGAGAAGCAAAGCATTCTTCAGATGAATAGTTGCAGATCATATGCCAAGGGCTGGGTTGACCTGCTCCAGTAAATTGTCTCAACTGGAAACAGCAGCAGCCACTGGAATTAACATCTGATTAAGTTTATGATAAGTCACCTGTTATTCACCAAGAAACAGCTGTGTTTTACAGAAGTCAAACAGGCAAGTTAAACAGAGATGTAACAGTATTACCATCTTGCTCATGGGTTCTCTCATATATGTAGTATTTTTTAAGCTATTATTTTGGGGGGCACCTGGGTGGCTCAGTTGTTAAGTGTCTGCCTTCAGCTCAGGTCATGATCTCAGGGTCCTGGGATCGAGCCCCGCATCGGGCTCCCTGCTCCGCAGGAAGCCTGCTTCTCCCTCTCCCGCTCCCCCTGCTTGTGTTCCCTCTCTCACTGTGTCTCTCTCTGTCAAATAAAAAAAAAAAAAACCTATTATTTTGGAAGTTGTCTTAGCTCAGGCTGCTCTGATATAATACCATGGACTAGATGGCTTAAACAACAATTTTTTTTCTCACAGTTCTGGAGGCTGGGAAGTCTAGGATCAAGATGTTGACAGATTTGGTTCTTAGGGAAGGCCCTCTTCCCGGCTTGCGGATAGATGGTGGCCATCTTGCTGTGTGCTCATATGACCTCTTTGTTGTTCATGTTCATGGGAAGAGAGAGATCAAGCTCTCTTGTATCTTTTCATCTTCTTCTAATGGCACTGATCCTATGATGAGGGCACTGCCCTCATGGGCCCCACCTCCAAATACATCATATTGGAGGTTTGGGCTCCAACATATGAATTTTGGGGGGTACACAGACATTCAGTTCATAACAGAAGTCTTCACTCAATGGTCATGAAGCCAATGGGGGATGGTTTATGTTAATTTCCAGGTATCTTCATTTCGATCATAAACTCAGGGTGCATGGAAATGACCACAGAGTGGATTTAAAGATCCTCTGAGCCCTCTGTGATAGTCAATACAAAAGTAGTTTGTCAGTTGATTCACATAGGCTCCCACTGTGGCAGGTAGATGGCAGTGGTGTTCAGGGCCGCCAGAGATTAGTATTAGCTTCATTGAGTCTCCAAGTGGTATCAATATGTCCCTTTCCCCTGATAAATAGCCACAGCGAAGGTACCTTTGAGGGACCTTCTTTAAGAGGATCAACCTCCTCTTGATTCAAGGGGCCCTGGGGCTGCAAACTGACTCAAGTCTGAATTGGTTCACAGAATATTAACTGTCCATTGCCAGTTCTAGAGTTTTCTGTTATACAGATCATGACAGTGAGTGCGCTGCCAGTTTTCGTCTAAGGGACTTCAAGATTTATAAGCCACTGTAGAGATTTTTGCAAGTCAGATCATTCTCATTACCACTTATTTCTTGCTATCATCACAGTAACTACTCCTACTTTGCTTCTTATAGTTAAATGATGTTACTTGGCCTCTGTTGCTCCAGGATTTTATCTTTCCCATTGAAATTAGGAAATTTATCTCAGCAGCTATGTCTTCCATCTTCATTTCTGGCCTAGAGAAGACAGACACTAGGACACTTTGAAAAACCCTGCTACTTTCTTCATTGATGTAAGTGGGTTACACCCAATATATCCATTTTAATCTTCCTATATCCTCAATCTTTAGATTCCTTCAGGTACATTTCACCAAGGAATTTCTGGGATCTCAATTTTCATTAGCAGAGGCCCCATTAGGCTGAGTTTTATTAATTAGTTGGGCAATCAGAGTTACTGCCAACTACTCAAACCGGCATAGTGAATCCAGAATCTGCTAAGTGCATCTATATAAAAAAGATCAGCCTGATCTTAAATTGGTTTTTTTCCCCTCAACTCTGTTTTTTACTGTCAGAATCCATCCCCACCCATCTCCTTTAGGATTATGTTGGTATAAATTTATACCTTGAAATTTTATTGCTGTGTAATTTTATTGCTGAGTCTGTAATGGGCCTCCTGAAACATGCTGGAATCTGACTTTTTTATAGGTTTGGAGGTAATAAGGAGAGGACAGGTAAGGAATAGAGAATTGACAGCTCCTTTTAAAGAAACATGGCAAGGTCATTCTCTTACACCATACGCAAAGATAAAAAATGGTTGAAAGACCTCAATGTGAGACAGGAATCCATCAAAATCCTAGAGGAGAACATAGGCAATAACCTCTTCAACATCGGCCACAGCAACTTCTTTCAAGACACGTCCCCAAAGGCAAGGGAAACAAAAGCAAAAATGAACTTTTGGGACTTAAGATAAAAAGCTTCTGCAGAGTAAAGGAAACAGTCAACAAAACAAAGAGGCAACCCACGGAATGGCAGAAGATTTTTGCAAATGATACTACAGACAAAGGGCTGATATCCAAGATCTATAAAGAACTTCTCAAACTCAACACCCACAAAACAATCAAGTCAATAATTGTGCAGAAGAAATGAACAGACACTTCTCAAAAGAAGACATACAAATGGCTAACAGACACATGAAAAAATGTTCATCATCATTAGCCATCAAGGAAATTCAAATCAAAACCACATTGAGATACCACCTTACACCAGTTAGAATGGCAAAAATTGACAAGACAAGAAACAACAAATGCTGGAGAGGTTGTAGAGAAAGGGGAACCCTTTTACACTGTTGGTGGGAATGCAAGTTGGTACAGCCACTTTGGAAAACAGTGTGGAGGTGCCTCAAAAAATTGAAAATAGAGCTATCCTATGACCCAGCAATTGCACTACTGGGTATTTACCCCAAAGACACAGATGTAGTGAAAAGAAGGGCCATATGCACCCCAATGTTCATAGCAGCAATGTCCACAATAGCCAAACTGTGGAAAGAGCTGAGATGCCCTTCAACAGACAAATGGATAAAGAAGATGTGGTCCATATATACAATGGAATATTACTCAGCCATCAGAAAGGATGAATACCCAATTTCACATCAGCATGGATGGGACTGGAGGAGATTATGCTAAGTGAAATAAGTCAAGCAGAGAAAGTCAATTATCATATGGTTTCACTAATTTGTGGAACATAAGGAATAGCATGGAGGACATTAGGAGAAGGAAGGGAAAAAGGAAGCGGGGGGATCGGAGGGGGAGACAAACCATGAGAGACTATGGATTCCGAGAAACAATCTGAGGGTTTTAGAGGGGAGGGGAGTGGGGGGATGGGTTAGCCCGGTGATGGGTATTAAGGAGGACACATGTTGCATGGAGCACTGGGTGTTATACGCAAACAATGAATCATGGAACACTACATCAAAAACTAATGATGTACTGTATGGTGACTAACATAACATAAAAAAAAAAAAAGAAAGAAACATGGCAAGGTCTTTGAGTAGAACAGCAAGAGTCTTATCAGACAGGGTAGCAAAGGCTACTTTTGCTAATAAGGGAGGTTCAGTGGGATTTGAGAGGATGAAGTCTTCAAATTCCACAAATTTCTCTATTCCTATTCTTGAGGTTCCACTCTTTCCAAATTAGTGCTCCAATTCTCATATAAGACTCTAAAATGAGGCTGAAATTGAACTTACAGTGTATTTTAACAATCCATAGGATCAGACCCTGCAAGTTCTGTTTAGCTCTATCTGCCCAGCAGCAGCAAGAGATAATGTCCACATTAGGCAAGTCATGGTTCTCTGACTGCGACTTTGGCCAAGAATTTAAAATCTCAAACTTATTATTTTCTTTATTAAAGCTCTCCAGCACAGTTTGAAATAGGTATTTCACATCCCACATAACCATTGCATGCCCCATGTTGATCAGCATAGCTTTTCATAGCAGTATCTTCGTCTGCCAAAGCCTGCTAGGAGCCCCTTTCCTTCAAGATGCCCATAGCGATAAGTTGACACTGAATTTCATGGAAACCCATTAGACAGTTAGTGCCCCAACCTCTAATGCTCACCAGCATTAACCGACTTTACACCTAAACAGAATAGATAACTGTTATGGACTAAATGTTTGTGTTACCCCCCCACCCCCATTCATATGTTGAAGCCCTAATCCCAGTGTGGATGATATTTGGTGGGGGGGGTGGTCTTTGGTATGTAATTAGGTTTAGATGAGGTCATGAAGGTGGAGTCCCCGTGACGGGATTAGTGTTTTTATAAGAAGAGGAAGAGAGACCAGAGCTCTTTGTCTTTGCCATGTGAGGAAACAGCGAGAAGGAAGCCATCTGCAAGGCAGGAAGAGGGCCCTTACCAAGGAACCAAATCACCTGGCACCTTGATCTTGGACTTCCCAGCTTCTAGAGTGTGAGAAAATAAATTTCTGTTGTTTAAACACCCTGTCTCAAAAGCAAAAAAACAAAACCCCCCCAAAACCCCCACCCTGTCTTTGGTATTTTGTTATGGCAGCCTGAGCAGACTTATATAATAACTAACATTAAGTGACCATTTTCTTTTCTTTTTTTTTTTTAATGTTTTTATTGTTATGTTAATCCCCATACGTTACATCATTAGTTTTAGATGTAGCGTTCCATGATTCATTGTTTGTGCATAACACCCAGTGCTCCATGCATAACGTGCCCTCCTCAATACCCATCACCAGGCTAACCCATCCTCCCACCCCCACCCCTCTAGAACCCTCAGTTTGTTTTTCAGAGTCCATTGTCTCTCATGGTTCGTCTACCCCTCCGATTTCCCCCCCTTCATTCTTCCCCTCCTGCTACCTTCCTTTTTTTTTTTTCTCTTAACATATATTACATCATTTGTTTCAGAGGTACAGATCTGAGATTCAACAGTCTTGCACAATACACAGCACTTACCAGAGCACATACCCTCCCCAGTGTCTATCACCCAGTCACCCCATCCCTCCCACCCCACCCCCCACTCCAGCAACCCTCAGTTTGTTTCCTGAGATTAAGAATTCCTCATATCAGTGAGGTCATATGATACATGTCTTTCTCTGTTTGACTTATTTTGCTCAGCATAATACCCTCCAGTTCCATCCACGTCGTTGCAAATGGCAAGATCTCATTCCTTTTGATTGCTGCATAATATTCCATTGTATATATATACCACATCTTCTTTATCCATTCATCTGTCGATGGACATCTTGGCTCTTTCTGCAGTTTGGCTATTGTGGACATTGCTGCTATAAACATTGGGGTGCACGTACCCTTTTGGATCCCTACTTTTGTATCTTTGGGGTAAATACCCAGTAGTGCAATTGCTGGATCATATGGTAGCTCTATTTTCAACTTTTTGAGGAACCTCCATACTGTTTTCCAGAGTGGCTGCACCAGCTTGCATTCCCACCAACAGTGTAGGAGGGTTCCCCTTTCTCCGCATCCCCGCCAACATCTGTCATTTCCTGACTTGTTAATTTTAGCCATTCTGACTGGTGTGAGGTGGTATCTCATTGAGGTTTTGATTTGGATTTCCCTGATGCCGAGCGATATTGAGCACTTTTTCATGTGTCTGTTGGCCATTTGGATGTCTTCTTTGGAAAAATGTCTTTTCATGTCTTCTGCCCATTTCTTGACTGGATTCTTTGTTCTTTGGGTGTTGAGTTTGATGAGTTCTTTATAGATTTTGGATACTAGCCCTTTATCTGATATGTCATTTGCAAATATCTTCTCCCATTCTGTCGGTTGTCTTTTGGTTTTGTTGACTGTTTCCTTTGCTTTGCAAAAGCTTTTTATCTTGATGAAGTCCCAATAGTTCATTTTTGCCCTTGCTTCCCTTGCCTTTGGCGATGTTTCTAGGAAGAAGTTGCTGCGGCTGAGGTCAAAGAGGTTGCTGCCAGTGTTCTCCTTTAGGATTTTGATGGACTCCTGTCTCACATTGAGGTCTTTCAACCATTTGGAGTCTATTTTTGTGTGTGGTATAAGGAAATGGTCCAGTTTCATTTCCAATGTGGCTGCATGTGGCTATCCAATTTTCCCAACACCATTTGTTGAAGAGACTGTCTTTTTTCCATTGGACATTCTTTCCTGCTTTGTCAAAGGTTAGTTGACCATAGAGTTGAGGGTCCATTTCTGGGCTCTCTATTCTGTTCCATGATCTATGTGCCTGTTTTTGTGCCAGTACCATACTGTCTTGATGATGACAGCTTTGTAATAGGGCTGGAAGTCCGGAATTGTGATGCCACCAGCTTTGCTTTTCTTTTTCAACATTCCTCTGGCTATTTGGGGTCTTTTCTGGTTCCATAGAAATTTTAGGATTATTTGTTCCATTTCTTTGAAAAAAGTGGATGGTACTTTGATGGGGATTGCATTGAATGTGTAGATTGCTCTAGGTAGCATTGACATCTTCACAATATTTGTTCTTCCAATCCATGAGCATGGAACGTTTTTCCATTTCTTTGTGTCTTCCTCAATTTCTTTCATGAGTATTTTATAGTTTTCTGAGTACAGATCCTTTGCCTCTTTGGTTAGATTTATTCCTAGGTATCTTATGGTTTTGGGTGCAATTGTAAATGGGATCGACTCCTTAATTTCTCTTTCTTCTGTCTTGTTGTTGGTGTGTAGGAATGCCACTGACTTATGTGCATTGATTTTATATCCTGCCACTTTACTGAATTCCTGTATGAGTTCTAGCAGTTTTGGGGTGGAAGTCTTTGGGGTTTTCCACATAAAGTATCATATCATCTGCAAAGAGTGAGAGTTTGACTTCTTTGCCGATTTGGATGCCTTTTATTTCTTTTTGTTGTCTGATTGCTGTGGCTAGGACTTCTAATACTATGTTGAATAGCAGTGGTGATAGTGGACATCCCTGCCGCGTTCCTGACCTTAGGGGGAAAGCTCTCAGTTTTTCCCCATTGAGAATGATATTCGCTGTAGGTTTTTCATAGATGGCTTTTATGATATTGAGGTATGTACCCTCTATGCCTATACTCTGAAGAGTTTTGATCAAGAAAGGTTGCTGTACTTTGTCAAATGCTTTTTCCTGCATCTATTGAGAGGATCATATGATTCTTGTTCTTTCTTTTGTTAATGTATTGTATCACGTTGATTGATTTGCGGATGTTGAACCAACCTTGCAGCCCAGGGATAAATCCCACTTGGTCATGGTGAATAATCCTTTTAATGTACTGTTGGATCCTATTGGCTAGTATTTTGGTGAGAATTTTTGCATCCATGTTCATCAGGGATATTGGTCTGTAATTCTCCTTTTTGATGGGGTCTTTGTCTGGTTTTGGGATCAAGGTAGTGCTGGCCTCATAAAATGAGTTTGGAAGTTTTCCTTCCATTTCTATTTTTTGGAACAGTTTCAGAAGAATAGGTATTAATTCTTCTTTAAATGTTTGGTAGAATTCCCCTGGGAAGCCATCTGGCCCTGGGCTTTTGTGTTTTGGGAGATTTTTGATGACTGCTTCAATTTCCTTAGTGGTTATAGGTCTGTTCAGGTTTTCTATTTCTTCCTGGTTCAGTTTTGGTAGTTGATACATCTCTAGGAATGCATCCATTTCTTCCACGTTATTGAATTTGCTGGCATAGAGTTGCTCATAATATGTTCTTATAATTGTTTGTATTTCTTTGGTGTTGGTTGTGATCTCTCCTCTTTCATTCATGATTTTGTTGATTTGGGTCATTTCTCTTTTCTTTTTGATAAGTCTGGCCAGGGGTTTATCAATCTTGTTAATTCTTTCAAAGAACCAGCTCCTAGTTTCATTGATCTGTTCTACTGTTCTTTTAGTTTCTATTTCATTGATTTCTGCTCTGATCTTTATTATTTCTCTTCTCCTGCTGGGTTTAGGCTTTATTTGCTGTTCTTTCTCCAGCTCCTTTAGGTGTAGGGTTAGGTTGTGTACTTGAGACCTTTCTTGTTTCTTGAGAAAGGCTTGTATTGCTATATACTTGCCTCTTAGGACTGCCTTTGCTGCATCCCAAAGATTTTGAACAGTTGTGTTTTCATTTTCATTGGTTTCCATGAATTTTTTTATTTCTTCTTTAATTTTCTGGTTGACCCATTCATTCTTCAGTAGGATGCTCTTTAGCCTCCATGTATTTGAGTTCATTCCGACTTTCCTCTTGTGATTGAGTTCTAGTTGCAAAGCATTGTGGTCTGAAAATAGGCAGGGAAGGATCCCAATCTTTTGGTACCGGTTGAGACCTGATTTATGACCTAGGATGTGATCTATTCTGGAGAATGTTCCATGGGCACTAGAGAAGAATGTGTATTCCATTGCTTTGGGATGGAATGTTCTGAATATGTCTGTGAAGTCCATTTGGTCCAGTGTGCCATTTAAAGTCTTTATTTCCTTGTTGATCTTTTGCTTAGACGATCTGTCCATTTCAGTGAGGGGGGTGTTAAAGTCCCCCACTATTATTGTATTGTTGTCGATGTGTTTCTTTGCTTTTGTTATTAATTGCCTTATATAATTGGCTGCTCCCATGTTAGGGGCATAGATATTTACAATTGTTAGATCTTCTTGTTGGATAGACCCTTTTAAGTAGGATATAGTGTCCTTCCTCATCTCTTATTACAGTCTTTGGTTTAAAATCTAATTTGTCTGATATAAGGATTGCCACCCCAGCTTTCTTTTGGTGTCCATTAGCATGGTAAATGGTTTTCCACCCCCTCACTTTCAATCTGGGGGTGTCTTTGGGTCTAAAATGAGTCTCTTGCAGACAGCATATCGATGGGTCTTGTTTTTTTATCCAATCTGATAGCCTGTGTCTTTTGATTGGGGCATTTAACCCATTTACATTCAGGGTGACTATTGAAAGATAGGAATTTAATGCCATTGTATTGCCTGCAAGGTGACTGTTACTATATATTGTCTGTGTTCCTTTCTGGTCTATGTTGCTTTTAGGCTCTCTTTGCTTAGAGGACCCCTTTCAAGATTTCTTGTAGGGCTGGTTTCGTGTTTGCAAATTCCTTTAGTCTTTGTTTGTCCTGGAAGCTTTTTATCTCTCCTTCAATTTTCAATGACAGCCTAGCTGGATATAGTATTCTTGGCTGCATATTTTTCTCATTTAGTGCTCTGAATATATCCTGCCAGTCCTTTCTGGCCTGCCAGGTCTCTGTGGATAGGTCTGTTGCCAATCTAATGTTTCTACCATTGTAGGTTACAGATCTCTTCTCCCGAGCTGCTTTCAGGATCTTCTCTTTGTCTCTGAGACTCGTAAGTTTTACTCTTAGATGTCGGGGTGTTGACCTATTTTTATTGATTTTGAGAGGGGTTCTCTGTGCTTCCTGGATTTTGATGCCTGTTTCCTTCCCCAAATTAGGGAAGTTCTCTGCTATAATTTGCTCCATTATACCTTCTGCCCCTCTCTCTCTTTCTTCTTCTGGGATCCCAATTATTCTAATGTTGTTTCGTCTTATGGTATCGCTTATCTCTCGAATTCTGCCCTCGTGATCCAGTAGTTGTTTATCTCTCTTTTTCTCAGCTTCTTTATTTTCCAGCATTTGGTCTTCTATCTCACTGATTCTCTCTTCTGCCTCATTTATCCTAGCAGTTAGCGCCCCCATATTTGATTGCACCTCATTAATAGCCTTTTTGATTTCTACTTGGTTAGATTTTAGTTCTTTTACTTCTCCAGAAAGGGTTTCTCTAATAACTTCCATGCTTTTTTCAAGCCCAGCTAGTATCTTTAAAGTGATGATTCTGAACTCTAGATCTGACATTGTACTAACGTCTGTATTGAGTAGGTCCCTGGCAGTTGGTACTGCCTCTTGTTCTTTTTGTTGAGGTGATTTTTTCCATCTTGTCATTTTGTGCAGAGGAGAATAGATTAATGAGAGAACAAAATGCTAGCAGGGTAACAACGTTCCCAGAAAATATACTCTAAACAAATCAGAAAAGACCTGAAGCAGTGGGAAAAGAAAGGGAAAGAGAGAAAAAAGAAAAAGAAAAAAAAAAAAGAAAAAGAAAAAGATAAAGATAAAAACAAACAAAAACAGAACAAAACAAAACAAAAAAAACAGAATGTGATCAAATATGATCAGGCTGGTTTATAGATCAGTGCCACACACTAGATTTTGGGTGTATTTTGGTCTGTTAGAAGAAAGTGTCTCCCAAAATTTTAAAGAAAGAAAAACTTATATATGTACAAAAATAAGGGTTGATATGATGAAGGGATGGAATATGACTGTAAAGATGGAAATTATAAAAAATTTAATAAAAGGAATTGATAAGAAGTTGTTTGAAAAAAGAAAGAAGAGGATTTAAAAAAAAAAAAGAAAAGAAAAGGGAGAGAATGTGATCAGGCAGGGGAGTAGAAAAAAACCATACACTAGAGATTTAGGGTATTTTGATCTGTTAGAAGAAACTATCTCAAAATTTTAAAGAGAGAACAACTTATATATATGCCAAAAATATGGGTAACTACTATGAAGGGATAGAATATGACTCTAAAAATGAAAAATAAAAATGTTTTTTAAAAAAGGGATTGATAAGATGTTGGCTGAAAAAGGGAAAAAGAAAAATTCAAAAAAAAAAAGAAAGAAAAAAAGACAGTTAAAAAAAAAATTAACTTTGAAAGACTAAAGAATCATGGTAAAAAAGCCATGAATTCTATGTGCAGTATTCCCCTAGCGCTGGAGTTCTGCCGTTCTCATTGATCGGTAAACTTGGTCTTGGCTGGCTGTTCTCGCTGATCTTCTGGGGGAGGGGCCTGTTGCCGTGGTTCCCAAATGTCTTTGCCGGAGGCAGAATTGCCCCGCCCTTGCCCGGTCCGGGCTAAGTAATCTGCTCGGGTTTGCTCTCGGGAGCTTTTGTTCCCTGCAAGCTTTCCGTACAGCTTTGGAGGCGGAGAGTGAAAATGGCGGCCTCCCAATCTCCGCCCCCCGGAGGAGCCGAGAACTCGGGGTCCTGCTCCTCAGTGCGCCCCCAGAGAAAAGCAGTCAGTCACTCCTGTCTCCCCGGTCTCCGGCCGCACTCCGTGCTCACCCGGCCTGTGACCCTGCGTTTCTATCTCTGGCACCCGACCCCGTGTGGAGTCTCCAAACCCAGCAGATCCCTGCGGTGCGCTCCCGCGCCTCTCCTCCCGGGGGAAGAAGGTGAGTCTCCCCGGATCTGCCGCTTGTTGGGTCCCTGCTGGAGGAGCAGTGGCCCGACTGTGCCGCGGATCACGGTTTATGGCAACCCCGAGCTGAGAGCCCGCGCCTGGGCTCCGTCTCTGCAGCCGGCTTCCCTGCTCCGATACCCGGGAGCTCTGCCGCACTCAGGCACCCCCGGTCTTTCTGTGACCCCGAGGGTCCTGAGACCACACTGTCCCATGAGGGTTCCACCCCCCACTTAGCCACCAGAGTGACGTCCCTCAGTGGAGTCAACTTCTAAAAGTTCGGATTCTGTGCTCCGTGGCTCTATCACTTGCCAGAAGCGGCCGACGGAGGCCCCTCCCCCGCCGTCTATCCTCCCGACTATCGCCTCGGATTCACTTCTCCGCACGTCCTACCTTCCAGAAAGTGGTCGCTTTTCTGTTCAGAGAGTTGTTGCTATTCTTTTCTTTGATCTCCTGTTGAGTTCGTAGGTGTTCAGAATGGTTTGATCCCTATCCAGCTGAATTCCTGAGAGGAGACGAAATCCAGGTCTCCTACTCCTCCGCCATCTTGCTCCGCCCCGTGACCATTTTCTTAAAGGGTCCATTCATGGCAAGTATTTCTGGTGCAAATTTCCATATGGGCCAGTATTATTAGTTGCAGATAACAGAATCTACTCTAAGTAGTTTAAACAGAAAGTGATTAATTTTAGAGCATTAAGTAGCATATCATATTTCCCAAGAGGGCCAGGGAGCTAAGTTTGGATACTACACAATCATACATGGTTTAGAGAAGCTCTAAACCAGTTTGGGATTGTTTGAATGAACATTTTTCCGTTGCTATTACTTGCCACTTGACATCTATGATGTTAGTGGCCCCAGAGTAGAACCTTAGTTGCAGTTGCCCCTGGAGATCCAAATGCTTCTTCTTGTGGGCAGATCTGATTTCCCTACCTCCCTTTGGTTGGTTATGCATTACAAGTCTCTAAAAGGTATTTTTACAAGAGAATCTGGGTTATGTAGATATTAGCTTTCTAGTACATGAAGGCGTGTACTAAAAAGAGCCTGAAGTGGGTGTTGAGTGCATTGATCCATAGTACCTACTGCCAGCTTCCATGGAATCTAATGAGAAATACTTGGGAAGACATAAACAAAGAAGATTCTTGGTCTGGTCTTTTGTTATCTGGTCTGAATATTCAAAAAGACCTCTATTTTGGGAATGTAATTCGTGATGATTAGCTGAGTCTCTGTTGGGAAACAACCCGTTATTCTAACTCCAGTTTAGGGGAGACCAAAAAGTATCATCCTTTTATTTTAATGAGCTGCCCATTAGCACTACGTTATTGGACCTGGATGCCTCATTTCCTGACTAGAAGGGTAAACCATCTTTTGCAAGGATGCTTTTGGGAAAACTGGCCATAGGGGAGGAAAACTAGGTTGAAACTTGAGCTCTTTTTTCCTTTTTCTAAGCATTACTTCCCATCCGGAGTCCAGCCTGTGTACCTTTCTCAGTTCTCTAAGATGTAACTGGATGGCTCAGGGCTTTGTTGTTGCTTTCACAGCAGCAAGGAGCAAGTCGGCACAGGTTGACAGCCCTGTAGCCCACGGTCTCCCTCTCTGGTCCTCCTGGATTTTGTTCTTCCAACGGCACGTCAATTCCTTTTTAACCCTCCTAACAATGAATCGTGTTTAGCGACAAATGCTGTTTTCTCATAATCTTTCATCTTCTGTGAAAAAGCCATTTGTCTTCTCAAATAATAAACCGCAGGGACTCTTGTCTTCCCACATGCCATTTTCTCACATTCTTAGGTCTGAGTGTTGAAAAAGATCTACAGCATTTCTACAAAAATACTACTAAAATGTATCTCTCAGAGCTTCAGTGTCTCTAATAGGAGCAATGTGGCCTTTGGCTAAGGGCAAGAGCTAAGGGGAGACTGGATGTTTTGATGCCCGAAAGACTTTTCTCTTCTTTCTTTCTTTTTTTTTTTTCTGGTAGGAAAAAGAAACATAAAAAAAAAAACAACTACCCATTCAGGAACCTTGTTTAGACAGTGAGGAGAAACTATGGACCATGTTTTAATGAGACATGTATTCTGCCTAGGAGATAAATATTTGGACAAAAAACCATGAAGCGGGTGAGAACGGCCAGGCTATTGCTTTGTTAAGAAATAGTAATATATTCTTTTCTGGAAGGAAAAGAAATGATCTTTAGAAAGAGGAACCTTAAAAGAGAGGTTCTTGAAAGTGCATTAGATTTGAATCCAAATCCTAACTCTTTTACTTATTATCTAAGTAAGTTTGGGCTAGTTATCATCGCTGAAACATTTAGGTTTCCACATCAATATAATGGATATAAATATTAATAGCTATTAAGAGTATTGTGAAGATTAAATATAATATTGTATGGGGGCACCTGGCTGGCTCAGGCAGAGCATCTGACTCTTGATCTCAGAGTTATGAGTTCGAGCCCCACATTGGGGATAGAGTTTACTTAATAAAAAAATGTTTTTAAAAATGTAGTAATGTATAAAATATTTTAGTGCCTGGATATAGCCAGTAGCTATTATTAATATTGGTGATTTTATAACCATCTTGAACAATGTAAGGTCGCATAGGAACTTTCAACTGGAAAGCTTCAAGACCACATAGATGTGTACACACACACACACACACACACACACAAACTTTTTTTAGGTATATATGATTGATCTTTTAGGTTTCTTTGTAAATAAAAATAATTAGCAGATATTGAGTCTTTAGATGGCAGATAAAGCTTGTTGTCTACACAATATTTTTTCTTCCATTTTTCCTGACTAAGAAAGTCATAATGTGCCCTGCTAAAAAACTCACCTTCTTGCAGTTAGAAGTGGTTATGTGACACAGTTCTGACCAAGGAAAAGAAAGCAGAAGTTTGCAGGTGATTTCTGGAAAAGTCTTCCTTTCCTAATATTGCCACCCCCTCTTTCTTCTTGTCACTTCCAGTGCTGCTTTTTGATTGGAAGGTTGAGATGAGGAGAGAGGTAGAGTTTCCATCTTGAGGCAGCAAGGAGGCCATAGGATAAGGGCCATTCACCGAGGCTGGCAGAGCAGAGAGAAAGAAAGGAGTAACTCGGGACAGCTGATGATGCTGAAGAGTTGCTTTCTTGGACCACCTCGACGTGAAATTTTTTGAGGAAACAATAAATTTTTATTTGGTAATCTCTGAAGTAGATCTTCTGTTCTATGTGCTGGAATTTATCCCTAACTGGTGATTCTTGCTGTTTGCTGATGGCATGCTAATTGGCTTTTCATGAATTATCTGACTGAACCCTAACGCTAGTGCTATCCTGACATACAAATATTTCCCTCATTTAAAATATTAGGAAAGGGGCACCTGGGTGGCTCAGTTGGTTGAGCGACTGCCTTCGGCTCAGGTCATGATCTCAGGGTCCTGGGATCGAGCCCCGCATTGGGCTCCCTGCTCGGCGGTAAGCCTGCTTCTCCTTTTCCCACTCCCCCTGCTTGTGTTCCCTCTCTCACTGTCTCTCTCTCTGTCAAATAAATAAATAAAATCTTTAAAAAAAATAAATAAAATATTAGGAAAGCTCAGAACTGTTAACTGACTTGTCTGTGGTCACAGAGCCAATACATGGAATAGCCAAGATTTAAAAAACCAGGACACTTGGACTTCAGAACCATTGTGTATCTACTCATACCTTCATATTGTTCTACAATGGATTTCAGGCTCTTTCAAGAACTACATAAAATAAAAGAAACAAACATCAATAAAACATTAATATTAAAAAACCCCCAAAGTGTTGCTGTACAAGAAAGAGGTAAAAACCAAGGAGCAGTGACCAGGGGGAACAGAACACTGGTGGATGGACCATAGAGTCGCTCTAAGGAAGATCCACAAACATAATGTCTGAGCTTTCTAGTAGCTAAGGGAAGGTAAGATATATTTTTGTGTGAAAAGAAAAAACAAACCCATTCTTAATGGGAAACAAAGCTTTTCCATAGTAAGTTCTAAAAGCAATTGCTAGCATACGGTTTCAGGTGGGACAGAAACGTGATTAAGAGACCTTTTTTTTTTTTAAGATTTTTATTTATTTATTTGAGAGAGAGAGAGAAAGAGAGAGAGAGAGAGAGAGAGTATGAGCAGGGCAGAGGGAGAGGGACAAGCAGACTCCCAGCTGAGCAGGGAGCCCGACACGGGACTTGATCCCAGGATGCTGGGATCATGACCTGAGCTGAGGACGGAAGTGTAATCAACTGAGCCACCTAGGCACCCCAAGAGACCATGTTTTTTTTTTTTCCCAAAGATTTTATCCATTTATTCATGAGAGACAGAGAGAGAGAGAGAGAGAAGCAGGCTCCCAAGGAGCAGGGAGCCCGATGTGGGACTCGATCCCAGGACTCTGGGATCATGACCTGAGCCGAAGGTGGACGCTTAACCATCTGAGCCACCCAGGCGCCCCCAAGAGACCATGTTAAGACACAGATTCCTGGAAGCTACCCTTAGAGATTCTGATTCAGTGGGTCTGTAATAGGGCCTGAGAATCTGCATTTATTCCCTGCTTCTAGGTATTACTGATTCTGCTTGTCTGTGGACTGCATTTTGAGTGGCATAGTTATAGGACACAGTTCACAAACTTATATGCCCAGAGTACCAGCCAAGTAATACAAAGGATTGAAGTGGGCCTCATGGAAGACACGGGGAGGGTTTGCTGCTACAGCCAATGAGGAACTGGATGCTTCGTTTTAAAGAGGTAGCTGCTTCCCAACACCAGCCAGTTGTTGCCTTGTGAAAATTCGGGCAAATATTGCTAGACTTTCAACCATTTCAGGAGAAACCCAAATGTTTCAAGATATCCCAAATGTTATCAAGAGAAAGTTACATAAAATGTCTATTTCTGAAAATACTGTTCAAGCCATCTCTCTCTCTCTGTCTCTCTCCCTTTCTTCTTCTCCTTCTTTTTTTAACGTGGGCTCCACGTCCAGTGTGGAGCCCAAAGTGGGGCTTGAACTCACACCCTGAGATCAAGACCTAAGCCGAAATCAGGAGTTGGGTGCTTAACCAACAGAGCCAACTGTGTGCCCCTAAATACATCCATCTCTTAATAAATGGGCTGTAGGGGGTGAACATATCTTACTGCTTTTGTTGTAATTTCTCTATATTTTTGTGAGTTTTGTAAAATATTCTTCTGCATGTTAATAATATAGCCATTCATGTTTAAGGAATTCCTCCTGAGATAATGTGTGTTTATGGTTTTATTTATGTCAGTGACTTAAGACCCCTTTCTCTTCCTAATGGAAATTCTTATGTAAGGCGAAGGCAGGCGGCCAGACTGCAAAAACTCACCCCAGTATCTTAAAGCTGGGGTGTTTGCTTCCATTTCCTTGGAGATCAAGGATTAATGGGAAATAATTATAGGGGTCCAAGATCTTACAGGTGAAATTCTTCTAGTTTTTGGTCCAGATTCCCTGCAAATATGAGCTAGAAGATTTCACATAATCTTTTCCATAAGGTAAATTTTTTCTTCCAATAAATGGACAGAAGAGAAATCTCTTCGAAATTTATAGAAAACTTTCTTTTTGTTGACTGGTGATATGGTGATATACTGTGATAGCACCTTTATTGTTGCTTTGATAATTTCTTCCTTTTTATTTCTTGTTCTCTTTTTCTAGAACTGCTAATATTCAGATATTGACCTCTTAGACTGATCCTCTAAATGTTTGCTCTGTAGCTTTTATGTGGATACTCATTATAAGATAAAGGAAGTTCCCATCTGTTCCCATTTTGCGAATAGCTTTTTTTGTTTTAAGTCATAAATGGATTTTTAATTTTATCAAGTGATATTTTTGCATCTATTAAGATTTTCATGATTTTCCTGTTGTTAATATGAAGGATTTCTTAGACTGATTTTAGCACATTAAATCATCTTCACGTTCCTAAAATAAACTTTATTTGATTAAGGTGTATCGTAATTTTTATGTATTTGCTAATTTGATTTTCTAAAATTTCTCTTTATAAGGAACTTTAGCCTATAATTTTCTTCTTATAATGTATTGTCAGATTGTGGAAGCAAATTATCCTGGCTTTATCGAATGAGTTAAAAGTGTTTTTTCATATTTATTCTCTGGAAATAAGGAATATTAAATAATGTCATTATTTCCTCCTTAATCATTTGTAGGATCACTGATGAAGCCAGCTGAACCTACAGATTTCTTTGTAGAAAGATTCTTTTTTTCATTATTATTATTTTATTTAGATTAAATTTAGTTAACATATAGCGTATTATTAGTTTCAGGGGTAGAATTAAGTGATTCATCAGTTGCATATAATACCCAGTGCTCATTACATCAAGTGCAATTGCTGGGTGATGGGGTAGCTCTATTTTTAACTTTTTGAGGAAACTCCATATTGTTTTCCAGAGTGGCCGTACCAGTTTGCATTCCCACCAACAGTGTAGGAGGGTTCCTCTTTCTCTGCATCCTCGCCAACATCTGTCATTTCCTGACTTGTTAATTTTAGCCATTCTGACTGGTGTGAGGTGGTATCTCATTGTGGTTTTTTTTTTTCTTTTTAAAGATTTTATTTATTTATTTATTTGAGAGAGAGACAGAATGAGAATGAGCAGAGGGAGAAGCAGACTCCTTGCTGAGCAGGGAGCCTGACACAGAGCTTGATCCCAGGACCGTGGGATCATGACCTGAGCTGAAGGCAGATGCTTAACTGACTGAGCCACCCAGGCTCCCCTCATTGTGGTTTTGATTTGTATTTCCCTGATGCTGAATGATGTTGAGCATTTTTTCATGTGTCTGTTGGCCATTTGTATGTCTTCTTTGGAGAAATGTCTGTTCATGTCTTCTGCCCATTTCTTGACTGGATTGTTTGTTTTTTGGGTGTTGAGTTTGATAAGTTCTTTATAGATTTTGGATACTAACCCTTTATCTGATATGTCATTTGTGAATATCTTCTCCTATTCTGTAGGTTGCCTTTTAGTTTTGTTGACGGTTTCCTTTGCTGTACAAAAGCTTTTTATCTTAATGAAGTCCCAATAGTTCATTTTTGCCGTTGCTTCCCTTGCCTTTGGAGACGTGTCTTGAAAGAAGTTGCTGCGGCCAAGGTCAAAGAGGTTGCTGTCTGTGTTCTCCTCTAGGATTTTGATAAATTCCTGTTTCATATTTAGGTTTCTCATCCATTGGGAGTTTATTTTTGTGTATGGTGTAAGAATGTGGTCTGGTTTCATTCTTCTGCATGTGGCTGTCCAGTTTTCCCAACACCATTTGTTGAAGAGACTCTCTTTTTTCCATTGGATATTCTTTTCTGCTTTGTCAAAGATGAGTTGACCATAGAGTTGAAGGTCTGTTTCTGGGTTCTCTATTTGTTCCATTGATCTATATGTCTGTTTTTGTGCCAGTACCATACTGTCTTGATGATTATAGCTTTGTAATATAGCTCGAAGTCTGGAATTGTGATGCCTCTAGCTTTGGTTTTCTTTTTCAATATTCTTTTAGCTATTCAGGGTCTTTTCTGATTCCATACAAATTTTAGGATTATTTGTTCCAGCTCTGTTAAAAATGCTGGTGGTATTTTTTTTTTTTTTTTAGATATTATTTATTTATTTGACAGAGCAAGAGAGGGAGAGAGAGAGCACAAGTAGTGGGAGCGGCAGAGGGAGAGGGAGAAGCAGATTTCCTGCTGAGCAGGGAGCCCGATGCGGGGCTCGATCCCAGGACCCTGAGATCATGACCTGAGCTGAAGGCAGATGCTTAACCAACTGAACCACGCAGGCACCCCAGCTGGTGGTATTTTGATAGGAATTGCATTGAATGTGTAGATTTCTTTGGGTGGCATAGACATTTTAGCAATATTTGTTCTTCCAATCCATGAGCATGGTATGTTTTTCCATTTCTTTGTGTCTTCCTCAATTTCGTTCATAAGTGTTTTATAGTTTTCAGAGTACAGATCCTTTACTTCTTTGGTTAGGTTTATTCCTAGGTACCTTATGGTTTTTGGTGCAATTGTAAATGGGATTGATTCCTGGATTTCTCTTTCTTCTGCCTCATTGTTAGTGTATAGAAATGCAACTACTTCTGTGCACTGACTTTATATCCTGCAGTTTTGCTGAATTCCTATATCAGTTCTAGCAATTTTTTTGGTAGAGTCTTTCAGGTTTTCTACACAGAGTATCATGTTGTCTGAGAGGAGTGAAAGTTTAACCTCTTTGCCAATTTGGATGCCTTTTATTTCTTTTTGTTGTCTGATTGCTGAGGCTAGGACTTCCAGTACTATGTTGAGTAACAGTTGTGAGACTAGATATCCCTGTCGTGTTCCTGACCTTAGGGGAAAAGCTCTCTTTTTTTCCCCTGTTGAGGATGATATTAGCTGTGGGTCTTTCATATATGGCCTTTATGATGTTGAGGTATGTTCCCTGTATCCCTACATGATGGAGGGTATTTTATCAAGAAAGATGCTGTATTTTGTCGAAAGCTTTTTCTGCATCTATTGAGGAGATCATATGGTTCTTATCCTTTCTTTTATTAATGTGGTGTATCACATTGATTGATTTGCAGATGTTGAACCACCCCTGCAGCCCAGGAATAAATCCCACTTGGTAGTGGTGAATAATCTTTTTAATGTACTGTTCGATCTGATTAGCTAGTATCTTGAGAATTTTTTGCATCCATGTTCATCAGGGATATTGTTTTGTAATTGTCCTTTTCAGTGGGGTCTTTGTCTGGTTTTGGGAACAAGGTAGTGCTGGCCTCATAGAATAAATTTGGTGGTTTTCCTTCCATTTTTTTTTTTTTTGGAACAGTTTCAGAAGAATAGGTATTAATTCTTCTTTAAATGTTTGGTAGAATTCCCCTGGGAAGCCCTCTGGCCCTGGACTCTTGTTTGTTGGGAGATTTTTGATTACTGATTCTATTTCTTTGCTGGTTATGAGTCTGTTCAGATTTTCTATTTCTTCCTGTTTCAGTTTTGGTGGTTTATATATTTCTAGGAATTTATCCATTTCTTCCAGATTGCCTAATTTATTGGCATATAATTGCTCATATTATTCTCTTAAAATTGCTTGTATTTCTTCAGTGTTGGTTGCGATCTCTCCACTGTCATTCATGATTTTATTTATTTGGGTCCTTTCTCTTTTCTTTTTGCTAAGTCTGGCTAGGGTTTTATCAATCTTGTTAATTCTTTTGAAGAACCAGCTCCTAGTTTCTTTGATATGTTCTACTGTTTTTGTTTTTGTTTTTTAATTTCTATATCATTGATTTCTGCTCCAATCTTTTTTTTTTTTTTTTTAAAGATTTTATTTATTTGACAGAGAGAGGCACAGCGAGAGAGGGAACACAAGCAGGGGGAGTGGGAGAGGGAGAAGCAGGCTTCCCGCTGAGCAGGGAGCCCGATGCGGGGCTCGATCCCAGGACCCTGGGATCATGACCTGAGCTGAAGGCAGACGCTTAACGACTGAGCCACCCAGGCGCCCCAGATTTCTGCTCCAATCTTTGTTATATCTCTTCTCCTACTAGATTTAGGCTTTATTTGCTGTTCTTTTTCCAGCTCCTTTAGGTGTTAGGTTGTGTATTTGAGACTTTTCTTGCTTCTTGAGGAAGGCCTGTATTGCTATATGCTTCCCTCTTAGGACTGCCTTTGCTCATCCCAAAGGTTTTGAACAGTTGTGTTTTCATTTTCATTTGCTTCCATGTATTTTTTAAATTCTTCTTTAAATTCCTGGTTGACCCATTCATTCTTTAGTAGGATGTTCTTTAACCTCCATGTATTTGTGGTCCTTCCAAATTTTTCTTGTGGTTGACTTCAAGTTTCATAGCATTGTGATCTAAAAATATGCATGGTATGATCTCATTCTTTTTGTACCAGTTGTGTCCTGATTTGTGACCCACTATGTGATGTATTCTGGAGAATGTTCCATATGCACTCAAAAGGAATGAGTATTCTGCTGCTTTAGGATGAAATGCTCTGAATATATCTGTGAAGTCCCTCTGGTCCAGTGTGTCATTCAAAACCCTTGTTTTCTTGTTGATCTTCTGCTTAGATAATCTGTCCATTGCTGTGAATGGGGTGTTAAAGTCTTCTACTATTATTGTATTATTATCAATGAATTTCTTTAAGTTTCTTATTAATTGATTTATATATTTGGCTGCTCCCAAGTTAACGGGCATAGTTATTTACAATTGTTAGATCTTCTTGTTGGATAGAACCCGGTATTATGATATAGTGTCCTTCTTCATCTCTTATTACAGTCTTTGGTTTAAAATCTAGTTTGTCTGAGGGTGTCTGGGTGGCATGAGTTGAGTGTCTGGCTCTTGGTTTTGGCTCAGGTCATGATTGCATGGGTCATGAAATTGAGCCCTGTGTTAGGCTCTAAGTTCAGCGGGGAGTCTGTTTGAAGATTCTCTCCCTCTGCCCCTCCCCCCACTTGCATGCCTTTGCTCTCTCTCTCTCTTTTTTTTAAATTTTATTTTATTATGTTATGTTAATCACCATACATTACATCACTAATTTTTGATGTAGTGTTCCCTGATTCATTGTTTGTGTATAACACCCAGTGCTCCATGCAGAACGTGCCCTCTTTAATACCCATCACCAGGCTAGCCCATCCCCTCACCCCCTTCCCCTCTAGAACCCTCAGTTTGTTTCTGAGAGTCCACAGTCTCTCATGGTTTGTCTCCCCCTCCGATTCCCACCCCCTTCATTTTTCCCTTCCTACTATCTTCTTTTTTTTTTTTTTTTTAACATATAATGTCTTGCTCTCTCTTAAATAAATAAATAAATCTTTTAAAAAATCTGGTTTGTCTGATATAAGGATGGCTACTCCAGTTTTCTTTTGATGTCCATTAGCATGATAAATTGTTCTCCGCCCCCTCAATTTCAATCTGGAGGTGTCTTTGGGTCTAAAATGAGTCTCTTGTAAGCAGCATATAGATGGGTTCTATTTTTTTAATCCATTCTGATACCCTGTGTCTTTTGATTGGCACATTTAGTCCATTTACATTCAGAGTATTTATTGAAAGATATGAATTTAGTACCATTTTATTACCTGTAAAGTTGCCATTCCTGTAGATTGCCTTTGTTCCTTCCTAGTCTTTGTTACTTTTGGTGCCTCTTTCCACTCAAAGGGTCCCTTTTAATATTTCTTTTTTTTTTTTTAAAAGATTTTATTTATTTATTTGAGAGAGAGAATGAGAGAGAGAGCGAACATGAGAGGGGGTAGGGTCAGAGGGAGAAGCAGACTCCCCGCCGAGCAGGGAGACCGATGCGGGACTCGATCCCAGGACTCCAGGATCATGACCTGAGCCGAAGGCAGTTGCTTAACCAACTGAGCCACCCAGGCGCCCCCCTTTTAATATTTTTTGCAGGGCTGGTTTAGTGTTCATGAATTTCTTTAGTTTTTGTTTGTCTTGGAAACGCTTTATCTCTCCTTCTATTCTGAATGACAGCCTTGCTGGATAAAGTATTCTTGGCTGCATATTTTTCCCATTTAGCACATTGAATATATCATGCCAATCCTTTCTGGTCTGACAGGTCTCTTTGGACAGGTCTGCTGCCAGCCTCGTGTGTCTACCTTGTAGGTTAAGGACTTTTTGTCCCAAGCTGCTGTGAGGATTTTCTCTTTATCTTTGTAATTTGCAAGTTTCACTATAATCTGTCATGGTGCTGACCTATTTTTGTCGATTTTGGGGGAGTTCTCTTTGCCTCTTGGACTTGAATGCGTGTTTCTTTCCCCAGATTAGGGAAGTTCTCAGCTATAATTTGTTCCAGTAAATCTTCTGCCCCTTTTCCCCACTCTTCTCCTTCTGGATCTCCTATAATGGGGATATTATTTTGTTTTATGGACTCACTGAGTACCCTAAGTCTACCTTCATGATCTAATAGTTTTCTTTTCCTCTTCTTTTCAGCTTCATTATTTTCCATAATTTCCATATCTATATCAATCTATATACATATCTATATCTTCCATATTTCCATAATTTCCATAATCTATACCACTGATTTGATCTTCTGCTTTGTTCATCTCTGTTTTTATGGCCTGCACTTGGGACTGTATCTTGGTTATAGCATTTTTAATTTTGGCTTTACTAGATTTTAGTTCTTTTATCTCTACAATAAGGGATCCTCTAGTGTCTTCTGTGCTTTTTTCAGGCCCAGCTAGTATCCTTATAATCATTGTTTTAAATTCTAGTTCAGACATCTTACTTAGATCCGTACTGATTAAATGCCTGGCTGTAAGTATTACCTCCTGTTCTTTCTTTGGGATGAATTTCTCCATCTCATCATTTTGTCCAGATTATAAAAGAAGAAAGAAAAAAAAAAAAAAACCAACAAAACAATTAAACAAGAACAACTACAAAAAAAACCACAAAAAAACTAGATCCTGGTTGTATTTTTGTCTCCTTGTTAAAAGAAACTAGACCCTGGGCTCATGGGTGGCTCAGTTGTTAAGCATCTGCCTTTGGCTCAGGTCATGATCCCAGGGTCCTGGGATGGAGCCCCGCATAGGTCTCCCTGCTCCGCGGGAAGCCTGCTTCTCCCATTCCCCCTGCTTGTATTCCCTCTCTCGCTGTGTCTCTTTCTGTCAAAGAAATAAATAAAATCTTAAAAAAAAAAATCGTAAAAAAAAAAAACTAGACCCCAAAATAAGAAAGCAAGAAAAAAATATATAAATAAAATAAAATACAGTGAAAGGAAACAAAAAAAATAAAAACAATATATAAAAATTAAAAAAGAATAAAGAATTGAAAAAATAAAATAAAAAAAATAATAAAAAACTAAAAAATAAAAGTATAAAGGATGCTAGATACTATTTTCCCCTAGAGCTAAAGCTTTGCAGCCCTTTATGATCAGTAACCTTGGTGGGAGGGAGTTCTTTGTGCTGGTCTTCTGGGGGAGGGGCCTTTTGCCCTGATTCTCAGGTGGACTTGCCCTAGTGGTAATGCGCCTCCAGTGCGTAGGGTGGCAGGCTTTGGTGTAAGTGGCTCCAGACGCCACTAGGTGGTGCTGTTTTGCTCCCTGAAGGCTTTCAGCCCTGATGGGTGGGATTAATATGGCGGCACACTGCTCTTTAGCCCCAGTTAAGTCTTCACAGAAGAGCAATCACTCTTGTCTCCCTGGTTTCCATCGGAACTCTGTGTTCACCCTGCCTGTGTCTGAGCATTTTTATCTTGGGCACGTGACTAAGTTTCAAAACTCCAAATTTTACGGACTCCTGAGGAGTGGACCTGCTCTGTTTCTCCCAGGGAGGGTCTCGCCATGCTTCTGCCTTTTTCTGGACCCATCGGAGGAAAGCAGTCACACAACTGTGCAGTGGTTCACAGTATATGGCAATACAGAGCAGAAAGCCAGCATGTAGACTCGCTGTTCTCAGCTGGCTTCCCCTTGCCTGTGTCTGGAAACCATGCTGCACTTAGGTGCCACCCGTTCTTCTCACAATCCAGGGGATCCTCAGATCATGGTGTCCTACCTGGGATTCTGCCCTGCTTCACTGACTGAGCACCTTTAAACCAGGCATGTCCCCCACTGTAGCCGACTTCTAAAAGTTCTGATTTTGCGCTCTGCTGCTTATAATACTTTGTGGTAGCCTCCTTAAGCAGGGTCCCTCTCCGACGCCATATACTCAGCCATATCACCCTGGGTTCAAGTCTCCGCACCTCCTACCTTCCAAAAGGTGGTTGCTTTTCTACTTGTAGAGTTGGAGTATTTGTTTTCTCAAACTTCCAGTTGATTTCTCGGGTGTTCAGAATGATTTGATAACTATCTCATTGTATTCAAGAGATGAGACAGATTTAGGGTTCCCCTATTCCTCTGCCATCTTGAGAGAAAGTGTGGAAAGGTTCTTAAACTTCCAGTTTCTTTAATAGATAGAGGATTATTCAGATTTTCAGTTTTTTATTATGTTAGTTTTGGTAAATTGTATTTTTCCAGGAGTTTGTCCGTTTCACTGAAAATTTCAAATTAATTAGCCTAAAATAATTTATAATAGCATCTTTTTTTTAAAAAAAGTCTGTTAAATCTGTGATGTCCCCTTTTTATTTCTGGTAAGGGTAATTTGTAATTTTCTGCTTTTTCTTGATACAAATTACTAGGAATTTATTGATTATTAATCTTTTAAAAATGAAACAACTTCTGGCTTTGTTAATTTTTTTCTATTGAATAATTTGTTTACACTTCGTTAATTATTTTTTGTATCTTTGTCATTTCCTTGTTTCTTCACTCTTTGTGTGTAATTTGCTCTTATTTTTCTAACTTTTGGAGATGTATTTTTAGGTCACTGATCTTCAGCCTTTTCTAATAGATGCATTTAAGGTGCTATAGTTCTCTATATGGACTGCTTTAGAAGCAAATCATGTTTTGGTATGTTATATTTTTTTGCTATCATTCAGTTAAAATAATTCTAATTTCCATTCTGATTTTCTCATTGGCCCACAGGTTATTTAGAAATATATTGCTTAATTTCCAAACATGTAGAGTTTTCTTGCTATATTTTCATATTGATTTAATGATTAAATCAACTGTGGAAAGAGATTGTTCTCTGTATGACTTTAGTCATTTCAAATTTTGTTGAAATTGGCTTTATGGCCCAGCATATAGTCAGTTTTTTTGGTATGTTTCTATGTACCCTTGAAAAGAATATATTGCCGTTGGTAGCTGGGTGTTGCATAAATGTTAATTAGGTCAAGTTGGTTAATAGTGTTAAAATCTTCTACAATCTTACTGACTATCTTCTTGTTCTATTAATTACTGAGGAGGGTTTATTTATTATTTTATTTATTTATTTATTTGAGAGAGAGAATGAGAGAGAGAGAGAGCATGAGAGGGGGGTGGGTCAGAGGGAGAAGCAGACTCCCTGCTGAGCAGGGAGCCCGATGTGGGGCTCGATCCCCAGACTCCAGGATCATGACCCGAGCCGAAGGCAGTCACCTAACCAACTGAGCCACCCAGGCGCCCATGAGGAGGATTTAAATCTCCAACTTAATTGTGGATTTGTCTGTTGCTTCTATTTCATCAATTTTTTTTTTGTTGAATATAAATTAAAAATTTTTCTTTTTAAAAAATTTTATATCTTCCTCGTTGACCCATTATTATTATGAAATGTCTCTGTTTATCTCTAGTAATTTTCTTGCCTTAAAATTTACTTTATGTGGTATTATTATATCTAAGTGAGCTTTTATTGATTGGCATTTGTGTGGTATGTATATTTCCATTATTTTGCTTTTTTAAAATATATGTTGCTTTTTTCCCCCCCTCAGCTTTATTGAGATATGACTGCCATATAATATTGTGTAAGTTTAAGGTGTACGACATGATGATTTGATGTGTATATATTGCAAAATGTCATCATTTTACTTTTATTCATTTTATATCCTTATATTTAAAGAATGTTAAGTAGCATGTAGTTAGGTCTTGGATTATATCCACCCTGACAACTTTGACATTTAATTGGGGTATATAGTCCATTTATACTTAATACAATTACTGATATACTTTAGTTTATGTCTATAGTTTTTTATTTCCCCACCTATTTTACATTTCATTTTCTCGCCTTTCTTGCATTTTCTTTAATTAATTAAATATTTCTCATTATTCCATTTTCTCTCTAGTTGCTTGTTATTAATACATTACTCTTCTTTTAATAGTTACCCAGAAATGACAATCTGTATCATTATTTGTTAGAGACTAATAAAAATTATTATTTTTAATGCATCCAGGACAATGCAAGAAACTAGAAGAGTTTTTGTTTCTTACCCTCACCTACTGGTGTGCTAGTACTGGCTTATATCAGTTCCTGAAGTTTGATTGATAAATTTTCAGAAATTTTGCAAACCAATTGGTAAAACGTTGATAGTTTGCAGTTGGCCATGGTGGCGACTATTTATATCACAGAAGCGGAAATAGTCAAAGTAAGATATTTTGTGTTTTCTTGAGAACTTGTTAAACATCTACTACCACATTATTGTTTCCATCCCCAGGTATGTTACTGTTCCCATATATTTTTCCATTTTTTAAAAATCATATGTTTAATATTATATATATTATTTTGCACAGATAGTATTCACATATAAACGGAATGACTAGAATCATAGGTCTCTGACAAAACTAACTATGTATTTTAAAATCAGCATATTTTCCATAGCACAAAGAATTGAAGTACAATGAATAATTATCTAACCAGTTGAATTGACATGAGTTGTGGGCAGAAGCTTTGCCTGATTTTGACTACTTTTCGTGTCAGCAACTTGAGGAATGTTAACTATCCTCTTAGGCATTCAGTCCAGTATTTGCTGAATGAAAGACAAAATTAATATACACATGATCTATAACTTATAGATAATAAAGATAATATTATCTTTGATGCTACTGATTACTATTAGTATAATAACATTAAGAAGGGAACCCCTTTTGTTGTATACCTGAAACACAGTGTGTGTTCAATAAATATTTGTGGAATTGGTGAATGAATAATTCAAGCCATAAACAAGTACCTATCCTCATCAGCATAATATTTTCTAAAACTGGGAGTGTTCCTGTTTTATCTTGAAAAGTCTATTCATAGTTCTGGCTTTAGCCCTCTCTGGAAAGCCTTTCTTGACCTTTCCAAGCTCATGGTAGCTATCTATTTGTGCCTCCACACCATCCCAGACCTTCTCTAGTATGACACATTGTAACTGCTTGTTTAATTATCTTTTAAATTTTATTTTATTCTATTTTTTAAAAATGTTTTATTCATTTATTTGAGAGAGAGAGAGAGAGAGTGTGTGTGTGCAAGCAGAGGGGAGGAGAGGGACAAGCCGACTCTGTGCTGAGCGCGGAGCCTGACGCAGGGCTCAATCCCACAACCCTGAGATAAATCCCACAGACCTGAGCTGAAATCAAAAGTCAGATGCTCAACTGACTGAGCCAGCCAGGCACCCCATGTAATTGCTTGTTTAATTATCGATCAATTCACCATTCTGAGCATTCTATGAAGGCAGGGATCATGGCTCTTTTGTTCTGTAGTAGGTGCTAAATACAATTAACTTGAACATATGAATTACAGATTTTCAAGGGCAGGTGCTAAATCTCATTTGCCTGTTTTTACTTTGCAATGTAGGCATAGTACTACATTGCTATATGGTTTTCAATTAATACTTCTCATTTGAAATTGCCTCCCCATTAGAACATGTGCCCAGAAAAAAAGAAACTGCTTTCGATATTAATTTTGCAGAAAACATAGAAAACCAAGCTTGGCTTAAACAGCCATGCAGTGATACTTGAAATATTTTCTGTTGTAGCTTTCCACCTTTTGTTATTCTTCAGCTACATAGGTGACTGAGCCTTTTGGCATTTCCAAGAAAGAAAGGGGAAAATGTGGTCATAGAACACATTAATTAGAAGATTTCCAAACATTTAAGTGGTATCAGATGGTGATGTTTAGCAAAACTTGGGCAGAAGTGAATCAAATATGGTATCAGAATTAAAGTCAGGAGTTTTGACTTCCATCTTCATGGTTGCTCAACAGGCAGAAGGCCTTGGAAGCTGTTTGTTATGCCCCATGCAGGACCTTTGTCCATGTCATACCTAAGAAGGCAGAATCTAAGTTTTTAAAGATTTTATTTATTTATTTGACAGAGAGAGACACAGCAAGAGAGGGAACACAAGCAAGGGGAGTGGGAGAGGGAGAAGCAGGCTTCCCGCTGAGCAGGGAGCCTGATGCAGGACTCAATCCCAGGACCCTGGGATCATGACCTGAGCCGAAGGCAGACACTTAACGACTGAGCCACCCAGGCGCCCCAGAATCTAAATTTTTAAATGCAGTCATCATATTTCCACAAGCCTGGGCTCCACTGAACAATTGCTTTAACTGAAATAACAATTTTCACTTTGTCTTGCCATTGTCAAAGCATATTGAGAAAGTTTAGAAACCAGGATTATGTATTTGGCACTATGCAAAATTTATAGAACTCCCTGGACATGGCCTTAGGCTCAGAACCAATTGGCAACTCCAGTTGGTTGGAAGGGTTAGTTATATTTGTAAAGGTTTTAGTTCTTAGAAAATCATACTCTGGGAATAATGAGAGGCAACCCCCCCCCCCCAAAAACAAAAAAACCAAACACCCACCCCCCCAAGCCCAAAGCCCCCGTCTAACTTGGCTGGGATGAGGCTAGTCTTGTCATCTGTCTTAAATTTGTGGGCAATGGAAAGACATTAAGCTCTATTTTTAATGATTACAGGTCATGATTTCCATAGCCTGACTGCATTTGGCAACATGTTATTGTGTTATATGGCACATAGACAGTTTTGAAACCTAAACCATGAGATTTTCCTCACCCACCTTTTTCTTCTTTTTATTTGCTAATCATCGTTGCTTTGTCTAGAACTTCCCTTTTGCTTTGCTGTTAGAGAATCTTAAGCAGACTTTCCTTAGGGAAGATTCTTTTTCGAGGTTGGTCACTGACCATATTCTTTCTACTTAACAGAGCACTTTTAATGACTAATTGAAATCAATAGATGGTCTTTTGTCTAGTTTGGAGAACTGTTTGGTTTCCAGTGGCCAAAAGTGGCCAGGGCTTTGAAGCGAGATGGTGCCTGTGTTTACTATGAGGGAAGAAGTTTTGCTGCCAGATCAGGTTGGAAGGGTACCTGCTGTAAGTTACATGCCACATTATTTATCTAGCTCCAGCTTCTGTCATCTCTACTGAGCAAGTGATATTCTCCCCATCTCATACACATAATCGTGTGTGTTTATTTTTATGTGTATGAGATGGGGATACGATGGGAACCATATATCTTTTTGATTTTCCAACAGTGTCTGATGCCTATTAAGTACAGAAAAAACTGAGGGGCAATTCAGGGTTACTTAAAGGAGGTAGGGTAAAAGTCCCTCTGTCTTAGGCATTCTCTTAGGCATTCTCTTCAACCTGTGCACCATATAGGCTCCCACCTTCTCATCTCTGAGCTGTCAGCCCCAAGAAAGAATGCTTGCACAAACCTGCATCCTTTACCTCCTTTCCCTTATTCTTTCTTTAACCACTTTGGAAGGACAGCCTCAGGATAGATTTCTACTGTTGGAAGGAGTGTCCTCTCTACACTATGGTAGAACCTATCTGAGGCCACCACAGGGATCTTGATTTTGGAGCCACAGGGTGACTTGGAACTTTGGATTACTGAGAATGAAAACACATTGGCTTAATTCCTCCTCCTTGAAAATAATGCCCCGTTACATGCATTTAAAAAATGGGGTCATAATATTCATTCTTTCAACCTACTTCAAAATACGTATCATCGACAGCTTTCTGTGCCCTCAAATATGTCTACATTGTCATTCTTATTGATTCCATATGATTCCACTGTACTTTACTTGACCTTTTGTTGATATAGAAAATAAAAGATTTCATTAATAGAGCTCTTTTGTAATAGAGCTCATAGTAGTTGCTATGATTTATTTCAGGCCAAAAAGTTGCTACTCCTATACTTTAGCATATTCTAAGACTTTAAAGAAATTCTAAGTCTCTTAAGGTTTTCCAGAACATTCTAAGTAAACTTAATGCTCATACCAACTATTAACAGTCAATTGCTGGTGAGGCTTAAGGTCCCATAGAGAAGATTATAATCTATTTCAGGAAAATTCCCTAACTTTCAAGATATACTGATAAACGATTTTTAGATACCCAAATCTGCGTAAATCTGGGCCTAGGTCCTCCGGACAAATGTTGTGTGGCACCACCATTATCAATATGATGTCAGAAACAGCCTCTTGCCTCAAAATATTTTGCAAAGAATTGAATACCCTGAGATCCTATGTATAGTAACCTCATTATATTACCTTACGTGTTTTATCCTGTGGTTATGAAATGCCATTGCTGTTGGTCTCATTTATACTATGGTGTGAATGAATTTCAGAAGGCTTGCCAGTTTTTTTCCCCTCCATTCTCTTCTTGAAAAACTGTGAGAGGAGAAGAGGATAAGCATATTGGGTACCTAACGTAAGAAAGTGGCCTGACAAGTGTGATGTGGTGGGTGGGTGGGGGTGGAGATTGGGGTCTGGGATAACTACAGGGCAGTTTGCCCCATCCTAATTTTGTCCATCACGATTTCTGATGCGGTCATAGATAAGAGTGTAATTTTAAGGCCTTACTGGCAGGAAGGGGTAGTTCTCACATCCCATGGACAGATCTGATAAGGAGCTTAAGGAACAAGACTGATTTCACGAAGTTGCAATGAGGAGTGATGCTCTTTAACATTCAACAGATGGCAAGCAGTCCCTTTTAGGCAATATATTGCAGTAGGCAAAGGAACCATAGGCAAAAGAGCCTAAAGATGCTATGCAGGTAGTAACTTACTGACAGTTGAGTGCCCCCTAGGGGATGGCCAGTAGAGAAGATGGTCCAGGTTCCTGAATTTTGGCCCCTTTTCCATTTTTTCCAGTCCATGGGGCAATGCCTGATGCCACTTGGGGATAAAAAGAGCCTCCAGGCTCATAATCATTCATAATAGAACGATGAGAGTTCCAGCTCTCATTTATGACCAGCAGTTGTGAGAATTAAGGTCAGCGGCCGTACTTTGCCATTTACGAGGTGCCACACGGATGTTAGTAGTCATTACCGCTGTGACTGTAAGGCTGTCTGAGATCTTATTTGGGAGAGAATGTATTCCCTGAGAATAGGGGAAAAAACTATTTGAATTTTACAAACGAAAACAGCTTTATTTTTTTGTCCAATTGTGGAAATAATACCTACATGGAATATCTCCCCCCGCCCAATAAATGTAGCCAAGAAAAGAGAATACGTATTTAAAATTTTGATACATATCACTAAAGAGCCCTTTAAAAAGATTTGGTCATTCAGTATACTTACCAGACACATATGAGAGCAGCCTGCACACTGCAAAGGCTGGGTTTTGCCCATCTTTTTGATCATAGCCAGACTGTTGTTTTATTTACATTTCTTTGATTACTAGTGAGGCTGAACATCTGTTCGTATAGGTATTGACCCCATTTTTATTGAATTACCTGTTCATATCCTTTACCCATTTTTTTCTGTTTCATACTGATTTATAAGAATGTGATGCACTGCACATATTTACCCTTTTCCTGGTACATATGGACAAATAAGTAAATAAAATCTTGAAAAAAGATGTGAAATTATTCATCTGCATTTTCTTTGAAAGTAGCATTTATTGGGTGCCTGCATGTCTTTGTCTCATGCATGTATAATTTCATTAAATTAGCACCAAAATCTTATGAGGTAAGAGTTGTCATCATCTCCACCTAACAAATAAAAAACTCGCAGTTCAGAAAACATGATTCACTCAAGGCCACCCAGTGGAGAAGCGGTAGATTGACCACTGGAAGTCCAATCTCTGACTTTATAGAAGATAAACTTTTCAACTACTTCATAATCCAGAGATGATCCTGCCAGCAGATATTTAATTTGAATAAATTCATAAGTTAAAAGGAAGCTATTGCAAATACTTTCCCAGAAAAAATGCCCAATTCTGAAAAGAATTACTTTAATAGCTTTATACGGGCTGGATACTAAAAAGTAGGAATAATGGCTGAGAATGCCAAGAACTAGTTTATACAGTAAGATTTACTGATTTCTGTAAGTTGGTGAATGGAATATTTTGGTTGCTCAAATATTCCAGCTAAAATAAAATGCGGGACAGTGTCCTCATGAGCCAGTGGATAAACATTCTGAGGTCCTTTCCGGCAGAAATCATATTCTTCTCTATAATCAGGAATAAATGAATGAATGTTATGTCTCCTTCTACGATAGCCCCTGACTAGGGGTGACATTTTATTTCTACCCTGCCCACACATTTCATGTGTTAATTTATTTTTACAGCCAAGCCTTGGTTACATAACCTGTTCTCTTTGAATTCAAGTGCTGTTTGATACCATACTTAATTGTTTTCTTTGAATTCTTTGTCATGTTACACATTTGTGACCCATTTCTAGCAAAATCAAACCAGTGAGCTATGAGATGTTCTGTAAATGAATTATCTAGGTTCTTGCTAAGATGAGAACTGGTTGGCAAATTTTTGAAAACTATGAAGTATGGTAAGATATTGGTGTTGAGATGGGTCTTTCATGTTGATACTTTGAGCTTTGGGTACTTTCAGAGAACTTGTACAGGAAATGAGATGTTTTAAAATTACATGGGAAAAGTGTTATTAACATTCTTTTGAACATTTCATATCACAGGGAAAATAGTGCTTTTTCTTGACTGGTAATTCAGGAGTTGAGGGTGATTTCCAAAATTTTAAAGCC
Organism: Halichoerus grypus; assembly: GCF_964656455.1. Classification (NCBI taxonomy): domain Eukaryota; kingdom Metazoa; phylum Chordata; class Mammalia; order Carnivora; family Phocidae; genus Halichoerus; species Halichoerus grypus. The sequence goes on along the minus strand of NC_135725.1, from coordinate 13,743,407 downwards.
AAGAAAACAAAATAACACGGAATAATAAGGCAATGGGAAATAGTTTTAACCACGATAACATGAGAAAGGGTTGCAGAATAATTTTAATTTGCTTAAGAAATGTATGTCTCAGACACAATATCCAAGGAAGTTTTTTGCTTTTGTTCTTGTTTGGGGTTGGGGTTGTGGTTAAAAAAATAAAAATAATTTTACATACTTGATTTAATGACCTGAAACATTAATTTTAAGTTATGAAGAGGGAAGTTTGCAGGCTACTTATCCATCCAGTAAGGGGATACAGCGAAGGCAAGAGGACGTGAATCCAATCTTTGTTGTCTTCAAGGACTGTTTATTAGACATAAAAAATTCCTTTGAATAAGCAAAATTTCTTTTTGCTTGCTTCTTGTTAAAAACATGAAAGGGAGAATGAGAGAGACTCCGACTACTGGGTAATAAGTTAATTTCTCTTGGCGGTGATCTGTCCTTGGTGGAGAGAGCTGGAAGATGATGACGTGAATGACGTGTGGGTAATGATGGTTCTGTTTACTAAGATGGGACAGAAGAAGGAAGCCTCGGGGGGAGTGGACTGGAGTTCGTGTGACAGGGGTCTGGACCAGACATACAGATTTGGGAGTCATTTCTCGATTGATTTAGTCAAGAAATATCTATGGAGTACCTATTAGGTGCCAGGCATGTTTTGGGGAGCAGTAATGGCTGTTCCCTGTAGCTTTAGCTCATAGATAATTGGACTAGTTGGGGGAGTGCTGGGGAGCATGCTTTGTCTCTTGTCACATCTCTCATTTACTCTGTGCTAAGGGAGAGAGAAAAGGTTCAGCAGTAGCTCAGAACTTGAAGTTAATGGACTGCCTTTTACTGCGGGCAGAGATGCTGTATGAATGGTGTTATTAATGACATGTCCTCTTCTTTTTCTGCTCTCCAGATGCATGCTGCTGGCAGGTTAGACAGTCAAGGACTTTCCCCTTGTGTGCAGAGCAGCTATTCCCTTTTGCTGTTCTGTCTGCCCCCGTGGGTCGGACTGGCCTGCCAGGGGGCGACTGCAAAGCTGTATCAGCTCAGGGCAAAGCTTTGGAGTGAGCTTGCTCTGTCTATGGCCGTCTCTCAGTTCCTCTGTGTTGGGGCTGCTGAGGCAGGCCTCTGCTTCTTGTCCATGTGGGTAGATATGTAAGTGGATTTGGGGTTGCCTGTGCAGTGCTGGCCTTTATTGCTCACTTATTCCTGGCGTAGCGGAGTCTCGGGGTTCAAGGCTGGGAAGCAGTGGGTCCCTTGAGCCTGAGCTGTGTTTCCCATTCCAGCTTTTGCCAGAGCTCTGCTCCGCTAATGCTATTAATAAACAGCATGTTTTATTTGGCTAGTGACGTTTGTGTGCATGCTCTGTTGGCCAGGCCTTGAAGGGAAGGAGGAGAGAGGAGCAATTCAATTCAATTCAACCCAACGCTAAGGGCATTTGAATAACATGTAGGGTACCCGAAGCCTTGATAGTACGTAGATTAGCCAGGAACAGTACATAAGATGAGAAAAGAGGGGAAAAGGTGACAGGATCCTAGGAAAAATGCCACAACATTCAAGGGGTAGGTATTACATTATAGAACTACAGTGAAAGAAGAACTAGTGTAGGGAGTGAGATAGAAGTGTGTGGATAGTGACCTGTGGACACGGATACCAGGGGAGGTTTTCTATTCGTCTTGTTTTTACTTTTTGTACCTTGTTTTTTTTTTTTTTCCCCATCATAACAATGAGCAGTAGCTACTTTTATGGTAATAAAAAAAAAAACCTAGGGACGCCTGGGTGGCGCAGTTGGTTAAGCATCCGACTCTTGCTTGGTTTCAGCTCAGGTCGTGATCTCAGGGTCATGAGATCAAGCCCTGTGTTGGGCTCCACACTCAGCATGGGGTCTACTTGAGTTTCTCTCTCTCCCTCTGCCCCTCCCCACCATGCTCACTCTCTCACTCTCAAATAAATAAATAAAATCTTTTTAAAAAATAAAATAAAATGTTATTTTGCTGTCTCTCTAGGAAAGAGGAATCTTCCTTCCACCTCGGGCTGAGCCTGCAATGAACAAACCCACAGTTTGACTGCAGGTACATTAGTAGAGTACTTCTTTTGCAGATAACACATGTATGCAGCAAATACGGATTCCGAGAAAATTCATTTTGTGAGGAACCATCTGGGACAATAAAATCTGAGGCCAGGAAGCACGTGCCACAGCTGGAGAAAGTGAGTGCAAAAGGGAGAGAAGAAACCTGATCTCAGACTAAAGGAATTTATTTGTCCATTCAACAAACACTCACTGAGCATGTGTTAATGCGTCAGGTTCTCTGCGAGGTGGTGGGAATTCAAGGGTCGGCAGGATCAATGTGATTTCTGCCACCACTCACCTTCCATTACTATCGAGGATGCACCAGTCAGGAGGGCATTGAACAGAGTGAAAATGGTGTGATGTGCCATTGCTCCAGAAGCACCTGGAAACATCTAAAACAGACCCTGGTGAGAGGTGAAGCAGATGGTGGTGGTCAAGAAGAGCATAGAACTCCGATGTGGACCGAACCCTTCCCTAGCTACATATCTGGAGATTTCTCCCCAGACAAGGAATGACATTTTCCCTAATAACTGTGTATGCAAGGTTGGGATGCTTCCCCATGGATGTGCTGGTGTTTCCATGACTGATAGAGAAATGACGATTCTACTAATCAACAAAATACCTAAATATTATGAGTACTTGGCTCAGCATCCGAATATGCTTTTTAGTTCTGTTCCAGAAACCTCTTTCACTTTAGAAGCTGTCTGGTTTCCACACCTAAACTCAGCTGAAAAGCTAATTTATGAACAGAGGATGTTGAATGCCAAGTCAGACAGGCCGTTCCATAGCAGCTGTAGCAGATTACAGCCTATTAAGTTTGTAAAGACACATGTCACCGTGCTCTTCTGCTTCGAGGAAGCCATATGCTCTATTCTTCAAATGTTTTGGGTCTGCGTTCCCCCAAGGTTTCAGCTCTATGGTGGTGTGTCTTGACGCGTAGCGAGCCAAGAACATCAGCGCTATGTCTCCCAGGCTTAAAGAAAGGGGGAAATGCATAAGCAGGGATTGAAACAAAGACCGGGATTAAAACGTGTAGGCCCATGGTTTTACTCTCATTGCCATATGCCTCTGAGCCTATGATCTGCCTAAAGTGTTAATCCAATTTCTGGTAAGCTTTTCATTAGTTAAGTGTGGGGATTGGTGCATATAAAATGGCCAGGCTAGGTATATGAGGGGCTTGCCTTTGCTTTTTGGATTGAGAGATGCAGGGAGGTTTTTAGGAGAGCATGATGGTAGATGCTAACCTCTCTTGGCCAGGTGATGTGGGCAGGAGGGACGCTCTGAGAAGACAGTGGAATGGTAAAGTTGGGAGGATTTAATGAGAGAATTGTCATGAAGCACTCATAACATAAAGTATATAATAAGCACTCAGTAAACGTTCTTCTCCTTTCCTCTCAGAACATAGTTTCTCTCCTTACCCTGGGCCTCAGATCATAACAGTTCTTTTGCCAGCTTGTTTGGGGACACAGAGCAGGCTTGGTGGAAACAGAACTGTGTGTAAGGGCCACATACTTCCGTTTTGGCTTTCAGGTCAAGGGCATAGTTTTCTCAAAATAAATGATGGTTCTGGGGCATCCTTGACCTTGAACAGAAGTACCTTCCAGGGTGGTTCAGGGTCCATATCACATCTGGTTACCCAGTCAGTGCCTGAGGACAGATGATCAGAATGTTGGGTGGAAAAGAGCAACGCTCGGGGCACCTGGGTGGCTCAATCAGTTAAGCATCTGACGCTTGGTTTCGGCTCAGGTCATGATCTCATGGGTCATGAGATCGAGTCCTCTGCACTCAGTGGGGAGTCTGCTTGAAGATTCTCTCCCTCTGCCCCTCCCCCTACTCACGTGCATGTGCACCCACGTGCATGCTCTCTCTTTCTCAAATAAATCTTTAACAAAACAAAACAAAATGGCAAGGCTCTCAGTTATAACAGTGTTCCCTCCCTTCCCTCTATGCTTTCTTTTTCCCTTTCTCCCTCCTTTTCTCCCTCCTTCCTTTTATCCTTTTCCACCAGAAAAAGGAAGCAAAGCAGAAACAATGTAGGAGTAGGAAGATACCTGAATTAGAAATCTTAGTTCATTGAGGATGATATTTGCTGTGGGTTTTTCATAGATGGATTTTATGAACTTGAGGAATGTTCCCTCTATCCCTATACTCTGAAGAGTTTTAATCATGAAAGGATGCTATATTTTGTCAAATGCTTTTTCTGCATCAATTGAGAGGACCATATGGTTCTTCTCTCTCCTCTTATTAATGTGTTCTATCACATTGATTGATTTGCGAATGTTGAACCACCCTTGCATCCCGAGGATAAAGTCCCTTAAGGTCAGGAACATTCCAAGGATGCCCACTCTCGCCACTATTGTTCAACATAGTACTAGAAGTCCTAGCAACAGCAATCAGACAACAAAAAAGAAATAAAAGGTATTCAAATTGGCAAAGAAGGAGTCAAACTCTCTCTCTTCACAGATGACATGATACTTTATGTGGAAAATCCAAAAGACTCCACCCCCAAGTTACCAGAACTCATACAGCAATTCAGTCATGTGGCAGGATACAAAATCAATGCACAGAAATCAGTTGCTTTCTTATACACTAACAATGCAACTGTAGAAAGAGAAATTAGAGAATCAATTCCATTTACAATAGCACCAAAAACCAAAAGATACCTCGGAATAAACCTAACCAAAGAGGTAAAGGATCTATACTCTAGGAACTACAGAACACTCATGAAAGAAATTGAAGAAGATATAAAAAGATGGAAAAACATTCCATGCTCATGTATCGGAAGAATAAACATTGTTAAAATGTCTATGCTACCCAGAGCAATCTATACCTTCAATGCCATCCCAATCAAAATTCCAATGACATTTTTCAAAGTGCTGGAACAAACAATCCTAAAATTTGTATGGAATCAGAAAAGACCCCGAATCACCAAGGAAATGTTGAGAAAGAAAAACAAAGCTGGGGGCATCATGTTGCCCGATTTTAAGCTATATTACAAAGCTGTGATCACCAAGGCAGCATGGTACTGGCACAAAAACAGACATACAGACCAATGGAACAGAATAGAGAGCCCAGATATGGACCCTCAACTCTATGGTCAAATAATCTTTGACAAAGCAGGAAAAAATATGCAATGGAAAAAAGACAGTCTCCTCAATAAATGGTGCTGGGAAAATTGGACAGCCACATGCAGAAGAATGAAACTCGACCATTCTCTAACACCATACACAAAGATAAATTCAAAATGGATGAAAGACCTCAATGTGAGACAGGAATCCATCAAAATCCTAGAGGAGAACATAGAGAGTAACCTCTTTGACATCACCCACAGCAACTTCTTTCAAGATACATCTCCAAAAGTTAGTGAAACAAAAGCAAAAATGAACTTTTGGGACTTCATCAATATAAAAAGCTTCTGTACAGCAAAGGAAACAGTCAACAAAACAAAGAGGCAACCCACAGAATGGGAGAAGATATTTGCAAATGACACTACAGATAAAGGGCTGGTATCCAAGATCTATAAAGAACTTCTCAAACTCAACACCCAAAAAACAAATAATCAAGTCAAAAAATGGGCAGAAGACATGGACAGTTCTCCAAAGAAGACATACAAATGGCTAACAGACACATGAAAAAATGTTCATCATCATTAGCCATCAGGGAAATTCAAATCAAAACCACATTGAGATACCACCTTACACCAGTTAGAATGGCAAAAATTGACGAGGCAAGAAACAACAAATGTTGGAGAGGTTGTGGAGAAAGGGGAACCCTCTTACACTGTTGGTGGGAATGCAAGTTGGTACAGCCACTTTGGAAAACAGTGTGAAGGTGCCTCAAAAAATTGAAAATAGAGCTACCCTATGATGCAGTAATTGCACTCCTGGGTATTTACCCCAAAGACACAGATGTAGTGAAAAGAAGGGCCATATGCACCCCAATGTTCATAGCAGCAATATCCACAATAGCCAAACTGTGTAAAGAGCCGAGATGCCCTTCAACAGATGAATGGATAAAGATGTGGTCCATATATACAATGGAATATTACTCAGCCATCAGAAAGGATGAATACCCAACTTTTACATCAGCATGGATGGGACTGGAGGAGATTATGCTAAGTGAAATAAGTCAAGCAGAGAAAGTCAATTATCATATGGTTTCACTTATTTGTGGAACATAAGGAATAGCATGGAGGACATTGAGGAGGAGGACATGGAGGAGAAGGAAGGGAAAATAAAGGGGGGGAATCAGAGGGAGAGACGAACCATGAGAGACTATGGACTCCGAGAAACAAACTGAAGGTTTTAGAGAGGAGGGGGGTGGGGAGATGGGTTAGCTCGGTGATGGGTATTAAGGAGGGCACGTACTGCATGGAGCACTGGGTGTTACATGAAAACAATGAATCATGGTTCACTACATCAAAAACTAATAGGGCGCCTGGGTGGCTCAGTTGGTTAAGCGACTGCCTTTGGCTTAGGTCATGATCCTGGAGTCCTGGGATCGAGTCCCGCATCCGGCTCCCTGCTTAGCAGGGAGTCTGCTTCTCCCTCTGATCCTCCTCCCTCTCATGCTCTCTGTCTTTCATTCTCCCTCTCGCAAATAAATAAAATCTTAATAAATAAATAAATAAATAAATAAATAAATAAATAAATAAATATTGGGACGCCTGGGTGGCTCAGTCGGTTAAGCATCTGCCTTCGGCTCAGGTCATGATCCCAGGGTACTGGGATCGAGTCCCGCATCGGGCTCCCTGCTCCACGGGGAGCCTGCTTCTCCCTCTGCCTCTGTCTCTCTCTCTGTCTCTCATGAATAAATAAATAAAATCTTAAAAAAAAAAAAAAACTAATGACGTACTGTACGGTGACTAACATAACATAATTAAAAAAAGAAAAAGAAAAGAAATCTTAGTTCAGCCATGTACTAAAGTTAGGTACCAAATGTTGCTCCAAACTTCCTAGAAGCAAAGCAAAACTACTCAAGCAACCAAAAGCTGAAGATAGGCTATCTTGGCAACTTGGAAATAAGACATTTGTGAATAATCCTAACTCTGGCTTGCCCAGTAGACTGCATTGTTTATGCAACCAGAGGCAAAAAGAGATAAGAAGAATGTTTCACTTCTCATTCTCTTCATTGCTCAGTTTCTTCTTTGCATTGATGATTATTTGTAATTATATAAAATTGCCTATTTACTGGTTTGATTAGACTGTAAGCTTCTTGAGGGCGAGGACCGTGCCTGCATTGTTTACTATTGGATACCTATTGCCTAGCACAGCAACTTTTTCACAGTACAATTTTGGTGAACACATGAGTGAATGAATGATTTTGAAAAGACACAAACATATCATACACAGATGAGTAAATGAAGTCAAAAGCAGCCCACCAAGAATGAGACCAAGGATGAGATTAGCTCAGATGTTAAGATTTGAGATATAAGATCAATAATAGCTTAGTATCGATCTGCTTCCAATGGACCCAAGATACTGAAGAGTAAATAATTAGGAGGGCTTTGCCAAATTATATCTCTCCTGCATATGTAACTTATAGAACTGAGTATCACATTTATGTTGTTTTTCTGCCAGAATATTTCATAGACAAGCCCCATAGGATTTCTTCCCCTTAGGTAGGAAGACAGGAATGATCCTATGGATGAAAAAAGAAAGGGATGACTTGTCCAAATCCAAATGGTGAGTCAGTCAGAGATCCCAGAAATGACTAATGAGCCATGGGAACCTCCCTGAGTCACTGAATTCTTCTGAGCCTCATCTGGCAGGTGGGTGTAATAATAGATGCCCTATTACTTATCTCATAGGGTTTTTGAGTGAATTAAATCTCCTACTAGATCTGAAAGCCTTTGAGAGGCACATTACATAAATGTACAATAAGAAATTGTCGTGTTTTGTTTCGCTTGCTAGTATGCAGTTCCGTATTACTTGAGGAAGCCTAAATTGGTGAATCAATTAACCTAAAAGTAACGGCTCAAACAAAAGAGAGATTTCTTTCCTTCCCATGTAACAGTTTGGGCTGATTTTGGTGGTGGCAGTAGTGGGGATCTGGTGGTGGGGGTGGAGTCTTTCCACATAGTCAGTCATTCAAGAACTTAGGCTGACCGAGGCTCTGCCGTTCTCAACATGTGACTCATGGTTGCTCTGGGCCATGTCATTGTCACTAATGGGAGTGACCATGAGTTTAACGGCCCAGGCCTAGAAATGGTACCGATTGCCTTGTACTCATTGGAGAGGACTTTGTCACATGGCCACACCTAAGGGTACAAGAAGTAGCGCAATACAGTGCAGTTGGACAGCCTTCTGCCTTCTTCTATAGTAGAATGTGAGAGTGGATTTTGGTGGGTAGCCAGCAGTCTGTGCCCTGGATGGGGTCACATTCTCTCTTTATAGGATCTCACATTCTTCACAGTGGTCCAAGACACAATTACATTTTATGATTATTGGATTCATTTTGCCCCACCAGACAAGGGCAGGGATCATGTCTCTTGTTTGTCATGATGTCCAGCACTTGACATGTACTAAACTCAGAATAGACCTTCAATCAAGATTCATTCCATGAGAAAGGATTGGTTGATTCTAAAGAACCTCAAATGAGACTGTCTGCATGTGTCCGGTGAGGTGTTGAGCCTTGCGCTTGTCAGGCATCTTTTGCAACTTTTGATACACTTTGGGAAAGGGGGTGTGGTAGGCAGAATTCTAAGATGACCCACAATGACCCTCACCCTTGTATAATCTCCTCTCCTTGAGAGTGGCTGAAACCATTAAATATGATGATGATTAAGTTATGTTATTTGGCACAGATGACTTTAAGAAAAGGAAATTATCCTGGGTGGACCCGACCTACTCAGGTGAGCCCTTGAAAGGGACTGGGCTCTCCTTGAACAGGTTGGAAGTGTGAAAGGTATTTGATGCGAGGGAGACTCTCTGTTGGTGGCTATGAAGATGGAAGGGGCCACATGGCAAGGAATACAGATGGCTTCTAGGAACGGAGAGTGGCTCCAAATGACAGCCAGCGAGATAATGAAGACCTCAGTCCTACATCCACAAAGAACCGAAATAGGTCAACAGCCTCAATGAGCTTACTATTGGATTACCCTCCACGGCCTTCAGATGAGAACTCAGGCTGGTTGATACCTTGGTTTCTACCACAGAAGACCCTGAGCAGAGATCTCAACTGAAATGCACTCAGACATCTGGTCTACAGAAGCTGTGAGCTAATGAATGGGTGTTGTTTTAAACCACTAACTTCGTGGTAATCTGTTAGGCAGTACTAGGGAGCTAATACAGGTTTATGTTTGTTTACTGGTTGGCGTGGAAGTTGGAGGATAGAGAATGATGTCTGCTCCCCTGAGGGCTTCATAGATCTGGTGCCTCAAACTTAGGTAGGATAACTAACTATTCTAGTTTGCCTGGGACCTAGGGTTCTTAAGTATGTGGGATTTTCAAAACTAACACCAGGACAGTCCTGAGAAACGAAGGCAGTTGATTCCCCCTATACACTGGAGTTGCTTTGTGAAGAAGAGGTACAGTGAGCCGTGGTGATTAGCTTTCTTCTGTTCAGCGGACAGCAGGAATGTGATGCTTACTTTAGCCTGCAATGGCTGCTTGTTTTAGAACCACTGGAGGAATGGGCTAGCCATTCTCAAATGTGCTAGGGTCACAACGTCTTACATGGTGGATACTGTAAGCCTCATTTTGATTATGAGCAATCTGAGGCTTAGTGAATTTACATAATTTGCTTAGGAATGCCACCTGGGGCTATTTTACATGCACGCTAAATCTCCAGGAGATACTAAAAACAGCTTTAAGAATCAGTACATATAACATCTTCAAAACTCTGGAAGGACTACTTGGGAGAGCCCAGTGGTAATTTATCTTCTTTAGTTGCTTTTGCTTAGCTTAGGAGCTCGGAGCTCTGTGGCGAGAGGTAAGGGATACATTGGGTCTGAAGGGCATCTACCTAGGTTTCTGTGGCCAAAACATATGCATTTATCAGGGACGACTTAACTCCCGTATCTGACCAGGAATATCATTATTGTATTATTATTATTTTATTTTATCATTTATTTATTTGGGGCGGGGGGGCAGAGGGAAAGAGGGGCAAGCCTTTCCCAGCTCCTTCTGCAGCCTCTTGGGAATACAGGAAAGTTTTAGCTCTTCTCTCATACCACCCCAGGCATGTGCAAGAGTCTTGAGGCCCCTCCTGGAAAGTAAGTTCAGGTCCTTTCTGCTTTCCAAGCCCCACTGCAGTGTGGAGTTTGCTGTCTCTCCCTTGAGACCTGTCCCAAGAGGGTGGGCACTTGTTGGGGACACTGCAGGGTCTGACTTTTTTTACTTTTACTTTGCTCTTTTAATCAAATTTGGGCCAGAGAACTGACTTTTCAAGCCATCTGTTATTAGTAAGATAAACTTTTCCTCTTGGTACTTAAAACTGAGTTTTTGAGACTCAGCAACATCTTTCTCACCTTATTACCTATGCTAAGAATTTCAGAACTCTATATGGAGACAGCTGAGACATGACTTTTCTCTGTTGTTCTGTGCGCTTCCTTCCCCTAAGACATAGCCTGGAGGGCCTGAATGCATCTAAAAAGAGGGAGTAGAAAGCCCAGAGCAGTTAATACTAAAATATTCCTCCCTTATGCTTGCTCGTATGTAATAGGGATCTTGACTGAGGCTGGGCAGTAGACGGAGAGCAGGACGCACGTCATGTACATAGCTTGCTCACTGACAACCCCAAGCCCAGGCAAATCGTCCCCCAAATCCACCTACAACAGGTCTAGGAAGAAGCCTTGCAGAATAAAACAGAGGCAGCTGGACGACCCAGAGGAAGGGCAGAGCTTTGACCACTCACCTACCACTGGGGCTCCAGGCCGGCTCAGTTAGTGGAGCAAGTGACTCTTGATCTCAGGGTTGTGAGTTCAAGCCCCACGTTGGGCGTAGAAGCTACTTTAAAAAAAAGTACTAAAAAAAAAAAAGAAAAAAGAAAGAAAAATCACCTACGGTAGCATCTAGTGAAAAAATGTCATTGTCCTCAAAAGAGTGCATTGTGAACAAGTTTAAAAGGGAGAAGGCCTTGCAGTGTTTGTCCCCTACTTAATTATACTTGAAGGAGGAGAAAATGCAGATGACCTTGGCTTAATTCTGTTTACTTAGGTATCATTTTCATCTTTTGGTGCCACAGTTGAATCTCAGATGAACTAACATGTTTGGTCCTGCCTTCCCAGCCTCCAAGACTTCTTTTGCTTCTAGATACTGATTTGATTTTTTTTTTTTTTAAGTAGGCTCCACACCCAGCAGGGAGCCCAGTCTTGACCCTGAGATCAAGACCTGAGCTGAGATTCAGAGTCAGACACTTAACCGACTGAGCCACCCAGGTGCCCCCCCATATGATTTTTAAATCGCTTTTATTAACTATGTGGAGAATGCAAGTACCTCCTAGACTTGGTGGTATACCAGCCTTAGATTTTGAAAATGAGTTATGTTCTTGTCTTTTTCTATTTCTGATGATGTTTTGTTGAAAAGTTTGGAGAGGCTACGTTGGGGCCGCCACCCTAAACTGGATGTCCCATTGTAAGTTATTTTTAATAACATTTAAAAATAGTGCAAATAAATATTTTTATTTGGTAATTATTAAAGGCATTTAAAATACTGAAAAACTGGGGCACCTGGGTGGCTCAATGGGTTAAGTGTCTGCCTTCAGCTCAGGTCATGATCCCAGGGTCCTGGGATCGAGCCCGGCATTGGGCTCCCTGCTTGCGGAGAGCCTGCTTCTCCCTCTCCCTCTGCCTGCCGCTCTACCTACTTGTGATCTCTCTCTCTCTATGTCAAATAAATAAATAAAATCTTTAAAAAAAATTGAAAAGCCGATTAGTTGTTTTTAAATGTAAGTCATTAACGTTATTGGAGTCAAAGATATCCTAAAAAAGTAACTTTTTTCAAAAATAGTTAAAAGTGATAAATAAATAAAATGAGTATATGAATACTGGGAGTCTGTATAGGCTTTGCATTGCACAACTCAGGGGATGAATGATGCCTTTGGAGTTGATGAATTCAACAGCTCAGAGTAAAATCAACCACTAAATCTACCCTTTAATAAATGCCATAAAAATATTTAAAACTGGAAATTCCTATCATATACTGAGATCTAAAACCATATCTGATTAAAAAAAAGGTATAAAAGAGGTGGCAAATAATTTTCCTTTTACATAACTGCTGATGGACAGCGGCTGTCTGAAGAACTGTGTTAAGAAGGATTCTGAAGCCACATCTAAACCTAGAGGGAAATGGGTCAGGATCAGTTGTTCATACTTATCATAGGCACCAAATGCGACGTGGCAATCAAGACCTGTGTCAAGCTTTTGCTATCCTTAGTATAAGAGAAAAGCATGAGTAAAGAAAAAGAAACTAGGATAAGCAATATGTAAAACTAAATGCATTAGTTTAAAGAAGTCCAAAGATGTCTTTCCCCAATTTAACGTGCATGTACAAAACCCTGTGCTGTGAGTTCTGGGGAGAGAGAGCTGTTCAATGAAGCTGAGATCCCTTCAGATCCACGGACATCCATCCGTCAGGCTTGAATGCCAAAAGCTTTTATTTAGGCAGAAGAATATTGACAGTCCTTACACAGTGATCTTACTGAGCATTTTGTGATGTATCAAATTTAGGGGACTTCACAATGATGAAACAGAAATTTCCTTTATTGTGTTCATTCTCACAGTGTTTTTCTGGCGTATTTGTTCCAGCATTGTATTCGTTTCCTTGGGCTTCCATGTCAAGATACCACAAGGTGGATGGCTTATACAACAGAAATTTATTTTCCTCAAAGTTCTGGAGGCTAGAAGTCCAAGTTGAAGATGCTGGCTTGGTTGGTTTCCGGGGAGGCCTTTCTCTAAGGGCTGTAGATGACTCTTTTCCAGCTGTATGCCCCATATGGCCTTTCCTCTGTGTAGACACACACCCCTCTGGTGTCTCATCCTCTTCTTGTAAGGACACCAGTTTTATCTGGTTAGGGCCCCACCCTTATGACCTCATTAAATTTAATTACCTTCTTAAAGGCCCTATCTTAACTCCAGTCACATTGCAAGGGAGCGCTTCCGCATACGAATTTTGGAGGAGCTTGGTTCAGTCCCTGTCAACAGCCCCATGCCTTCAGTTGCACACTGTCTTCTGGAGGGGCCAGGCATGCTCACCTGCAAGGCAAGGAGGATGGAATCAGCACTGGGATAAGGATACAGGAAGTGCTGAGGGAGTTAAGAGGGAGAGGTTGCCATTAGCAACGACCACAGCCTTCTGCGAGTTAACTGTTTCCTTATCTCTTTGTTTCTCCCTCAACTTCAATCACATCTGCCTCTATGGGGGTTTCAAACTGCTCTGCAGAGCCCTGGAGTTCCACGGCCCCTGGCCCCCCTTGTAGTGATTCCTTAAAATGTGTGATTCAGATTCCATTTAAAGATACATTTCAACTATTAAAATGGTAATAAAATAACATGCAAACAAACTTCAAGAAAAAACTCATGTGTGTTATTACAAAATTTTCACACATTATGGATCGCTTACACACCAACTTAGGGTGCCAGGTTCTCTTGATTTCCTGTAGACTTTGGAATAAGACCTCTGCGGTTGCATGCTGCTTGAAGAATATCTTGAGATCGTAGGACTAGCTGTAAGGAAGAGTTTATCTGTGTGAAGAAACAAAAAAAAATTTATGCAAATAAATTGAGCATTGAGGTTAATGTATAATTTTCATTTAAATCATGATTTCTGGGTGCCAGGGTGGCTCAGTCGGTGAAGCATCTGCCTTCAGCTCAGGTCATGATCTCAGGGTCCTGGGATCAAATCCCACATCAGGCTCCCTGCTCAGCGCGGAGTCTGCTTCTCCCTCTGCCTGCCGCTCCCCCCTGCTTGTGCGCTCGCTCTTTCTCTCTCTCAAATAAATAAATAAAATCTTTTAAAAAAATCATGATTTCTGCTTTCTTTAATAAAGCAAATTTACTGACTTAAAATTGTTGCATATATAAACTTGTAAATTACATTTATGCTAATGAATGGATGTTAATAAATAATGACTTTATATTTATTTAGTGTAAGAGTTCATGTGAAGGTAGGGTTGCCACTAAAGCAAGTTTGAAAACCATTGCTCTGTTTGTCTACATGTCTTCTGTGCTGCCTGAGCTATTAAACTACTAAAAACTGCAGGAGCCGATCATACGCTGTAAAGCAAACAGTTAAGATCAGGCACATGGACGTCCAGGTGGATAGACGTACATGTCCTTTATGTGCCCTTGAGTCATTGGTTTTACAGCCTGGCAGTGAGCAGTCATTCATTATAAACCATTAGAATTTTAATTTAAAAAATTAGTGTAAGGACCTGAGTTGTGGGGGGCATTAATATGAGTATTTGGTATTAAGATGAGAGCAGCTCGGTAGGAAACTTCCTAATGGAAATGTCACTGATAGTAATTACCCCTTTCCAGTCAAGCAGCTCTTTGATTTTCCTCCAGCATTAGGGGACCCGGCAGTCTGACAGATCCAGTGGAACGAGAAGGGGGATTTTAGAAAGCTAGAGAATCTGGAAAGCTGGCTAGGGAATTTGGAGACAGCAGTGTGGTTTGCTATTTCTACCATCTGAGAAGTGCGTCCGAGAATCGCGTTGGGTCACGCTTTTCCATCGCTAGGCAGAAACTCGATGGGGGCAAACTCATGTGGGATACTGAGAAGGAGAGCCGAGGCTCGAGAATTTCAGGACCCGCAGATGCAGATCCATGCTGATGGGCAGAGGGTGGGGTAGGCAAGGTGAGGGGAACCCTCTTGCACTCCTCCCATGAGAGGTGTCCCACTCTCAGGGGGCCCACGGGTGGTGCGCCAGTGACCCTGGGAGGAGTTTTAGGACGACGTTTAGCATCATTGTTCTTGGAGGCAGCATGTGAGATGGTTATCATTACTCAAACCTTATGAAATCTTATGTTGATTAAACCGAATGTATGAAAAGCTCTAACTAGGGTCCCTGAACCAAAGTAGCTTTTTTAGTCTTTTTTTTTTTTTTTTAATTAGTTCTTGGAATCCTTAAGCCAAGTACCAGCAACATCCTACTTCCAAAGAAAATGCTTACAAGTTGAAGGGTGAAATTTTCTGATGATCACACAGCCTCTTGCCAATAGATAAATATGTGTGTCTTCCATTCCTTAGTTTTCCATATTATTATCCCCTGTGTTTCTATCATTCCCTCTCTCATAGAAAGAGCCTTGTAACCTCAAAATGAAGAGATTGAATGAGAACCCTGGTCCTGGTTTTTTTTTTTTTTTTCTTTCTTCTTCTTCAATGATTAAAACTTTCTTTATTAAGAACATTAAAGGAAACATGTCAGAGGGCTTAAATTATCTATATTTGAGTGTGACAAGTTAATAATAAGATTGAATTCTTCTGCCTGCCTCTGGAATAAGTCTAATTTCTCTGAGAATATGTAACACACAGAGAGAAATACACATTGATATGACAGTGGGCAAATACGGCAGCTATGTTTAAGAATATCCATGGGTGAAATTAGACAAATACTTTCAGTATATAAATTTTTGTTTCTCAAGAAAGGAAATATTGCAGAGACCTCTCTGCAAAGCTATGCTGACTGTCTGTTTTAACTGGCTGATCTAATGTTCAGGGTATTTTTTGGTTGATTTCCTAGCAGTCAGAGATAACATGACAATTCACAGTATCTGATTTTTTTGTGGGTTGGTAATGGCTCAAACACATGGGAGTAATTCAAAACTTTGCTTTTGCAGGTTCAATAATTCCATCTCCACTTAGAAATGAAATGATAGATTTCTTTTTTTTTTTAAGCAAGTAAATAATACATGGTGTGACGGGATGAGGAGAGTATTGCTAAAATTCACATCAAAAAGCATCCTTTATCATCCTGCTCAGTTCTCAGAGCTGTTCCATTAGTGCCCCTTTAACATGTAATATTTTCCAATTAAATGTGTTGGTAAGAGTTATTCATTTTAATAATTAAAGAGCTTCCCCAGCTCCCTGAAGAGCGTTACCATGGAGGCCCAGCTCCACTGCTAGGAATAATCACAGCATGCTAATGTAAGGAGAGGGTGACAGTTGAATGCTAGTGTTGCCATCGGGTGAAGCTAACTTGGGGCTCATTTCAATGGCTGGGCCCTGGGGCGCCCGTGAAGTGACCTTTCGCTGTAGCAGGCTGTGATATGGTTTGGTTTTGCGGCTATCATGGACTGTAAAATTTATCAGTTATTATGTATTCAGACTATGCTTTGAGACGTTCTAGGATGATCTGGGAAGGCTTTTTGACTGCCTTTACCACTACTTAACTATTACACCGGGATCTCCCCCCCACCCCAAATAAGAGTTTTGTAATGCCTTAGGGCTGCCGTGAAATTCTGCAAACAAAAATTTCTTTCATTTTAATTAAAAAGAAATATAGGGCCTTGGGGCTTTCAGGAGAGGCTGATGTAAAAGCAAACTTTGAGAAGGGGTCATAACTAAATGCAACAGAAATCCTCGGTCTGTTGGCAGCAGCTTTGTTGAATACAGGTCTCTGGGCGAGTAGTGAGACACTGCCTTCTTGGGTATAAAATGCTGGTAAATGTGATCCCAGCTGATAGTATTAGGGGATTGATAGTTTCCCAAACACTTGAGTTCCTATTATGAAAAAGTTATGTGGTATAGTAAAACCAAAACCCCCATTCCATTACTGAAAATAGTGATGAGAATCATGGTAACCACTACCACTACTAATCATCATCCTAGGGGTGCCTGGGTGGCTCAGTCGGTTAAGCAGCTGCTTTTGGTTCAGGTCATGATCTCAGGGTCCTGGGATCGAGCCCTGTCAGGCTCCCTGCTCTGCGGGGAATCTGCTTCTTCCTCTGTCCCTTCCCTGCCCTCCTCCCCCGCTGGCTTGTGCTGTCTCTCTTAAATAAATAAATAAAATGCCATCATCCTAATAAAAAACTCATGCTTATAGAGTATTGAACATGGAACTCTATTCTAAGTGCATTACATAAACAGACTCATTTAACTACCATCTAAAAAGATCAGGTCCTAGATTCTGATAACTTGCTAGAGATATCAATGGTGATAAGTATGTCTACAAATATTAGAACTACCCCTATGATGATAATGCTTTGGGACTATTTAGTACTACATAGATCTCAAACCCCTCCTACATTTATTCATGTGATTCTTGCAATAAACCATTGAGGCTATAAATAGAGCTACTTTTATGTTAATCGTACAGAGAAATGATGGGAGTTTTCCTAAAATTTAACAGCTGATCTTGGATTCCCAGAATTTTCAAATTGGAGTTATTCCACAGCTTTTTATTAGTGAGAGAACTGTCTAACAGAGATTTGTGCTCTGCTCAAGCTTAGGTCTTGTCATTGTCATTCTTATGAACTACCCATGACATCAGTGTTTTTGCTTTGATTATCAGAACTGGAATGATCATTCCTTAGCTTTCCTTGATAAGAGGCAGCTTTGCTTAAGGTCATTCAGGAGTGCTCCAAGAACAAGAACAGAGGCAAAGTACCTTCTATGAAGGGTTCTCATGGTTTCCCAACGTGGTTAACCTGAAAAATGAAAAAAATGAAAAATGACCAAAAAGATCAGAAAGCAGAGGGGTGAGGGGGATCAGATTACCTGTCTGGTTTCTGACCCCCTCCCCAGGACAGGAGGAAACTGAGCACTTTCTGGTTTCTCGGGCAATGAGTGGACTATGGTGCCATCCCCCACAGGATCCCAAGCTGCACTCAACCATCTCAGGGTGGCTCGCTCAGATTGTTTTGTCTACATTTGGGAGTAGTCATGATGGAGTTGGAAAATGTGAAGGGATGGCCAGAAGCCTGGGCTACGTTCCTCCAAGGCCTCACCACCATGTTCTCTGTAATCAAGGGCCTATCTTGACAGATGGTCCTTGTGCGGTATTATAGCTGTTTTCCTTTTTGCGGGGAGCTCTCTCAGCCCTCAACTTATAGTTAACATTTTAGCTAAATCTTTCTCTGTTCTCTTTGGGCAGTATATAGACATGACCTAGTGATTTTTGTACGCACTGGGTAGTACCAATAACTTGCTGATTCTTAAGTTTCAGTACAATAATCATGCACACGAAGCTTGTAGCACCCTTGAACTGAAGGGAGAGTCACCACTCTCCGTTATGAGAAGAAAGAGAGAGAGAGAGTCCTCTCCTGCTTTGTCCTCTAAGTCCCTCTGGGTCCCAGTCGTCCTGTTGCGCATGTCCCCAGATTATTATGATCTGCTATTTATCTGGCTGACTTAATCAGGACACATTTGGTTGCAAGGAATAAAACTCTTTTTTAAGAAAAGGAGGGATTCATTTCAAGGATACAACAGGGAATTTCAAGGTAATCCACAGGTGGGAAATGAAGCCTGGCCTGTTTTTATGGGACTGGGACTTGGAAATAGGGTGCAAACTGCCTGTCTCTTTTCTCTCTTTGACTTTTATTTTTCCAGAGCCTCATTGTATTTGGGGTCTGCTTTTCTTGGCGAACTGTGGACTGTCGTCTGCTCTCACATGGCTTATTGTGGCTGTCTCCAACAGTAGCTTCATGTCTCTGATTTGCTCTATCTTGTGGTCTCAAGCCAGCAGCCAATTGACCTGGACTCTGCGTATCAGTCCCTCTTCTCTGTTGTAAGCAACAGAAACCACCATGGCGAATTTAAGCAGGAAAGGAACTTACTGGAGGATATTACATAGCATGCAGAATTGTTTGGAAGGGCTGGAGAATGGGCAGGAAACAGATGACTCCACAGCCAGAACCACAGCCACAGAATGTGCCACAGAATTGGTCCCTGTGGGAAGTTCACCGGGGCTGAATGATAGACCTGACTCATCCTTGGCCCCCTGATGCTAGAGGCTCTTGGATTCTGCTGGTGCTGCTTTCACGGCTCAACCTGTTCCTTCTTTTTTTTTTTTTTTTTTAATATTTTATTTTATTTATTAGAGAGAACGAGAGAGAGAGAGAGAGAGCATGAGAGGGGGGAGGGTCAGAGGGAGAAGCAGACTCCCCGCAGAGCAGGGAGCCTGATATGGGACTCGATCCTGGGACTCCAGGATCATGACCTGAGCCGAAGGCAGTCGCTTAACTGACTGAGCCACCCAGGCGCCCCATCATCCTGCTCCTTCTGAAATCAGATTCACTAGTGTCCCTGCATCTGAGCATCACTAGCTTCCACTTCAGCACCCAGGGGAGGGAGTTCTGACTGGTCAAGCCTAGGTCACGTGCCAGTTCCTTGCCTGGAAATGAGGCTGGGCAAGCCAGGGTCAGGTGCTTCTGGGCTCTGTAGTGGAAAGAGGGCTATTCCTCCCACCGTGTCTCATAAGGTAGGAAATTTCTCAAACCTAAGAAGGGGATTTAGATTCTGGGCAGCCCCCCAAAACCAAAGCCAAATGGTCACTGCACTCAGTGTCCCTGTTCTTCACAACTGAATGAATATAAACAGTCTATTTTGAGTCAGATATCCTTCCCTAGACCAATGGCCTATGACCAGTGAAGCAAGAAGCCTTTATACAGAGAGCTGCACTTTCCAGAACTCTGGTTGAGTATATTCTTCTCTAAGAAGCAGGGGTGTGTGTGAAATCATGACTGGAAAATCATGGCTACCTCTATTTCTGATAACGGTTCATGATTAATATCCTGAGGCGACTTGTAATATTGCTAATTTTCCATCAGTTGCATTAATATGTTCGTATGGTTTTTAGCTTCCCCAGAATAGAAACGGTTACTTTGGGGCATTTGGTAGCCTCAAGGACCCAGATCTCTTCTAGAAAGTCCAATTTCTTTTCCTGCTTAGATAATGGACAGATTCAAGCCTAATCCTTGGCTGGAAATTTGGAATTGTAGCTTCTAATATTCACCAGATTGTGTCTAATGAAACAACCCTTTGGGACTTTGATGAGGGTCTGACAGGTATTATCTTTGAAAACACCTGCCTGTGTATCTCTCAGAGATAGGTTTAGTGTGAAAATGGAAAGATGCTTTGGGAAGATAAAATGCCACTAAATAATAATTTATTACGATTACTTTTGTTCACTCGAAAAATACATATTGAGTGACTTTTGTATGCTAGGCACTGTGTCAGACTTTATTAAAGTTAATTTTTCTTAAATGGGAAGAGGACCCAAATAGATATTTTTCCAAAGAAAACATAGAGATGGCCAACAGACACATGAAAAGATGCTTAACATCACTAATTATCATGGAAATGCAAATCAAAACCACAATGGGATAGCACCTTATACCTGTCAGAATGGCTAAAATAAAAAAGACAAGAAATAACACATATTGGTGAGGATGTAGACAAAAAGGAACCCTTGTGCACTGCTGGTGGCAATATAAACTGATATGGCCACTGTGGAAAATAGTATGGAGGTTGCTCAAAAAATTAAAAATAGAAATACCATATGATTCAATAATTCTACCACTGGGTATTTACCCAAAGAAAACAAAAACACTAACTCAAAAAGATACATGCACTCCTATGTTTATTGCAGCATTATTTATAACAGCCAAGGTATGGAAGCAAACTAAGTGTCCATTGATAGATGAATGAGCTAAGGATGATGTGGACACACATGTGCGTGCGCACACACACACGGAGGAATATTATGCAGCCATAAAAAGGATGAGGTAATGCCATTTGTGACAACATGGATGGACCTACAGGGTATTATGCTAAGTGAAATAAGTCAGAGTGAGAAAGACAAATACCATATGATTTCACTCATATATAGAGTCTAAAAAAACCAGTGAATAAACAGACAAAAAGCAGAATCAGACCTATAAATACAGAGAACAATTGATAGTTGCCAGAGGGGAGGGAGTTGGGGATGAGCAAAATGGGTGACGGGGAGTGGGAGATACAGCCTTCTGGTTATGGAATGAATAAACCATGGGAATAAAAGGCACAGCATAGGGAATATAGTAAAAGATATTGTAATAATGTTGCATTGTGACAGATGGTAGTTATACTTGTGGTGAGCATATTATAATGTATAGAGAAGTTGAATCACTATGTTGTACACCTGAAACTAATGTAACATTGTGTGTCAACTCTACTAAAATTAAAAACAAATTAAAGTAGGCTTTCTTAGCAATGCTCATGGTAAATTGAGATAAAAGAAATCTCTTTCAACTGTTGCCAAATAAATAACCAGTAAAAGCCATACATAGCTGTGCATGGTAAAAGCTATATATAGCTTTTCATCTCTATATTTTAATAATTTGGATATTTGGGATTCAGATGTGGGGAGACTGGATATCTAGCTCAATATTACAGTCCCTCCTCAAGAGAGTTAAAAATTTTTTTCATTTAATAAAGAATTCTGAAACTTTTTCTGGAGTCTTTGTTTGGGGGCCTGAATTTTAAGAAGTACAACTGGGTACTTGTTTCGAATGAGGTAAATGGTGCCAGGAGCAACAGTTATCATTAATATTTACTGTTATTTGAGCTTTACGGGAGAAAAAAAGAAAGCTCATGGAAAATACCAAAGTTGATAAATAATAAAAGAGTCTATAGGAAGCAAAACACAACCAAGAATGAATATTACATGAAAACTCCATCATATTGAGAGGGCAAGAGTAGTAGAAAGAGTTCCTCAATTATATACAGTCAGATTTTAAAAGAATGAGGCTGTTATATTAAATTTGGTAAAAAGATTTGGGCTTTGGAAAGAAAATGTGGATATTGAAACATGGGCAAATATTAAAAGAATATCAGTGATTTACTCCATTGTCAACTTACTTTACTAATCCACCTTATGATCCACATCCATGTCTAATCTCTTGTTTTGAAGGTCTGTCGAGTCCCATAAAGCTGTTGTAGTTGTATTTCCAAAGTAATGACACAATTATGTCAGAAAACAGAGTGGGGGCACCTGGGTGGCTCAGTCAGTTAAGTGTCGCCTTCGGCTCAGGTCATGATCTCAGGGTCCTGGGATCGAATCCCGCATTAGGCTCTCTGATCAGTGGGGAGTCTGCTTCTGCCTCTCCCTCTCCCTCTGTGCTCTCTCTCTCTCTCAAATAAATAAATGAAATCTTAAAAAAAACACACACACACAGAGTGGTGGAGCAGTTCTTTTTGACAACATGGTTGTATGTGAGATGTAGCAAAATAAACCATATTCTTTGATAGCATTTTAAAAAAGAAGAAATATGATGACATGTGAAATAGTAATTTGTCTACCCAGTAAGATTAAGACAAATCACTATAGAATAATCTCCTTAGACTTTAGGGGGACTGAGTTTTCTTTCAAGGGGCAAATACACACAGAGCAGCAGGCCTGACTTAGACCCATATGCTATGAAGTAGTCCAAGGGAATAAGACTCGGTGTACCCACTCCACTCCTATTCAACAAAAATATGGGTGGATAAAACCCTCCTTATGTTAAGGATGAAAAGCAAGCAAACTTACTATCCAACTGCATTCTCTAAAGTAAGAGGAGGCCAACTTTCTATAAAGGGCCAGATAGCAAATATTTTTGGCTTCGTGAGTACTACAGTCTCTTGTCACAATTACTCAACTCTGCTCACAAAAGCATCCATAGGCAATATGTAAGTGAGTAAGTGAAACTGTGTTCCTGTAAAATTTTATTTATGGGCACTGTAATTTGAATTTCACATAACATCACGTGTCATGAAATATTCTTCTTCTTTTGATTTTTTTCCCCCCCAGCCATTAAAAAATGTAAAAACCATTCCCAGGTTTGTGGGCCATATAGAAACAGGTGGTGGGCCAAATTTGGCCTGTGGGCTATAATTTACCAGCCCTGCTTTAAAATGTACTAGCGTTCTCCTTTTCTCAAAGCTTCCCAACCCAATAGGATTAAATGCATTTTCAGGAGGCACAGCACATTTCCTATTGTGTCACAACTTTGTTTTAAAATATTGTGGTCTTGCCTTTCATGGCCCCTTCCCCATCCAGGTGCTGATAGCTTCCAATTAATAACGTCAAGAATGTGGAATGTAGGTAAGACTGGTCAGGATTTATAGATTTGGTATTAAACTACTCTCTTCCACATTATTTAATTCATCTTTTCTTTCCCCAATTTCGTGGCATAATTCCTAATCCCCTGCCCTTCATTTTTCCCTTCAAATCTAATTTGTATGTGACATATATAATCTTCTTTAGAAAAGATATTTGCTGTGACTCAAACAATCCCTCCATTCGCTCTTGGTTTCTTACTCTTGAAATGGGAGAACACACATCTTAGTCCAGATGAATAAGAGAAAAAAAAAAGTAAATGGAGCTGAACATCAGCCAAAATACAGGCTTTGCATAAGATGCCAGACTAATTTCCCTCAGCTTTGTCCGCTCTTTTAATTTTCTGCCAGTTGCTTATTTTCTCCCAAATCTTACATTTCCTCTGCATGCAAAAGCAATACCAGTGAAAGCTGGTATTTGAGCCAGAGAAGCAGGGAGAACTTGGCCATTCTTACTATTATAATGAAAAAGCATTTCTTAATTCACTTTAACCAAGAATAAGGGTGTGAACATGTGTTTTTCCATAGACAGTACCATGCAGGATGGGGGATGCTAAAAGCCCATATGGTAGATACCCGCAGGGAACTTGCACTTAAGGAATGTACTTAATATATTTAAATACAAATACAGAAGAAGAAATATGCCAACCCAAGCTGGCCAAGAGGGTAGCAGCATTGGAAAACAAAAACATTCTGTCGGGCTTCTTTACCTTCCTTCTTCCAGTGCTGCGCCTTTGAGGAAGTTTTAGTCCCTCTGATGTTCTTCTTAGGCTCTTGGGTTGCAGAAGGATTTCTCACACATGCTCTCTGTTGTAATTCCATCTGTATGTCATGACGGCTTGGTGTTCCACCTTGTTGAGCGCATGTTAGATCACAGCACAGAAGATTTCTGCTAGCCCGAGTTCTCCTCCTGGACAATGCCCCAAACCTGAGGGTTCCTGGCTGTTTATTCTCTGTTGTTTCTAGATGGGCACCCTGAATGTTCCTCGTCTGGAGGAAAATATCTTTTGCCCATTTTTGTTACTCCCTGTTGCAATGCACTACCATCTCCTGCCAAGTTTCTCATCAAATAGAGAACAGAGCTGTCACATTTTAATTTCATGTTAATTGCAGTTCCGGTCCCCACCTCCAGATTCAGGAACTCATCCTTAAAGACTGCTGTGAATAATTTGAGGGTCAGACACCAAAATATGGTCATCTCTTCTCTAAGAACCTGATAATCTTGAACCAAACGTATGCACCTCAATTCTCTCTTCTCTTAGCATGAACGTCTTCCCCTAAGCTTTCTCAGCCACTCAGTCATCTAGATCCCAGGCCGGGCAAATCCCATAAGCCCTACACAAATGCTCCAGAGCCACACACACCTTAGATTTCCATCCTGGGGTCTCCACAAACAAACATAATTAATAGCCAGAGTAAGTCACACAAACAAAGTTGTAGATAAGTGTTTGGAGAGAGTAAAGATTATGTTTGAGCTAGAGTTGTCAGAGGAAGTGTCTATTAGGAACTAAAATTTAAGCTAGATTTTGAAAGAACAAAAATTTAGGCGAAGAAATCAGTGGGAAAGGCGTTCCTTATATGTTGCTGGTCAGTGCTTTTTGGGGCCACACGTCAGAGTCCATATGTTGCCCTGTGGCATGTTTCAGTTATATCCGCACAAGATATGAGCGGATTTGTGGGCAAGAAATGCTTTCTGGAAGAGATGGGATTTCAGAAGTTTCTGCTCACTTCCCTGAAGGCGTAAGAGGCTCTGACCAATATTAATTCATAAGATTTGTAGGATAAAGTTTCTTGGAATACCACCAAGATGAAACCCTGGGTAAAATAGCTTATTTTTATTTTTATTTTTTTGCATTTGCTTTAACAGCTTTTCCCTTGAAGAGGGTTTTTTTTTCTTTAATTTCTAAGAGGTTGATTTTTGACTGATTTCTGTGGTAAACCACTGAAAATGACCAAAAAAAATAGCATAGCTAGTTGAATTCTCTGGTTATGGTTTTCATGGTTGTGTTTGTGTTGAGCCAAAGACAGTGACAGGAGAATGATTAAATGTGGCACAGGAGAACTACTAGGATTGAAAACCATGAGTTGATTGTGAAGTTGTAATAGCTCTTAAGAGTGCCTGACTCAAATTCTTCTTTCTCTTTATGGATTATTGTCATTTAATGGTGGAGGGTACTCATCACACACAGTTTCTAGGGCTGATGGACCCAGTCATGGTAGATGGTGTCTTGTATGATCTTTGTATTGTTCTCCCTTTTTCCTCTACACCAGCATTTTCATCACAAATGAGGTCAAGGACAAGGAATATTTGTTATCAAATCCTTCAAAAGTTCAATCATGGATAAAATTAAGGGGAGGTTTGAAATAAAATCTGGCCATAGGTCTATGGATTTCTGTTGTTCAAGTCATCGAAGAGAAGCAGTGGAGAATGGTCGAAAAACTCAAAAGGTTTAGAGTCACAGTGCTGGTTTTGTAAGCCCACCTTGGCCACTTAGTGACTATAGAGCTGAGTCAAATATTTCTGGAGGGCAGGGACTTTGTTTTTTTCTTTCTTATAGACACTAAACACCTAGAACGATGTCCAGCACATAGTAGGTACTTAGTTAATATTTGTTAAAATATGAATTAATGAATTTTAAGGTGAAAGTGACTTATACATAGGAGGTGCCTATATTAGTCAAGTTCTCCAGAGAGAGTGAAAAAGATTTATTTTAAGGAATTGGCTAATATGATTATGGAGGTCAGCAATTACCAAATTTGCAGTGTAGGCCAGCAGCCTGGAGACTCAGGAAATAGCCAATATTGCAGTTCAAATCTGAAGGCTGTAAGCTGGCAGAATTCCCTTTGGCTCAGGGGAGGTCAGTCTTTTACTCCATTTAGGGCCTTCAACTGGTTGGATGAGGCCCACCCACAGTATGGAAGGCAATCAGCTTTGCTCAAAGTCCATTGACTTAAATGTTAAATCTCATCCAAAAATACCCTCACAGAAACATTTAGAAAATATTTGACCAAATATCCAGGACTGTGGCTCATCCAAGTTGATAAAATTAACCTTCTTAGTGTCTAATACATGTGGATTCACACATTCATCTTATCCCTACTAGGCAGTGGATTATAGACACATCGTTTATTATCAGAGTATAAACCCAGACTCAGTTTGTCATCAGTAATCAATTTTTTTGTAGAAGAAGATAAACAAAAATAAAGCATTACTTTATTCATGTATGAATGTCTTGTTTCTTGTAGGTTTTTTTTTCCTCAGCAGTGAAAATGTACACTTGGACTATATTTGGGGGCTTTGCTTGCTCTCTTGCCATAAGTAAATTTCTTTCTTCTATCATCTCTGGAGCCACCTTCATCTTCTTCTTTTTTTTTTTTTTTTAAGATTTTATTTATTTATTCATGAAAGAGAGAGAGAGGCAGGGAGAAGCAGGCTCCCCGCTGAGCAGGGAGCCTGATGCGGGACTCGATCCCAGGACCCTGGGATCATGACCTGAGCCGAAGGCAGACGCCTAACCATCTGAGCCACCCAGGTGCCCCCACCTTCATCTTCTTAATACTTTCTGTTTTTAATAGGGTGCTAATCATGGAAGATATGATCATTGGCACTGCTGGAGTTGGAAATGCAAGCTTGCTTCTTCTGTTGCCATTTATCTTCCCTTTAGTTTCTTTTGGCTGCAAGAAGCAGAAGCCTACTTGCATTTATTCACGTGAAAGCATATTATAAGGTTTCAGGAAGATGTCATAGGAATCTAAGGACACGTGGCTGCACCCTATTTGCAAGGGAACTGGAAAATGTTAAAGAATAGAAGTTATTCTCTCAATTTCTCAAGCATTACCTGGCATTTTAGTTTCCTAGGGATGCTGTAACAAAGTTCTACAAATATAGTGGCTTTGAAAAAAACCAGGGTTTTATCTTCTTAAATTCTGGAGACTAGAAGTCTGAAATCAAAGTGTTGGCACAGCCCTTCTTCCTCTGAAGGATTTAGGGGAGGATCTTTTTTTTTTTTTCCTCCTGTCTCTAGCCTCTGGTGGTGATCTTTGGTGTTCCTTGGCTTGTAACAGCAGAGCCCCAATCCCTGCCTCTGCCTTCATATGGCCTTCTTCTTTCTCTATGTATCCCACTTTACCTCTTTTTATTTTAAAAGATTTTATTTGTTTATTTGAGAGAGAGCGAGAGAGAGCACAAGCAGGGTGAGGGGCAGAGGGAGAAGTGGACTTTACCTCTTCTTATAAGAACACCAGGTGTTGGATTAGGACTCATCCTACTCTAGTATGATTTCACCTTAACTTGATTACTTCTATAAAGGCCCTATTTCCAAATAAGGTCACATTTGGAGGTACTAGGGGTGAGGATTTGATCATATCTTGTGGGGGTATACCATTTAACCTACAACATTTGATATCTCATCGTTGTTCAGAGTGGGTCTTATATACACTCCGTGAATGAGTAGCCCCTAAAACCATACTAACCAGCAAGATATATATATATTTTAAAGATTTTATTTATTTGAGAGAAAGAAAGAGTGGTGAGTGAGGGGAGGAGCATAAGGGGAGGGAGAGGGACAAGCAGGCTCCGTGCTAAGCATGGAGCCCAAAGTGGGGCTCCATCCCAGGACCCCAAGATCATGACCTGAGCTGAAAACCAAGAGTTGGACACTCAACTGACCGAGCCATCTATGTGCCCCAACCAGCAAGATATTTTTTTTTTTAGAAATAGACAAGATCATTCTAAAATTTATATGGAAAGACAAAGGAACTAGAATAGCAAAAAAAATTTTGAAAGGTAAGAAGAAAGTGGGGATAATCATTCTATTTTATGTCAAGACCTCTTGTAAAACTATGGTAATCAAGATTGTGCGGCATGGGCAGAGGCATAGAGTCATAGAGCAATGGAAAGAAACAGAGGGCCCAGAAATATACCCAAATAAGTATGCCCAACTGATTTTTGACAAGTGTGCAGAAGCAATTCAATGGAGAAATGATAGTCTTTTAAACAAACGGTGTTAAAACAATTAGATGTCCACAGGCAAAAAAAAAAAAAAAAAAAAAAAAAAGGAAAGAAAGAAGCTCAAGCTAAACCTTACATGTTATTACTAAAATTAACTCAAAATGTATCATAGATTTAAATGTACACCATTCAACCCACAGCGGTTGGGATCTTATACCTCTTTTCACAGCATTCCCATTCCATTTTCTTATCTTTCTGAACCGAGTCTTTCACAAAGCAAGAGTTTAAAATTTTGATGGAAATTTATTGTTTCTTTTTCTTTTATTAATTGTGCCTTTGGTATCAACTCTAACAACTTTTGACCCAGCCCTAGATCCCAAGGATTTTCTCTCATGTTTTCTTCCAAAAGGCTTATAGTTTTGTATTTTACTTTTAACTATTTGAAAATCACATATCTCATAAAAGAGTCATACCCAGACTTTGTAATGAACTCTCAAAATTCAGCAGTAATAGAAAACAAACAATTCAGTATTAAGGAGGGCACGTGTTGTGATGAGCACTGGGTGTCATACGCAACTAATGCATCCTTGAACACTACATCAAAAACTAATGATGTACTATATGTTGGCTAACTGAACATAGTAATTAAAAAAAAAGAAGAAGATGGGCAAGAGACATGAAGAGCCATTTTATCAAAGAGAGTAAGCGAATGACAAACAAGCACATAAAAAGATGTGCAACATCCTTGTCACTAAGGAAACAGAAATTAAGACCCCAATGAGATATTATTCCGCACCTATTAGAAGAGCTGAAAGGACGCCTGGGTG
Organism: Halichoerus grypus; assembly: GCF_964656455.1. Classification (NCBI taxonomy): domain Eukaryota; kingdom Metazoa; phylum Chordata; class Mammalia; order Carnivora; family Phocidae; genus Halichoerus; species Halichoerus grypus. The sequence continues at coordinate 13,714,532 of NC_135725.1, read as the reverse complement.
GCTCAGTTGGTTGGGCGACTGCCTTTGGCTCGGGTCATGATCCTGGAATCCCTGGATCGAGTCCCGCATCGGGCTCCCTGCTCGGCAGGGAGCCTGCTTCTCCCTCTGACCCTCCCCCCTCTCATGTGCTCTCTCTCTCTCTCTCTCAAAAAAAAAAAAAAAAAAAGAAGAGCTGAAATAAAAAACAGAACACCAGATGCCAACAAGGATGCTAACAATCTGGATCTCTGTTAGACAGCTGATGGGTGAAGTAGTGTAGCCACTCTGGAGATTGGGATTTTCTTAGTATATGTGCTGCCAAAGCGAGCATGATTGGGATTTTCTTAAAAAAATGAAATATACCCTTAACATATAATCTAATAATCACATTTATGCATATTTATCCCTGGTGAATGAAAACTTTTGTCCACAGAGAAAAATCACATGCAATGGTTAACAGCAGGTTTATTTGTAATAGTCCCAAACTAGAAACAAACAAAATGTCCTATACCAGGTGAATGGTTAAACAAACTGAATAGAATAAAAGGTCGACTTCCTGAAACTCCTGTTCATGTTGATATTTTGACCTCTTCCCATGAGTTGCAAATGTTCTTAACGCCATCTAGAATGGTGAATCCTTTCTAGAAGGTTTTCAACTTAATTTGACCAGATCCCTCAGAGGAATCATTATCTATGGTAAGTATAGCCTTACAAAATATATTTCTTAAATAATAAGGCTAAAAAGTCAAAATTACTCCTTGATCCATGGACTACTGAGTGAATGTTGCGTTAGCAGGCATGAAAACAACATGAATTTTGTTGTACATCTCCATCAGAACAGTAGGCTGACGCAGGTGCATTGCTAGTGAGCAGTAATATTTTGAAAGGAATCTTTTGTTTTTTTCTGAGCAGTAGGTCTCAGTAGTGGGCTTGAAATACTCAGTAAACTGTTGTAAACACACGTGCTGTCATGTCATCCATGCTTTGTTGTTTCATTTATAGGGCATAGGCAGAGTAGATTTAGCACAATTCTTTTTTTTTTTTTTAAGATTTTATTTATTTGAGAGAGAGAGAGAGAGAGAGAGAGAGAGAGAGAGAGAGCATGAGAGGGGGAGGGTCAGAGGGAGAAGCAGACTCCCTGCCGAGCAGAGAGGCCGATGCGGGACTTGATCCTGGGACTCCAGGATCATGACCTGAGCCGAAGGCAGTCGCTTAACCAACTGAGCCACCCAGGTGCCCAGATTTAGCACAATTCTTAAGGGCCCTAGAGTTTTCAGAATGGTAAATGAGCATTGGCTTCAGCTTAAAGTCACCAGCTGCATTAGCCCCTAACAAGAGAGGCTGCCTGTCTTTTGAGGCTTTGATTTTTTTTTTTTTTAGATTTTATTTATTTATTTGACAGAGACACAGTGAGAGAGGGAACACAAGCAGGGGGAGTGGGAGAGGGAGAAGCTTCCCACTGAGCAGGGAGCCCGATGCGGGGCTCGATCCCAGGACCCTGGGATCATGACCTGAGCCCAAGGCAGACACTTAATGACTGAGCCACCCAGGCGCCCCATCTTTTGAGCCTTTGAAGCCAGGCATTGACTTCTCCTCTCTAGCTGTGAAAGTCCAAGATGGCATCATCTTCCAATGGAAGGCTCTTTCAACCCACAAAACCTTGGTATCATGGTAATTTCAATGTGGTGTGACTCCCAAGACGTTTATAAAGAATGTGGCTGTGTGACCTGAAAATTCACAGTATTATTTTCAACTAGGGGTAATATGAATTTTAGAAGTGAGATTTTTCATTTCCTTATCCTCCTTTTCTGCTGAACTTGTAGCCTTGCTTCTGAGACTGATAAAAAGAGTCCACTTACAGCAATTCTAGCCTCTTCTACCTTGTTGGCCTTTAACTTCCCTGGGGCCGAGTGGTTATTGCTTTTACATATCTCATATTATTGTCTTGCTTTGCTTGAGACAACAGAATTTATAATCACAACTGTTTTACAGTCATTTAAATACAAGTAATCTTTTTGCCTTCCAAGTATTAGAAAAACTTGGGTTTTTCTTAAAATTAGCATCTTAGAAATTCACAGCTTTCAGCCCTGTTGCATTAAACAGAATGGTGCTCCCAATTTATGTCTTCTATTGCATTTATTATAAGCAGAATACATAACAATGACATAAGGAATATGCAAGCCAATATATTTTTTGTCCCTAGTAAGAAGCTTTGGGATAAACAGAGATATTATATACTACCCTTGAGTGTCATTCATTTATTCCTGACATATGATTCTCCCTTAAAGACATCATGAGCTCTATATTTGGAAAACAAATGTTAGATGTGAGTGATATCTCAGATATGCAAGAGGCTATTTATTTGCTAACTTCATTTTTTGTTTGTTTATTTGAGAGCCTGCGGGAAGAGTGACCCAAGTGTTTCCCCAGTATCCCTGGGAGCCAGCCTGGGATGGACACATGGCCAAATAGACTGACTATGTTAATGTTTACCTTTTGAGAATGAATGTAACCCAAATTATTTCAATGTCTTTGATGCTCACAAAATAGGTGAAAAAGATCTCATGGGGGCGCCTGGGTGGCTCAGTTGGTTAAGTGTCTGCCTTCGGCTCAGGTCATGATCTCAGGGTCCTGGGATCGAGCCCCACATCGGGCTCCCTGCTTGGCCAGAAGCCTGCTTCTCCCTCTCCCACTCCCCCTGCTTGTGTTCCCTCTCACGCTGTCTCTCTCTCTCTCTATTAAATAAATAAATAAAATCTTTAAAAAAAAAAAAAAGAAAGAAAAAGATCTCATGAACAGGCAACATAAACTAATAGTGTTCATCTTTGCTGAGGTGCTGCTGCTAGCTGTGGGCTTTCCAGAGTGTTGGGGGTCATTCTGAGTCCCGAGGAACACACTCTCAGTGAAAAATGAGCAAAAATCAAGGTATAAGAAGAGCTCATTTTCCTGAAGTTTGAATCGTGTTCATTTTTTCACCTGAAGCTGTTTTGCCCATAACTTATTTCATTCTGAGGTGGCTCAGCATTTCAACCTATCAGAGCATCACTTTGCATTCCATATGGTTCACTGAGCAGGTATTTTTTAATGTAAAGAAGGAACTAGTAGAAGATTCTTTGCTACAGAGGTTTGCTCACAAGTATCCTGCATCTGAAGATATTCTGAAGCCCCTGGATGTGTTCACTGTCCTTAAAAATCACCAGCACAACCACCACCTGCTTGTTAGAGTCCTTCAATTCTATCTGCCCTCCCCAAGCACAGTTTCAACCACCTATACATGTAGTCCTATAGAATCAAGAATGTGGTGTGGTGGCTTCTAATAATAAAACGCAAATAGGCAATTATGGAAGAGCTAGGTTCCAATGCAAAAATTATATCTTAATGCATTGAATGCTGCTATGACTTTTGGGGCAAAGCATCATTTTTTTTAAGGCTGCCTTTCCTGGGCAATGGGGTTTCCAAACAAGCTACTTTACAAAAGGAAATTATTTAAAAATCAGCAGAAGTTTAAGGACTCTGTAATAGGAAGGAAAAATTGAGGAAAGTTTGTAAATGTGGCCCCTGCATGTGTAATGCGATATTCTGGCTTGTAATTAGAATTCCCCAGGAACAGAAGCACACAGGTTGGACGGCTGAGAAAATGAACGGGAGGGATTATGGGCAGATGAATGGTCCACAGAAATGTTTCAGAAACCAGTACATTGATGTGCAGTCCCAGACTCCCCAAGAAAACTCCCAGACAGGAGGATTTTTGAAGAGGAGATAAATGTCCCTCCATATATTTTTAGATAAATGATACGAAGAAAACAAAATCTTTTTCCTTTTTTCCTTCAAATCGGTGTGAAACCTGCTCAATTGAAACTACTGGTCTAGAAAATAAAGGAATTAGAGTTGACACTGAGATGTAATTTTTCCATACAGCTCTTCGGAATTCAAAATCGACACAGTGGAATGTCAGCCGTTGTTTATAACCGGATATGGCTGTGATGGTCCATAAATAATAAATGCTCGCTTTATCTTCTATCCAAGAGCCTGGGATGCTGGGATGACCTTAAAAACATTGCCTCTTTCTCCCTGGCAGTGATTTGAGGACTTTTCTGACCAATCAAGGTGGAAATCAGCATTCCTCCCGTGAAGCACTACGTTCATGCCATTGGCTACAAGAAAACAAGCTAGATTGGTTGTGTTCTGATTTCTTTGGAGGTTTCACTAACATTCTCAAATGGGAATAAGATCAAGTAAGTAGGGATACTATTTACCAGCTATATTATTCCTGTACCTCAGAGTATGTAATCGTGTATAAGTATCAGCCAGGCTCCAAATAGAAAGTACTCTGTGTTGGAAACAGAGGAGATTTAGTGCCAGGTTGGGAAGGGGTCTAACTTTAGGTGGCTTAAGTGCCATTTATAATGAGGAGGGGACATCTGCTCTGGGGCCATCTTTTGACCCCTGGCTCCTACTGCAGCGAATGCAGCTTGCCCTGCCTGTCCGTGGGCATCTTGTCTGGCACCTGCCAGTTTACGGGGCATCGGCTGGCACCTTTGATGATGTCTAGGTCCTGCCATGCCAGTGATTTGAGGGTCTTACATTTTGCATCTCTCTTATCTCAAACTTGGGTCTCTTCTGGTTCACATCTTGGCCTTTAGAAAGCCCGAGAAACTTCAGCTGCTTTCTCTGTACTGCCTGAGAGTATATAGGTCCCTCAGGCTCCCATGGGTCCACCTGTAAGTTCTATTTTGATCACCTAAGCACCGTGTCCCCAAACTGCCAGGCTCCCTTGAGGCAGCTTACACTCTTTCCAGGATATTCCCTGGAAAGGCAGACTCAGCTGATTTTCCCTGTTATTTTGCCAAGCCTCCTTGGGGGTCCTATTATTCTACTTTCTGCAACCAAGGCCCAGAGAAATAGGGTGTTGGAAACTGTCTCAGTGACCCACGTAACATGTTAAACCTGTTCTTGCATCCTCCAAATCCTTCCCTTTCTTCTCGACTTTATGACTTAATTTTGTAAACTCTCTGAGCTCAGTCCTCTAAACTTGGGCTTCCTTGCAGTTCAAAATATAACCCTCTTTCACCTTAATGCCTAGATCTGACTAATCTTAATGCACTTTGGCTTTTAGAGGATTATTTTTCCTCTGGGTATAAAACAATGTTTTATTTGAAACTCAAAACCTCACAATGACTTCTTTGTTATAGGAGGTATCTGCCCTCCTTTTATCCAGGAAACTTAGCTGTGTGTTCAGGGCTCAGCTTTACTTACTGGTGGAAAGTACAACAACAAGTTCAAACAAGAGAGGTGGGCGAGGAAGTTTAATATCAAAAAAATTCTCCTACTACATTTGTAGTTATAACTTATATTGCATTTGTGCAAGAAATTTATATAAATCTTTACAGTTTTCAAAATGCTTTCATGTATGTCATCTTGAAGCAGTATAGAATAAAGGTTAAAAACCCAAACCTTGGACCTGGGCTTTGATTATGGTTCAGCCACTCCAGAGCAATATGTTGTTGGATGAGCTAATTTAATTTTCTTCATCGGTAAAATAAAGACAAAGGGCATAGTAGTAACAGTATCATCGTAAGGCTTTCAGCATTAAATAAGACTTCATCTGTGTAAAGAACTTAGCATGAAGCCTGATACACATTATTTATAGTTGGCGTAACTTCTATTTCAAGAAATTGGGGAGTATGAATAAGGACCACATTATGGTTCTTAATGTTGGTATTAATCTCTTTGAACCTTCCTTCTGTCAGGTTTGTTCAACCTCCAGTCTTAGTCGTGGATTCCATATCTTTGTCTAAAGCTGGGTGAAGAAAATGGAGGTCCTTAATTGCCAAAATATTTGGCAGTTCACGTGTGCCACCGTGTGTATGGTCCTTCCACTAGGCGAGGCAGGGCTTGGAGGCTTTGTCGGCTCATGCTGGGAAGCTGGGAGCCCTAGCGCACTTCACAACATGGGAGGCATGGAACAGTTCCAGTTCTCAGCCTGCAGACCTGCAGATGTCTGTGTCTTCTCTTTTTCACCCAGTGGCACTCCTTTTCTTCTGTCCTCCTCCGGGACAACCTAATATAATGTCAAGAAGTTGACACTTTAGGAACAAAATGTGGAAAGGGGATTGATGTCAAAGCATTTCTACTTCTGGGAGGTACCTCCTGTGTTTAAGCAAAGGTGTGCTGCAGGAAAAACAAAGCATATGTTAATATCTCAACAAATTATCCTGATATGCATTGAATTCCTGGAAGCAGTTAGTATAGGTATTCCATGATGTGATGGAAGGATAAAGAATTTTGAGTTACACTTTATCACTTAACCTAAATCCAGTGAAGGAGTTTTAGGAATAAATATTTGATAATATTGAAAATGAGGATAAGACATCAGACTTAATTTCTATCAGGCTCGCAGAAAGAAGAAAAAGGAATCAGTCCAATACTGAATATTTAAATGATTTTAGGAATTTGTCCTAGTAATTGGAATAAACTTAGAAATCTATAACTAGTTGTCTATGATGATTAAAGATGGAAATGCAAATATATATACAAACAAAAATTTGCAAGAAATCCTAGATTATATATAGAAGAGGGAAAGAAATTCACAACCAAGACTGAAAACTCAGATCTATAAAAGAAAAATATAGTTATATTTGTTAAAAGTTAAAAATAATTATGGTATCTGATATGATAATCAGAGTCAAAAATAAATGATGGATTTGGAAAAAGTATTGGTAATACAGAAGACAAAGGGATTATATACATAATCATACACAGAACACTTAAAACTTGAAAAAGACAGGCCAGTAGAAAAATGAAAAATTATGTGCTCAATAAACATAGAAAAGTTGACATGATATATCAATTCACCAGTATTAGGCTGACAAAATTGAACAAACAAACATGGAAATGTAAAGTCCTGCCTTGGGTGACACATACACACAGAAGCATACATTCATCCATTGATGATAGGATCTGTGACATTTTCTTTTTTTTTTTTTTTTTAAAGATTTTATTTATTTATTTGAGAGAGAGAGAATGAGAGAGAGCACATGAGAGGGGGGGAGGGTCAGAGGGAGAAGCAGACTCCCTGCCGAGCAGGGAGCCCGATGCGGGACTCGATCCAGGTACTCCAGGATCATGACCTGAGCCGAAGGCAGTCGCTTAACCAACTGAGCCACCCAGGCGCCCAGGATCTGTGACATTTTCTTCTGGAAAGAGACATGGCAATGCCTCCTAAAATTAAAATAAAAAATATAGATATCTGCAGACTTAGCAATTCTGCTGATAGAAATGTATTCCATGGAAATAAAAAGTCAACCCCAAAGGGAAATATATACAAGAATATTCATCCCATGTTGTTCATAATAGTTAAATAAACTATGGCAAACTCACAGCATGGAAAGCTATGCATCTATGAAAAGAAATGAAATAGAGCTGTATTAATAATCTCGGAAGGATTTCCATGAAATATTGTTGACTAAGCAAACAAAGAAATGTGTGCAATACGATCTAATTCTTATAACAACTCTCCCATTTAAGTGACTGTGTGTGTGTGTATGTGATTAGAGAGATACAATGTCAATTTTAACATGGGTTCCCTGGAGGAGTAGTGATGTGGTGGAGGTAAAGGAAAGATGTTGGATGGAAAGCAAGGAAAAAAAACATCTAGACTAAAAAGCAGATGTACAATCCTCAAATAAAAATACCCACACACACACACACACACACAGAAATTAGGGCGAAAAAAAGGATAAATTTGGGCCTTGTGAATGGCCCATAATCTGTCAAGTTTCAATTCACAGAATAATATATATAGTATGCTATCTTTGTTAAAACAAGTAAATAATCTCATATATATATATATATGTTTCTATCTATGTGTATATATTCATGCACACACATTGTGCAAGGGAAAAGCACACACTAGACTTAATATTGCACCCTTTCGGAGGTGGGAATGGAGCAAGCACAGGATTACATCTTTATTTCTTCCCTTATGCATTGTTTGTCTTTTTATACTCAACTTCAATGAATTTTAAATTTTAGATAGTAATGCCTAACATATGTATGACTTCTAGATCCCATAAATCTGTTGATTCAATCAAGTAATGCACCAACCCTGGCCTGTGGTCAACATTACCAAAGCCAAACTCTGATCTTATCCCGAAGTAAAATTTATTTTCCTTATGCTAAGTGATTGCTAAAATGCCATTTCCCCATTCATCTGCTCACCTACTTCTCATCAGTAGCCTGAGAAGGTATTGTTATCCCCATATGTATATATATTGAAGAAGGAGTCAGAGGGCTCAGTGACTTGACAAATGTCACAGAGGACCTAAATCCAGACCTCAAGTTCTATTTTTTTCCCCTTTCAATTATATCACAAATGCTGCTAAGAAAATGCTTTTCTGGTCCTTCCAAAAATTCAACACTTGCCCAGGTCCTAGTAATGGATGGATTTCATGCCACATAGTGAAATTCTCCCCCCTGGTTGTCAAGAGATCATTTATTTTTTCCAATCTCTGACGCCTTCTTTTCTTCCCCCTCCTTGGCTAAATTCTATTTGTGAAATCATTTGGATACCTTCCAAATGTATGACATCCAAAGAAGACTCAGCCCTATTAGCTGCCTTCTCTTTCAAGTAAAATAGCGTGGTTCTTAAGAAAGTACACGATCAAGGTTTTCACAGACTGAGTGCTAAAGAAATAACATGAACAACACTAATAAAAAGGGCCTCATAGCCTCAGGCTACTAGAGTGAAAGAAACAGAAAAATAGCCAAAATAGAAGGGTGGTATGGACAGAATGTGTCCTCCCCAAATTCATAGATTGAAGCCTTAACCACCAGTGTGATGGTATTTGGAGGTGGGGCCTTTGGGAGGTAATTAGAGCTAGAGGAGATCCTGCGAGTGGGGCCCTCGTGAAGGAATAAATGCCCTTCTACAAAGAGGAAGAGACACGAGTGCTCTCTCCTTCCACCATGAGAGAAGCTGTGTGCGAAAGACAGGAAAAGTGCCCTCACCAGATGCTAATCTGCTGGTACCCTGATCTTGGACTTCCCAGCTTCCAGAACTGTGAGAAATAAATGTTTGTTGTTTAAGCCACCCAGTCTGGGGCATGTTGTTAGAGTAATCCAAATAGACGAAGACAAAGGTGTAGCTAGTGAGTAGAAATCACTGATACAGCCAGTCTTTTCGCATTTGCTATTAGGCAGTGTAGGACTGTTGCACGTACGTGTGTGTGCTTTTATTTCTTAAATCATAAATCATACTTGCGGTAGGCAGGATTCTAAGGTGACCCCCGACTGTGTGTCATCCCATTCCCTTGAATGTAGGCAAAACTTGGGTCTTGCTTTTAGTCAATAGCGTATAGCAAAGGGGATGGGATAGTTAGTCCTGTGATTGTGTTACCTGACCTAAGACTGTTTTAGGAGACCGGAGAGGGATTCTCCTGCTGGCCTAGAGGAGTCAGCTGCCATACTGTAAAAGGGCCACGTGGCAAGGTACTGAGGGTGGCCTCTGGGAGCCGAGAGTGTTCCCACCTGACAGCCAGCGAAGAAACCAGGGACTCCAGTCCTACAACCCTGAGGGGCTGAATTCTACGAATGCGGGCCGAGGGACATCTTGATTGCAGCTTTGTGAGACCCCAAGTAGAGGATCCAGCTACACAGTGCCTGGACTTCTGACCCATGCAAACTCTGAGTTAAGAAACATGTTTTATTTTAAGCCACTAAGTGTGTGGTAATCTGTTAGGCACCAATAGAAAATGAATACAGGACATAGCATGTACCAACCATGATGTCATGGAAACACAGCTCTGGAACGTAGGAGAGTTGGCTTCGTTCCTTATGTTCCAGTGAACTTGTTGTGGGGGCATCAAGCAAGCTGCGCAACCTTTGGGAGCTTTGGGGACCTGCTCGGTGAAATGAGGGCCTCTTCAAGATCTCTTTAGGGTCTTTTTTTTTTTTTTTTTTAAAGATTTTATTTATTTGACAGAGAGAGACACAGCGAGAGAGGGAACACAAGCAAGTGGAGTGGGAGAGGGAGAAGCAGGCTTCCTGCGGAGCAGGGAGCCCGATGCGGGGCTCGATCCCAGGACCCTGGGATCATGACCTGAGCCGAAGGCAGCCGCCCAACCGACTGAGCCACCCAGGCGCCCCTCTTTAGGGTCTTGTTGCTAACACCTCCAGGCTAGTGTTGACATTAATTACTACAGGATTTTTATTTTTATTTTTTATTTTTTTTAAAGATTTTATTTATTTATTTGAGAGAGAGAGAATGAGAGAGAAAGAGCACATGAGAGGGGATAGGGTCAGAGGGCGAAGCAGACTCCCCGCCGGGCAGGGAGCCCGATGTGGGACTCGATCCAGAGACTCCAGGATCATGACCTGAGCCGAAGGCAGTCACTTAACCAACTGAGCCACCCAGGTGCCCCCAGGATTTTTAGCCATATCAAATGTATCATATCAAATGATATCCTATCAAGTGCTTGTTATCATCATATATTTTAATCTAGCTCACTTATTTATTGTCATTGTCACTCTTCCCCTGCCCCCAAGGCTATTAAATTAGCATGCTCAGATTTTTTTTTTTGCTTTTTCAAAATTTAAATTCAATTAGCCAACATATAGTACATCATTAATTTCAGATGTAGTGTTCAGTAATTCATCAGTCGCGTAGAACACCCAGTGCTCATCACATCATGTGCTCAGATTTTGATTTAAGAACTCAGGAAGAGGTCTAAGGACTAGTTCAGAAAGGCGTTTAAGAAACACGGTATGATAATCAGTATTGCCTTTGAGAAATTTCATTGTAAAATTGAGAAGTAAGACATAGCTAAGGTCAAAAAAAAAAAAAAAAAAAAGGAAATGGGGATTTTACTTTCCAAAACATTTTCAGGAATGTGAAGGATCGGTCAGATGTGATTTGTGTCTCTATTTCTGGAGCATTGCATCATGTGGGAAAACAGAGCAAATCCCCAGCATCTCTGGAGAGAATGGTGCACATTCCCCAGGTGGGACTTGCATCAGAAGGCAGCACCTTGCCATCCCCAGCAGGATGCTGGTGGTTCCGCAGGTTCGTCTTAATGGTGTGCACTTGCTCATGCATAAAAGAGAGAAGCGAACAACAGTGGAACCACCAACTGTTTTATTGTACTTTGTCACTATCATGAAGCATCGTAGTTCATATTTAGTATAAGTAATGAGGCTTGGAGAGGCAAAGCTGCACAGGGTAAGTGGTATTTTCCCTCCTGATCCCACAAGGCGCTGCGAACAAAGGCGATTTCTGCTATAAATAGGACCTGGGTCAGGAAATGCTTCATGCACGTATTAATAATCGATGTCCTACACAGGCAGCGTAAGGTGAGGGCTGGGGTAATTATCACCGAGTTAGGAAAACGAAGAGATGACTTCCTTTGCTCCAGGTGGCAGTCGGTGTGACCAGATGAAGGAATTCTCTATTAATTTAATTTTCCCTCCTAGCGTTGACTCAGCTCTGCCGTTGACAGAGGAGTACTGGAGCTTACTCTAGGAAGGCAGCCCTTTGGAGCAGGGGAGTTAGCCATCATTTGCAAACTCACCACCAGACTGGAAGCAAAGCTAGAAGACACAGCTGCCAAAGCCAATAGCTGCAACCTGTGGCAGGCTCCACAGCCTGGGCTCTCCCATCGCCCTAGGGGAGAGGTCCCTCCCCCTCCGTCCTCCTCGACGGGCGCACGGGCGCAGCGCCGGGGGGCTGCTCTCCCCGCACCTGTCGCACCTCGGCTTTGGCAGAATGAAATGAGGAGATAGCTGGAATCATTATAGTTCCGGTGTTTGAAGGTTGCCCAGATGAAAAACAAACAAACAAATCTGGTGAGTTTCATGTTTCTTTTAAGTGTACAGAAAAGCAGCTGCTAAGTGCTGTAGGAGATCAAAGGAGCCTTTTAAATTCAGGACACCAAAGTGTTCTTCCTGGCTTGATCCTTGGTGGAGATTTGTTAGAAAACTTTAGAAGGGAGTTGCAGAAGAGGATTAGGTCTGTTAAACTTGGCTGAATTGCGAAAAGTTCTTTATAAAGCTCATTAAGTGTCTTCATTGCTGCTCTCTGCGGAGAATGGGACAGTGTGGGGGAGCACCTAGGTTGTTATTTTGGGTGGTGAGTCAAGGGCACAGTTGAAAAACATTTATTTAATAGAGTGATGAGGTAATATGATTGGTTGGCTATTAATTGTCAGTTTCTTAGAAACAAAGGTATATTCTGAAGCCTCCAGTAATTGCAGTACTTGGAATGAAATGAAGCTTAATCTTAGCCCCCAAGTTTGAAGTTGTGTCTTAAAATATAACGATATTATGTAGGTAAAATAACCAGCATATTATTTTCAATGTACATTGCATTATTTTGAATAGCTTAGACTCCAAATGATTGGGGCAAACAAAAATGTGTATTTGTTGTTTCTATCAGTACCTTGGCAGTTATTAATTTTCTTAACAGTAAGAGAATGTGAAATTACTTTGTCATTTTGGATTACAATAGAAAAAGGGAATGATAGTATTTGAATATTCAAAGTTTCTGAACATTAAAAAATCTTATATTTTTTAAAGTTATAATTTCTATTTTGTCCAGAATTGGTTAAATGCCTGGTTTGTGAATGGTTTTTACTCTAAAGTCACTTTTCTTTAATTTGGTGTGCTTTAAATGACTTCTTGATCATGTTACCTTTCCATTTAGCAGCAGAAAATTTAAAAATATGCTATATGGATAGAACTGACATTGCTAATGTGTCCTAGAATACATTTTAGTTATTGTTGTTGATAGTGTTTGTACGTGTGATAAGATCTATTTTGGTTATTCTGAGATTTTTTCCCATTTGTTATCCAAACTAAATGAGTTGCTTCAGCTAAGTTCCCCCCCCCCCCCCGGCTAAAATAATATATCTTAAAAATTAATTTTCACCTGGAATTGTTTTAATCCACAAATTGAATTAAGAACTCTCTAATACCTAATTATTTTGGTCAAGTTTGAATCTTATTTTGACAGTTTTAAGGGGCTTGCCGAGGAGGGGGGGTAGAGAAAGGGAATGTGAAGAGGCTCTTGAATTAAATAATGTATAAAGGTTAAACATCAAACACTCATGACTGTTATCATCATAATTCTAAATCACAGCTGACCATAGATATTGATCTCTTCCTCCAATAAATCCTCACCTCCTCAATGTATTTTTTCTTCTGTTGACCTGATTTTCATTTTCGTAGCCTCTGGGATATAGCTCCATAAAAGGTAGGTTTGAGGTAGGTTTTCATTTTGGATACATGCCAGAATTTGGAATTGGAATTGGAATTACCAGAGGAATTCCTCTGGTAATTCCAAATGAGGTCCTGGGTGGGGCACATTCTCCAGGTGGTCTTGTCAAGGTACTGAGCTGTAGCGTTGGTTGGTTCTCCAATGAAAGGCAAGTGAATATGTGTGCCTATCTAACTGCAAGAGAAATTCTGGTTTTTAAAGGACGTGTGTAGAATTTCTGGAAATGAAACTTTAAGAACAGTTTAAAGTCAATCAACAAAAAGCCATTTTTATTTATTTGCTCCCCACATTTGAGGATTCAGTCACAACCGTTTTAATTTGGTGATCGGAATATGGTTTGCGTGGTTGGAAAAGAGCTATGCTTGTCGTCTGTCTTCTGTGTGAAATGCGCCCATTTTTTCTTATTTTGGTGCCTAATGGTATAGGTTTAGGTTTTATTTAAAAAATAAAGTCACTCAATTTCAAAGATAGAGCTTAGTATTTGTAAATTAATTTTATTAGAAATTTGACTGGAATATGTTTCACAAGGTCCATGGGAGTTGAAAAATTCATCAAGGTATTTGCTTCTTAATTTGTAGTAAAATACATGTCCCTTTTGAGAACAAATATTTTAAACATGGTACACATTCATTGTAGATAGATCAGAAGATACAGAAAAGTACAAAACTAGTTTTAAAAACCACTCAGTCTCAGAGTGAGAGAACTATTAAATATGGTGTATTTATCAGTATAAAGTATGCATATTTTTAAAAAAGTGGGATCATACTGTATACTAACTATATTCTGCCTTTTCCCATAAAATATTATTTTCAAGCACTCTTGACTATTTTAAGTAGCTATATAATGGGTTTTTTTTGCACAAAATTCAGTTTCTATTATTAAACTTACATAATTATCTTTTCCTCTTTTGATTTTTTATTCTTTGGATATATCACGAATGAATGTGGAAGAATTACAATCCTAATGGTAGAGCATTTACTATGTACTTCCTAGCTAAATGCTGAATAGCCTCATATTTAAAATTTAAAATTTGTAATGACAAACTCCTTGTTGTTAAACATGGATCATTAAGTATCTTCATAATATTCTATTAAATGGATAAATCATAATTCTTTAAAATATTCCCTTGCTGACATTTAAAATTTCATTTTAGAGTAAGAGGGTATAATAAGATTTGCTTGGTACAATTCATGTTATATATTGAAAACACAGGCTCTTCCTTATTCCCCAAATATGGATGTTTTCACTTCTTCACAATGGAATACTTCATGATGGGCATGGATAAAGGAAGTTCTTTATTTCTACACCTTCATTTTAATTTTAAGCATTGCAAACACCAGTTATTATAACTAATATTGGCTGAGTGGGTTCTATAAAGATTCATTTAAAAAAGACTTAATAGGCCATTAATATATCAAGTGAACACCTTGTAAAGAGTCTCCCTTACAAATCATTTAGAACACTCTTCTCTCTGATGGGTACCATTACACTTGTATATTTGCAAGCACATAGAATATTGTCTTTATTAAAATTCTCAAGGTACTTTTGATACAACTACCTCTAATATAACAATAGTGGTGCCAGCCTGTGGTTTTAGGTGGGGTATAAAATCGGTATGGATGATAGATTTTGAAAAACTAATTATCAGTTACTAGGTTAAAATAGCATTTGGCTAGCAGTTCCTACTTAATAGTTCCCTACTTTACACTAAAATTCTTAGGAAGACATTCTAGAAGATGAATTCATAATACTTCCAAAGACCAATAGTGATAGTCAATGTTGTCAGGATCTGGGAGAAATTTCACCGGACTGAAAAATATCAGTAACTCAAGGTTCAGTATGACCAGAAAATAGGAAGAAATCCCATTTATGCCTTTTTTGTGTGTGTTTGCCTTCTAATTCACAACCTCATGGTCTATACCAAACAGGGAACTGAGTTTCTGTCCCCTTATTGAGTGCTGCTCTTGAGGAAGCCACACCAAAGTACTCTGTCTGTGTTCCTGCTAGATATTAGCATTTCTCTTTCTAAAACTCTCCGCGATGGCAGACCACGTCAACAGCTGTGGAGAGAGGGTGGCGGATTACCAGTGTTGATGACGCCATGCACCCCTGCGTAAATCTGTGCAGGTGGGTAGAGGGTGTGGGAGAAGCCCAAGAGCAGTGCACATGGAATTGGGGGTTATCATGTACTCCATCTCTTCAGGCAGGGCTCTCTGAGCAGGGCTGCGCAGTTTGTGCTCTGCCCAAGTGAAGGGCACATGGAGACTGCCTTAAAGGAATGGTGCCTTTTTGGGGTGTGTGTGTGTGTGTGTGTGTGTGCGTGCACGCACACTTCACACAAAGTCCTTGCATGGGCTGGTGGTCGCCTTCTCTTTAGAGCATCAGAAATCCAGACTGTGCAGATAGGAAGAATACAAAAAAAATGTGCAAATCAGTCTACCTGCTAGCAGCAGAGATCTGAGAAGGGGATGTGAACAGTGCCCAGTGGACCACAACTGAGGCCGAGGGAAATTCTCAAGACCTCTTTCTGTGTTGGTAAATAGCTGGCTGAACTCTTTTTTTGAGATGGAGTGCAATTCTGTTAAATAACAGGTGGCATTGAAAAATACTAGAAGGAAGATAATCTGGCCGTCCTCCATCTGGTGAGATTATGGGGTTATGAATGATTATTATTTTATGTAAAAGTAACTGCATAATATTTTAATAATCAGAAAAATGAAGGTCCTCCTTAAATAAGAAGAGAAAATCTGCTGAAAGTTTTATATTCATCGATACTCTAACAATAGAATTGGGATCTTTCTTGCCTCTTTTTAAATTTTCTTTCTTTCTTTTTTTTTTTTAAAGATTTTATTTATTTGACAGAGAAGGACAAAGTGAGAGAAGGAACACAAGCAGGGGGAGTGGGAGAGGGAGAAGCAGGCTTCCCGCTGAGCAGGGAGCCCGATGTGGGGCTCGATCCCAAGACCCTGGGATCATGATCTGAGCCAAAGGCAGACACTTAACAACTGAGCCACCCAGGCGCCCCCAAATTTTTGCTTTTTTCTTAATCAGTGAAGGTATCTAATAAGATATCAATGGTTCTATTTTCCTTTTGGACGGATGCTCCAGTGATGGTCACCTTTGTGTTTATTACACACAGGTTGGTTAGATATGGTGGTAAGAGGGGGAAGATTGCTTAGTCACCCAGATTTTCCTCCTTCCTGGACCAGTGACACCACAAGCCACACCTGAAACAACTCTTTTAATCTCAAAAATTTCCCTCCTTGCTCTGGTTAGAGAATGTCAGTGTACTGGGCAACCAAGGTTATGTGATCTGGTGGGCCAGATCCGATTAATGTTTTTAATTGTGATTTCAAGATGTAACACACCCAGGGAGATTTGTTCCAGATGGATGCAGTACAAAATGAAAAATAAAATAAAACCCCCTCCAAGCACAATATTGTTCTGAATACTTCTTTGAGGCATCAGCAGGTTTTAAATCATTGGAAGATGGGCTGAAGGCATTCTCTACATCATTATGCCTTTCCAAGTTGTTTGAAAAAAGTTTTGGTTTTAAAGGCTTCTCTCTGTAGCTCTATTCTCTACCTGTCATTGGCGACCTCACCTATTGTATTAAAAAGAAGTAACAGAGAAAGGTATATAAGTCATAATGTGGATGATTATGACTCTTAAGAGTATTTTGTTTGACTACCTGATATTTTCTCTTAGTGCCTCAAAAGTTCTGGATATGTTTGTGTGTGTCTGTGCATCCTTTACAAGGTCAAAGACAATACAAAAACTTTGTTTAGAAAATAATAAATTAAATATGAAAGGTATATGAGCAAACCATTTCATAAAAACTAATGAAACAAATATATTTGACTGTTTTCTGTATAAATACACACGTTATTGGGATATTTTAAAATATCAAATAAGAGAGTTTAATTATGTAGTAATTTCTGATAGCTATTAGATTCTTGTTACATATCCTATAAAGTAGAAATAAATAACTGAAATGGCTCTTAGAATCTGCAAGCAAAAACAAATTTGGGGGGGAGGACATTTTCAAGAGTAAATTAATTTGGATTTAGGTCAGTAAAGATCTCACAGACACATTGAGTTTACAAACTGATGAGTTTCATCTTGGTGCTCTTGGTTTAATAGCTAGTTCTTACAACTGACCACTAAGAAAATATCTTTGCATATTAAGATGCTACTTCATATCTAATGCAATTTTAGTTTGTTGTTGTTGGGGACGCTCAAGATCTCTCCCCAGGGTATTTCAATTGTGTAAACACAATTAAAAACCTAGCATGGTTACTTCTCTTTGATTTTGTAATCATTTGCCCTTTCTCTTTGGATTTGGGTAGCCTTAGAAAAATAAAAACTTCCTTAAACTCTCCTCTTACAATATAGAGGAGAAAAGGAATGCATCATAATTGGGGGCATTAGGTGCTTGAGGAATAAAACTCTGTTCCATGTTAAATCACCATCCAGAATGTAATTATCGGGTTGAGTATGACCTAGGAGGTGTGGATTTTGTCCTGTGTGATCAGATCATGGGGAAAATTTACACATGCATACAAGATGAAAACTTAAGAAAGTTACTAAAGAACATGTTTAAAACATGCATACCTCAGACAGTTTAAAACAGGCCTTTGCATGGCTACCTTAAGCTCCACTTTTAGGTGAATCCATGAAGCAGTTAGCCATGAAATTCTTCCTACTGGAGATTCCATAATCTCTAAAACAAAAGAAATAATATAAACCTATTTCAAATGTTTAGGCCATGGTCACTACCATTGAGGCTTTGTTCCCAGAATTTCTTTTGTTTTTTTCAGATTTTATTTATTTGAGAGAGAGAAAGAGAGAGCATGAGCAGGGGGGAGGGGCAGAGGAAGAGGGTAAAAGCAGACTCCCCGCTGAGCAGGGAGCCTGAGGTGGGACTCGATCCCAAGACCCCGAGATCATGACCTGAGCTGAAGGCAGACACTTAACCGACTGAGCCACCCAGGCGCCCCTGTGCCCAGATTTCTATATGACGTTAAAATCACATAAACGTAACAAGTAGCACAAGCATCTTTGGTTAAATAAACTATTTGAGCTGGTGGGAGTAGTTGCCTTCATTTTTTTTTTTTTTTAAAGATTTTATTTATTCATTTGAGAAAGAGAGAAAGAGCACACAAGCAGAGGGGAGGGGCAGAGGGAGAATCAGACTCCCCACTGAGCAGGGAGCCGATGCGGGGCTCGATCATGACCTGAGCTGAAGGCAGACGCTTAACCAACTGAGCCACCCAGGTGCCCCTCATTTTTAAAAGCTAATCCCATTAGGAGAATGATTTGTTGACAGCATCCTGGATTAAGTGTCGAAAAGCTAGGGATCTTTGCGATTTGGGTGCTGTCCTACAATTGTTTTGATAGCAAATTGATTCCTTACAGGCCCAAGCGTCAGGTGTTCTCTTTCTTTATCTCCAAGTTCCTGAGCTACTCTTTGAAAGCCAAATGTAGCTATCCACAGAACAGATACTTGCAAGTGAGGACGATTCAGGAAGCTAATAGAATAGTAACTGTTTTAAGTTGTTCTTTCGATCTGAATACAGTTGCTAAAATAACAATGCTGTTTGGTTTTAGTACAGGAAAACAAAACATATGCCAAGGATATCGTTTTCTCTTCAATAAGTCTTCAAAGGACTGGAGAAAACTTCCCGACTTGCATGGTTGAAAGGATTTGACTTGTATAGACCTCAGGTTATGTATAGATGTGAGTTGGAAATTTGGGAGCAGAGGTGGGGGGAAATGGCCCAATTACTCTCTCATTCCTTGTATTCTTTGTTGGTTGATTCAATTTTTCTTGGCCTCTTTGGGCACAGTAGATGAGTGCTAAAATTCACTAGCAAAACCTTTCTCTGTACAGTAGCCCACTTTATGTGCAATTTCGCTTTCCCCTGTGTCAGTTACCAGGGGTCAATTGCAGCCCAGAAGCAGACGATCCTCCTGCTGACTTACTGTCAGAACGTCAACAGTAGCCTAATCCATGTCACGGTGCCTCCATCGTCCACTTCCCTTCATCTTATCACATGGGCATTTTATCATCTCACATCATCCCAAGAAGAAGGGTGAGTATGGTACATAAGATATTTTGAGAGAGAGAGGCCACATTCATATAACCTTTATTATAGTATATTGTTATAATTGTTCTATTTTATTATTAGTTGTTGTTAATCTCCTACTGTGCTTACCATAGGTATGTATGTATAGGAAAAGGCAGAGTATATACAAGGCTCAGGGCGGGTCCACGGTGTATATAGGGCTCATTACTGCCCAGGAATCCATTGGGTGTCTTGGAACGTTTCCCAGGCAGATAAGGTGGGGGGAACTGTAAACATTGAAAGAACTTGCCAGTTCTAAATTGACAATTTGGCAAATATGGAAATCAGTATTGTGGAGAGGCAGAAATTTCACAGGCAAAATGTTTTCTGGGCGCCATTTAATTTGGTGGCAGTGGGAGAGAAAACCTCTTAGAGATGATTAATTTTCAGCAAAAACTGTTGAATAGGTGCTGCATAATCAGCCTGACTATGACTACTGTTTTCTTCAAGCCAGGCTTTCATTGCTTACCTTTTGTCAGCCATGACTTTACCTTTCACAGAATTTATGCCAAATAGAAAAGTTAAAATTGAATGTGGAGTTGGAACATCTTTTCACTTTTTTTTTTTAAGGTGGCTATTTTGGTTTGTGAGTTATGTAGATTTCTTCCTGCTCAAATCTCATTTTGCAGCTTGTCTCTCGGTATTTATCAAAGTGGGAGCAAAAGGATAATGGCCAGAGGTGGGGCCCTGGGATCTGTCTTTTCAACAGGCATCTCTAGGTCAGTTTTGGGAGTCAATGCGTCAGGTGCTCAGAAGTCACCCCTCTGAGGTGAAGTACATCTCCGTCTCACTCCCCACCCCCATCCAGTAGATCTTTTTTTTTTTTTTTTTCTTGGCATTTTGACAAAGGGTTTCATGGGGAAGAAATTAGCCTGAATGGCTAAGACTGGATTGTCTAGAAGTTTAGTTTGTCCAGTGCACCACAGGTTAATGCAGAGCTGACATGTAGCATGACTGGTCCAATAATCGTACATCGTTGAGTGTAGGTATAACAGTTTTGGAAGGAAATTTCCTGAGTAATAAAAATAGGAGGTCAGTTCTTCAACATTATTGTCAGTAATGACAATGACTGATCGTTAGCAATGGCAGTTTAAAACACTGTGCTTTTGAAGTTGAGCTAAGAGATCTAAATGGTTTCCAGGCTGTGGGGAAGATCTTGACCTGGAGCTGTTGGTTCATAGCAAAGAAATATTGCTACATAGATGAGCCAATGCTAAAATCTAATAATATAAAAGTCAGTCGTTTGTACCTATGTTGATGTTTCTTTTAAGGGAAACTTTGGCTCTTCACAAGGCAAAGGAATAATTAAATATATAGATACCCCAAAGTAAACAAAACACACACCATCTTGGTATGCTACTGAAAACAGAATGAGATTAAAAAAAAACAGCTAGGAGGAGAGGCATAAGCTCTTAAAATCTGCTAATTTGAGACTTTTAAAATACATAAATTTAGGAATAAAATGAACTGTATGGACTCAGCCAGATGTATATAGAGAAGTGAGTGACTTATGAGGGAAACAGTATTTAGTAGTATTCTAGGAGAGCAGATAAAGCAAACTGTTATGATCTTGGGGTTCCTAACGTCAAGTAGCTCCCAACTCTTAGCAGCCCCACAATTACCATATGGTATAATAAGTACCATTTTAGACACACAAATGGAAGAGAAGGTAGGCAGTGTTCTAAGGGGAGGTTCTGGAAATTTCATCAGAACAGATGACCCTAGAGGTCCTTATGGGTACTATGTGCTCAAGAAGTGTTTGCCTGTCATCATTATTGTTAATCTTCAGGACAATGAATTGGGAATCAGCTATTTTTCAGATTAGTTTTTCACTGGGTTTAGTTTGACTTTAGTCTGTGGCTTTGGATATTGTGGTTTGCTCTCTTCCTTCCTGTCCGTAAATACGGTAGAAGGAGCAGTAAGAGCAGTTTGGTGTTTGACAGAATGCTTCTTAATAATGCTGTTCAACATGCCTTCAAGTTTTAGAATTCAGGGCCTTTCAGCAAATAGCTCTGGAAATGGTGTTGGGTTGCAGCTTTTGCATCTGGGAAAGGATATCGCAGAAGTGGATGTATTATACTTAAAGGATAGTTTGAGTTTGTTTTTTTAAGTTGAATAGACAGTGGGTGTGGTTGCCAGCAATACTGTATGTCTTTCTATTCAGGAAGGCTGGTGGTATCCCAGGGGCTGGTTGGTTGGCTTCTCTAATTATTTCCCTCAAAGTCATTTCTTCTTCAAGAGCTAGAAAAGAAATGAAGAAAACACAGAATTCACAAACAGGGGAAAGTTAAGTAAGGCCTTGGCATTTTAAGTAAGTAACCTGGGTGAGGTGCTTAGATTTAAGAGGAACCTGGCTAAGAATGAGAAGCAGCTATTGTAAATAATGCTGCAATAAGCATAGGGGTGCATATATCTTTTCAAATTAGTGTTTTCATTTTCTTTGGGTAAATACCCAATAGTGGGATTACTGGATCATATGGTAATTCTATTTTTAATTTTTTGAGGAACCTCTATACTGTTTCCCACAGTGGCTGCACCAGCTTGCATTCCTACCAACAGTGTATGGAGGTTCCTTTTTCTCCACATGCTCACCAGCACTTGTTATTAAATCTATCTTTTCTGTGGAAGATCTGACTGGAGTCATCCACATTTGTGGTAGGGCAGGCACCATGTGACTTGAATTACATGATGGAGGCAGCCTTGCCACCTAGTGGTGGTATATTAAAATTGCAAGTTTAATTTCAGTTCAGTTCCGTTAGGAACTTCTAAAAAATATTTAATACTAAATAGCACAATAGCACAATAGAGAAGTGATGGGAAATATCATCTTAGTTTTTCTTAAGATATACCATATGAAGCATATGGTTAAAAAAGATTATGGAAATCTCTGGAAAGCTGAAGCTGGAAAAGAGTCCTTTAATTGGCTAAATCTCCTTCACTGATGGGATCTTTCTTATTAAATGTAGAGCACTGAATACTAAGAAAAAATTAAATATCTTTCTTGAAAGGTAAGTGAGTAGAACACAGTCAGAGCATTGCATGTGACATTTATCAAGCTTCAGAGAAAAAAAAGAGATTGTCAATCCCTTGTCTGTCACTCATCGGGACAATACTTTCTATATATATTAAGTCAATGATATGCAGCCCACAGAACCACAAGGGCAGGCTGAAGTTCTTAAAGAAAAAAAAAGGGAGAAGAAGAAGTCTAATATTTTAGCAAGAAATGGGTAAACCTGCGGTTGCTCTTTATGTTTCATTGTTTGGCCTTTGTGGCTGTTACGACTTTTAGTGACCTTTTCCCATCTACATTCTTTTTAGCATTAAGAATGGAATTTCTAGGGTGCCTGGGTGGCTCAGTTGGTTGGGCGACTGCCTTCGGCTCAGGTCATGATCCTGGAGTCCCGGGATTGAGTCCCGCGTCGGGCTCCCTGCTCGGCGGGCAGTCTGCTTCTCCCTCTGACCCTCCCCCCTCTCATTCCCTCTCTCTCTCTCATTCTCTCTCTCAAATAAATAAATAAAATATTTAAAAAAATGGAATTTCTGATCAGCCAGACATATCATCAGAATCTGTAAATTATCACTTTGGTATTATGCTTATAGAAACTGAGTTTCCCATAATTGACTTCAGGATAGTAAAAGCAAAAGCAAACATATATCCTTTTAAATGTGTTTCTTTGCATAAATCTTCAGGTCTTTTAGCTATCAAGCCATAAAAGCACACAATTCTATTCTCTTTTTTATTCACCTCATTATGAGAGTTTCCTTATGGAAAAGCTGACAACACTTGGTGAATTGAGTGCTGCCACTCAAACATTTTGTAGAAAAATCTCTTTTGGGGCACGTGGGTGGCTCAGTCATTCAGCGTCTGCCTTCGGCTCAGGTCATGATCCCAGGGTCCTGGGATTGAGCCCCACACCGGGCTCCCTGCTCAGGGGGAAGCCTGCTTCTCCCTCTCCCACTCCCCCTGCTTGTGTTCCCTCTCTCGCTGTGTCTCTCTCTGTCAAATAAATAAATAAAATCTTTAAAAAAAAAAAAAAAGAAAAATCTCTTTTGAGAGGTGAGCGACCAAATGTCACCCTGGACTTTTGACATATGATTGGTGATTTCTTGGGAGTGATGAGGTGTACTGGTCTACTTTTGTGTCTTTCTTGTTTGTGTTTTGGACACGGACCATCCCTTCCACCATTTCCACCATTTGGCCTCCTCATAGGAAAGGCGCACCCTGCGAGGTGCTGGTTAGCTGTGCTGGCAGAATGACCTCCCAACTTGTTCAGGTGGCTGAGAACCCGGACACTGCGCAGTTCTTTGAACTCAATCACACATTATCTCAAACTGGATTTTCTGATAAACAAGTGGTAGTAGTGATCAGAAGTGGAAGAAAACTCACAAGAGAACCCTAGTTCTGAAACCATGGTTTGAAAAATATTATGCTGGGGTCAGTGTGCCTCCACCCTGGATGTATATGAGAATCACTTAAGCAATTTTTAAAAATCACTTTAATATCTGTGTTCTGCTCCAGATGGCGTTTATTGAGAATTCTGAGGTGTTTTGCTCAGACATTTATAGCTTTAAAAAATTGCCCAGGTGATTCCAAAGGCATAGCAAGGGCTGTGGGCAAGGCTATGGATAGATATTGAAAGAGATCCAACTGGTACCTTGGCTGTGATAGGCAGGGCAGCGTTACTGTTACTCCCCCAGTGTGTTCTGCTTGACTCTAGCAACAAGTCCAGCCAATCAGCTGCTGCAACCTACCAAAGATAGATACATTCAGCGTCTATATCACATAGGCTAATCTTGCCAAGATATGTCTGTTCTTCTGCCTCCTATTCGCTCCTCATGTGCATGAATTCCTTCAATACCTGGTTAAAATTCACTTGTCCTTAGGGTAGGGAGTGTTGCCTAGTGGACAGAGCATAAGCAGTGAGTCAGACAGACTTGGTTAAAATTCTAATTCCAACATTTATATATGGATAGTTTCTGAGGTTTTTTCTTTCTTTCTTTCTTTTTTTTTTGTTAAGATCTATTTATTTATTTTAGAGAGAGAGCTTGAGCAGGGGGAGGGGCAGAGGGAGAAGGAGAAAAATCTTCAAGCAGACTCCCCACTGAGCGTGGAGTCAGGCATGGGGATCGATTCCAAGACGCTGAGATCATGACCTGAGCTGAAATCAAGAGTCAGACGCTTAACCAACTGAGCCACCCAGGCGCCCCTGAGTTTTGTTTCTTCAACTATACACTACAGATTAAGACGGAGTCAGTCACCATATGTAAACAGTACCTGCCGCTTCCTGCTGTTATTGTTCCTGCCTTAGATCTACACCTCCCATCTGTATGACTTTAATGAACATTTTATGTTTATGGTTACATTTAACTTTATGGTTATATTGCAAATGTGTTTGCTTCATGACTTTATGGTCTGGGACGATAGCTAGATTTCACATACTTTTGTCAGGGATTCCACCTTCCATTTCTTGGTCATCACAGTCTTCTTTTCATTGCCCCCAACCCCAATCTTAAAAATATCCCAGCTTTTATACAGCTCTCTCTATGGTAGTGATGTTCTAATTGTTGATGACACACTGTCCTTTCCTGATTTCAAAATGCCATAGACTTCCTAATGTAGACATTGAAAACTATGCCATAGAATCAAGTCTTGAGTAGTTCCAGGAATAAACTATGTAGAGTTACATTATAAGTATTTGGAAATATGATGTTTTGAAATATTTGTTCAGTCCCAAGTAGAATCAGCACTTTAAACTAATATGGAGGCATAATGGTATTTTCATGTAAAATACATTTTTTCATTAATAATCAGAGGCTGTATAATTATATAAATGCATGCAGAAAATCAGAGAGTCTGTGGAGAATCATCAGCAGACTATTTTCATTTATGATTTCTTTCTAATGTAAAATCAGTTACTGTGGCCTTTTTTTCTTTGAGCTCAAATATAGCTTTGATTATATCTAGGGACTGTGCCTTGTGGTCCTGCAAGCTTTCACACTGTGATGCTAAGAGCAGATGGAAAAAGGTGTTATAATATTGCAATGTAGTCTTGCAAATAGGTGTGAAGAATCAATCTTCTAAAATTTCATGGTCTTTGTCTTCTGGTGGCTGCCCCTGTGTAGTTGTTGCAAACAACTTTATAATGTAACTGACATTTCTTTTTTTTGAGTTTATTTTTATTTCTTCTATGCTTCAAGTCTGGTTTCATAATGATTTATTTGAGCTCCAGCCTATGGAACTGGGACAGACAAGAAGGCTGCAATGTATGTGCAAGTTGTGTTGACTTGTAGGGTCACGGAAGACCATTCTGGATCTGAAGTTGCTTTTCTATTATCACCGTCTCATCTAAGGGGCTATTTTGCTCTGTGGCAAACATGAAGAAACTCCAAACCAGATATGCTGACTTTGGTTTGGACTTCCCAGCATTTCTTTCCTGCCTACCTCCATTTTGGCATAGGCACTTGGGGATGATGAATGTTCTCTCCATACACAAGAGACTCAAGCTCCAGCAATGTGTGCTGGTGAGGAGCCTTGGTCTCTAGGGAGGGGGATCCATGTGGATTTTGGCAGTGGACTCTGCCTAGAAGCAGTTGAAAAACAAGAATGTAGGGAATGCCTACTTAGCCTTTATAGATAGCATTATTGAGTGGGTGGTATTTGGGTCTTGAATGACCCTGACATCCTTGGATTCTGGCAAAAGACTTTGAGTATTGTTTCATCTCAGGAATGACAACAGAGTGCTTTCCAAGTGATTCTAAATAAATAATTGACCTTGGCATTTGCTTAGGTTGTCTATAATTTTAGGCCCTGTGTAGAAAAATTTCAGAGCAAAAGTTCTGGTCAGGTAAAATGGCGTTCCAAGGCAGCTGTCTTCATATTGGGGTTCACACACACTGGGAGTGCATGAAGACTTCCCAGACTCTTAACATTCATAAGTACTTTTCACTAATATTAATGCACCCGACATTCACCATTCCTCTCCGCCTACCCCCCACCCCGCCACAATTGCTCTTTCTTGGGTTACCATATAATTTGTCGTTCAAACTGGAACACTTTTGAGAGTGAACTGGGGCACTATTAATAATTATACCAAGGCAACAAGTGTTGGGATTATTTTGGACAAAACTGCATTGTACTGTCCCCTCACACCTCTCCCATTTTACAAAAGGAATGCAAACCTCTTCCTTCTCTTGATTCTTACTGTGGTGAATGACCATAAGTTTGTAAACTTCTGGATACCAAATAAACAGACAAGTGAGAATGCATGACTCCACAGGGAATAACTAGCAATAGCAAGTCAAAGAAAGTTTCAATAGGGATGGCACTGTATATCATTTATGCAGTGAACTCATGGTGAGTTCATATGACTTCTCTCTCTCTTGTTATCTTATAATTGGAATTCACCTTATCTCACTCACTTCATCTCAAGTGAGATGGTTATCATAGGCATGTGTAGTAACACACATTTAAAATGAAAATGAAACCTGGCTTTTCTAGAATGGAACATAAATCTGATTTGGCCGATGGGTTTGGACCCCTGTTACCTATTAGGTGATGTGACAGATATTTTCCCTAAATCAAATGAGCTAAATCTTTAGCTCTAAGGTTTTGGAAACAAAACAAAACAAAACATTCAGCCCATATGCATTTTACCGTGTGCCAGGAGTTACACCTATAGCAACTATTAATCATTTTTAACGAATAACAATTTTTAAGTGATAACTTAAAAGTACAAGTGGTAACATAGTTTTTCATGATTCTGTTAGCAAAAACCTTTGAAAACCATTTGAAGCATTTGCACTGAAGCATTCATGATGTTTACTGTCCTGGTGTCCTGCCTCAGAGCCACTCGTCAGCCACAGCAGATGCTATGTATTTCCAAGTGTCACCTCCCCCCACCCATGTGGGACCACCGTGGGCCCAGTAACTCCTCAGTAAATGAAGCCCATGCTAGAGAAGGTATCTGAAGGGGAGACTCCACCATCCTGTCCGGCTGGCCTGGACACTTTATTTGTGATTGGGTTTGTCAGTGTCTAAGTATACTTATTTCTGGGAAACTTGCTAAGGCCAATTTATTCCAAAACGTATATACTTTTCCCTTCTTGTTTCCTATTTGGCAACCACGATGTAAATTTCTGTTCAAAGAATACCAGAATTACACCCTGGCCATGGTCATCAGTCTAATTAGGTCCTTATTTCTGAGATTAGCACATTTTTCCTGGTACCTAGCAGATAGCTGTTTTGTGCCTTATTTTGTCCTTCAGTGAATCTTAATACAATGACGGAGATGAAACCAAAAGGAAGGTGACTGAAATTTTCTTGAGGAAATTGGACTTTGGTCTTATTGGTCAGTGCACAGAGGAATAAAATCAGGTTTACGTAGGAGAATATATTGATGGGAATGATGTCCACACTCTTCTTTGTAATGCCCTAACTCCAATTTGCTAAAACTGGAAATTGGAAACTGGAAAAAAAAAAAGTTTTTGGAGTATGAGGTTAAGGAAACAAAAAAGCAGATCCAGGAAAAGGGCCTGCTGCTTTGGAACAAGAGACAGTATGGCGGGAAGGCGGCTTGCTCACCTGTACAAAGGGGCTGTCGTAAACACTTGTAATCACATAACTCCGGGTGGAGGCAAACTTGTTGGCGGGCAACTGGGAATTCCCATCCTGATTCTTAGTTTACATCTGGATGGTTCTGAAAAAGTCCGTTATCTCTGAACATAGTAGCAAAACTAATGTATCTTTGGTACTTGACGGAGCTACAAAAAGCGGCTTATATTTTTGTGGATTCTTGTAAGCAAATGGCACCCTCTCCTGTATGAATCCGTTTGACTTTGACAGGAGTCGCGCACCGCACGTGGACACGGCATTCAGGCCGAAGCTGCAGCGCTGAGAGTGTTCTTGCAGGGTCGGAAGGTTTGTAAAAAGCATCTTCCAGGTTGCACTTTGATTCTGGTATAAATTTAACTCCTATCAGCAGATTAGCCTGTGAAACTATTAGTTGACTCATGCCTGATTAAAGAATGTCTCTGTATCCATGATGAAAACAATTAAATGAGTAATTTACAAAATTATTTTTTTAACATTTGACAGAGCTAATTATACCAATACTGCCGCTGTAGGTAACCCAAAACCGACTGCGTTGTAATTGCAATGCTGGCACAGATTCCCGCGGCTTCAGGCTTTCGAAGATGATTTTCCTTCTTCTGCTCCCAAACTAGTAATTTTTCACAAAAGTCCATCCAACCTTCTAAAATAATATATCATTAGAAAGCCAAGGACAATAAATTCATGTTAGGGAACGCAAATTGCCACAAGTCTGCATGCTACTGAGGTGAAGGAGTGGGTGTAAATAGTGTAATTTGATTGAAATAGATGAGCCCACAGGTGAAAAAGATGGGTTGGCGCACTAGATATTAATATTTGTGTAGGACTTCTCATGTTTATTGATTTTCACCTAACTTCTTTTTCTTTTTTTGCTAGCAATTTACCACTTAATAGTTATGATAAGGTTTTATTTCTCATGGAAGTCCTTACTTAATAAACTGAAATGTTAGTCCAATACATGACAGAGGGGAAATTACCGAAAATTGTTATAACCATGAGTCTTGTTCCAGTTTTTCTTCCTCTTTCTGCTGCCACGGAGCAGATTCAGACACTTATTTCATGGTTGGATTATTGTAATAGCACATTAAGCAGTCTTGCGTCCCTCTCATTCACTTCATTCTGCTGATTTAGATTAATCTTTTTAAAAAAATGTTCTTTTTAAAAGATTTTTATTTATTTATTTGAGAGAGAGAGAGAGAGAGAATGCATGCGAGTAGGGGGAGGAACAGAGGGAGAGAATCTTAAAGCAGACTCCCTGCTGAGTGTGAAACCTGACTTGTGGTTCGATCCCAGGACCCATGAGATGATGACCTGAGCTGAAACAAAGTCAGGCTCAACCGACCGAGCCACCCAGGCACCCCTGATTTAGTTTAATCTTTGAGTGCTTACTTCATCATTTACACCCCTTCAATAGCTCAATGGCTCATGCAAGCAATAGCTGATATGTAAAGTACTTAGCCTGCCAATGAAAAAGTAGCTACCATTCATTCAGTATTTACCAGATACTAGGGACTATACAGATAAGGCATCTTATTTAATCCTCACAATAACCCTGTGAAGTAGATACCATTGACCCCTTTTATAGAGAAAGGAAAGAGAAGCTCAGGGAATTTGAGTAGTATTCTCAAGGTTTTACAACTCAAAAGTGGTAGAGCTGAAATTTGGAGGTGATCTACCCGATTTGAAAACATGTGAGTTTAACTGCTAGGCTAGACTTCCTCCAAAGAGACTCCAAAATCTGACTCTAATTTACCCTTTTGCCCTAATGCCAATTACTTCCCCACATCTAATATAATTCATTCGTTCTAAAATATTTAGTAAGCATCTACCATGTGCCACAGACTGGTAGGAAAGGGTTGGTCCCAGCCCCACCCTTGCTTATGGTCTTACAGTGATATGATGTCTGTGCTCCAGGCAACTTGGTCAAATCCCACTGTTTTATCACTCAGTGCACTTTCCCTCCCCAGTGGCATTTCTGTTCATTCTTTGAGGACTATCTCATGTCTTTCCCCTCCATGATGTCTTTCTAAGCAATTAGCTGTGTGATCTTGGAAAAGTTATTTAACTTCTCTGCACCTTAGTTTCCTCATCTGTGAAATGGAACTAATAGTAGTACCTATCCCATAGTGTTATTGGTAGGATTAAATAAACTTACATAGAACACTTAGCACTCAGAACAGCACCTGGCATATATTAAGTAGTGGGTTAGCTAATAATGTTACTATATTATTAGTCTATGGTTCATTTGTAAAGAATCATGTGACATGTCTGGTATATAGGTAACTAGTATTACATGCCTCTTGTATTCTTATTTTAAAACTGTTATAGATTTTATTTCTATGACACCAGAGTTTTTTTTTTTTTTCCCCTGCTCTAATTTTGTTCTGATTGTTTTCTTTATAAGAAAATTTACCATTTAGGAGCACCTGGGTGGCTCAGTCAGTTGGGCAACTGCCTTCAGCTCCGGTCATGATCTCAGGGTCCTGGGATCAAGCCGCACAATGGGCTCTCTGCTCAGCAGGGAGTCTGCTTCTCCCTCTCCCTCTGCCCGTGCTCTCTCTCTCACACTTGCTCACTCTCTCAAATAAATAAATAAAATCTTTAAAAAAAAAGAAAATTTACCGTTCGAAGAAACTTACTTTAGTATTATTCTTATTTCTAACAGGGTCATGATTAATTAATTAATTGGACCACAATTTTACTACTTTAAAGAATTTTCTTTAATCCAGGCTTTTAATTAATTCTAATTGATCTGCTTTTATGGTTTTCCTTAGGTCTAATTGTTTTACCTGATGTCTCTTTTCTTTTTTCTTCAAATTTTTATTTAAATTCTAGTTAGCTAACATATAGTGCAATGTTGGTTTCAGGAGTAGAATTTGGTGATTCATCACTTATGTATGACACCCAGTGCTCAACACGACAATGCCCTCCTTAGTACCCATCACCCCCCACCCCCGACAACAGGGTCATATTTTAGAAGTCCAGTGTGTTCTACGTTGTGCAACAGAACCTCTAACAGGGTCATATTTTAATGGGGTTCCAGATATTGTGTTCCTATTGTGATTTAGCCTCATTCTATTTATGTTCATATATTTTACTCAGCCGTATAAATGAATGCAACTTTTTGGGATTACATATTTACTCTATATAATAAATTTATCTTAAAAATGAAGACCAGAGCATAGAATATGTTAGTAGAATCTTTTGCCTCTGAGTCTGTTAATTTTTACTAAACTCTAGATCCTGAAGCTGTGATTATTATTTGGAGCTCTTACTTATCTTAACTCATCTACTTCTGACAGCGGCCACAGAAATAATTGAATCAGGAAAATTACCCCTTTTGGGTGAAACAAATACTTGAAAAATGTTGAAAGGTAGAAGAAAATGTATGCATGGTAGCAATAAAAATATTGGAGGAACATTTTGTTTAAGGAGAAAAATCAGTTTCTTATCTTTTCCTCATGAAATCTAGGTGCCCGGGATAAACTCTGATCATGGAGATCTTCATGACCTAAAAAAACATAAATTCCTGGGGAGAGTGGGGACTCCCTTTCTAAATCTAAAGATTTCTAAAAATCTTTGTGTTTTTCCATCCACAAGGGACTTCTGGATACAGATCTATTGTTGATGAAGGATACCCTTAACTGAAGGAAGAAAAGTAGGCATCAGGATTTGTGGATGGAGGAAAAACAACTCATAGGAGGGCCACTCTGGGCCAGATACTTGGCTAGATGTTTTGTATGTTATTTTATTAGAGAATATTTGATAGAATTTTTTTTTTTCTGGTGGCAGGTAAGAAGAACTCAAAACAGCTTAGTTAAAGCAAAAATAAATCGTGTTGTTACTCTATTAGTGAGAAATCCAAGATTAAGGCACAACTAGATGTTCTGCTTTCCTTTGCATTGGCTTAATGTTCAAGAAGACTCTTTCCATTAAGAGGCACAGATGGCTGGCCACTGGTTGATCTAGTCTAGGCTTACATTATTCTTTCTGCTAGGAATTTCTGCAAAAGCCAATGGGGGAATGCTGATCAGCCTTAAACCTGGATCTTGTGCCCGTCCTTGAACAACAAGTTTGCTTAGAGGGATGATGTGATCTGATTGGCCAGTCTGGGTCACTTGTTCACCCTCGTGCTGTTGGAAGCAAGCTCTGTGAGGTAGAGGAAGGGCAGCTTCCAAAATGGGAAAGTGATAACGAATATCTGTACGAATAAAAACACTAACCATATCCTGGGCTAGTAGGAGTGGGTATGATAGACATTTATATAAACCACGATAAAAGCCTTAAAGCCCTCCTTGATTGTTTGTCCTTAAATCCATGAGGCCCAGGAGGTTGAGCATACTCAGGACACATTTGTAACTGCAGTTTCACTTCAGGCTCTGGAGGGTAGACCTACTCTTCATCTCAGAAAGGTGAAGGTCCCATCGAGAGCCCAGCGTGTATAATTCCCCAGCACTGCCTCCAGGCAGTCTTGCTCTTGCTGCATCTGCACACGTATATGCCAGTTCCCCATTCATTGGGTCCTGCTATGACTGTTTATTATTGAGTTTACTATGGCTGACTTCTTGTCCTGTCCCCTAGGGTGACACCACCTGTCCCCTTTAACTTTATGATCCACTTCTTTTTATTCCCCTTCCCCAGTTACTGAGAACGCCAGTTTCTGCTCTGTCATTCTTTGACTGAAGCCCTGCTTAATACCCCAGCTCTGCCAGGAACTGAATTTTCTTTCTACAAACTCCTTACCACAGAATTAGGTCCAACACGGGTTTCCTGGTCCCTCTTCTCTGTGTTTCTGCCCATCTCGCTGTAAGAACATCTTCCATTATCTTGTCCTTTGGGTTTGACTATTTACTTATCCATTTATTCTTTTATCCACTAGTTATACTTTTTTCCCTCAATATATATTATTTCAGGTCTTTTAGGTATTTAGTTCTGGGCTAGGGCTGGAGAAAAGAAGATAAATGGTTCCTACCCTCAGTATTTTGAGTTCAGAGAGAAAAGGGTGTCTAATAATCTACAAATCATTAGAGAGCATTAGGGTGCATCTATAAAGGGAAGGCCTGAAAAGAAAAAGGTCAGGAAGGCTTCCCTGTGAATGTGGTCCTTGAATGAGTAGTGGTTAGCTGGGGCAAGGGATATCAGCTGCCTAAGTTAGGGGAACAGAATCTGCAAAGGCTCAGAGTCATGAGAGAGTGGAACCAGGTCAGTATGGTGTCCCACGTGTGATGTGTATTGGAGAGCATTAGCAGATGAAGAAAGTAGGTAGAGTGACAAGATCATTGAGGAACTTCTGAGTCAAAGAAATGTGTTTGGTCTCTTTCTTAAAAAAGCTAACTGTCTCCTGCTTTTCCCTATCGAACAGACCCCTTTTACATTTATCTCATTGGAGGATTTGGGTGAGTGGCAATTAAATTCTGCCTGTCTTCCCTTCTCTGTGACAAATATGCAGCCATCAATTCACCATAGCACTTGGATTTCTGACTGCATGACTGTCCTTAAAATACCTCTCCTGCGTCCCATTTCTTGAGGTCCAGATAGCTGAGGCCTTCTCTCTTCCACCGTAAAGCTCTGAAAATTAGCTGTGGGCTGATAGTAGAGATGGTGGAGTAGACATCCTCCTTTTGGAGTAATCTGATATTACAAAAGGGTACACCTCACAAAAAATACTTTCTCAATCCCGGAGTCTGAGATCATGATTAGAATTATTTCTTAAGGATCTTCTAGGATGAGGGTGGATGTCTATTTTCGAAGCAACAGGAGAGAAAACGTCCTAGCTTACTGACACATTAGAAGGGCTTTGTCTATCTGATTCAGTGTAAGTTTTTATGATGTTTAAGGGAATGAGATCAGAAAAGAGAAACATGGGGTGCTTCTCAAGTCTGTTAGCCTTCACCACCACTAACCTTTATTTTATTTATTTATTTATTTATTTATTTATTTATTTATTTATTTATTTTTAAAGATTTTATTTATTTATTTGACAGAGAGAGAGAGCACAAGTAGGCAGAGTGACAGGCAGATGGAGAGGGAGAAACAGGCTCTCCGCTGAGCAGGGAGCCGGATGTGGGGCTCGATCCCAAGACCCCAGGATCATGACCTGAGCCAAAAGCAGCCACTCAATGGACTGAGCCACCCAGGCGCCCCAACCACTAACCTTTAGAAGGGGATCTCGAGCCTGTAGAATTCTGATGGTCTTCAGTTATCCAGTAAATGGGTAAAGGGTTCTGCAGTAATATTAGCCTAGTTCATATTTTTATGAGAGCAAACATAATTTAGAAGGAGAAAAATTCTGGTTATAAGGCATGAGGGGGAGGAGGCTTAGCCATAGAACCTGAAAGATGAGCTAGATATGTATTCAGAAGTTAAAAGTAGTTCTTGGCCAAAAGAAAATTTTACAGCTCCTGAGAAGGATGGGCTAGACTATCCTCTAGACCATACTAGAAGGGAGCCAATGACATTTAAAATTTACAACAGGAAGCAATTCCACATTTTCACTTGTCTTCATAAATGCCTTTATTGCAAGGAGTAGGGGAAGGGGGTGGGATGGGGGAGAGTAGCAAGTCATCCTCCCTTCTGAAAGCGCTACACAATTCTGTGGCGATCTGGCTGTTCCTTGGTTCTGAGGGCATTTCCTTCTAAATTCATGGCAACGATTTGGCCTGACCCCCTCTTTGCTTTATTAGAGCGGCCCCATTTACAAAAGGCAAAGTCATGAAAGTGAAATTTTATGTACATACATTTTTATGGGCACCAGACCATATCCCATGCTCTAAGCCTATGTCTCCTCCCATCTTTACGCACCTGTAAGGTTAACACGACTCCCTCCTGCCACATTAGAGCACGGCCTAGACTGGGGCTGGCTTTCTTCCAGGACACTATCAGCAGATGAGAAGCTGTATTTATTTATTTATTTTAAGATTAAATTAAAATTTATTTTGGGTGCCTGGGTGGCTCAGATGGTTAAGCGTCTGCCTTTGGCTCAGGTCATGGTTCCAGTGTCCTGGGATCGAGCCCCACATTGGGCTCCTGGCTCAGCAGGGAGCCTGCTTCTCCCTCTCCCTATGCCTCTCCCCCTGCTCATGCTCTCCCTCTCTGTCTGTATCTCAAGTGAATAAATAAAATCTTTAATAAAGTTAAAATTTATTTTTATTGAAGTATAGTCGACATGTATGTTACATTAGTTTCAGGTGTTCATTTGTTTTGTTTTTTAGATTTCACATATAAGTGAAATCATATGGTATTTGGCTTTCTGTCTGACTGATTTCATTTAGCATAATACCATATAGGTTTATCCATGTTGTTGCAAGTGGCAAGATCTCCTTTTTTATTCTTTTTTTATGACTGTGTAATATTCCATTACATATACACACACATGCACACACACACACACACATATATAAAATATCCCATTATACACACACACACACACACACCCCACATCTTTTTCATCCATTCATCTATTGATGGACACTTAGGTTGCAGGACCATTATTTAAAACAAGCATATATGAAGTATGACTCTTAT
The DNA here is from genome assembly GCF_964656455.1 of Halichoerus grypus. NCBI lineage: Eukaryota > Metazoa > Chordata > Mammalia > Carnivora > Phocidae > Halichoerus > Halichoerus grypus. The sequence goes on along the minus strand of NC_135725.1, from coordinate 13,679,023 downwards.
ATTTCTTTGTCAACTCATTGCAGTTGCTTTATACTTAGGGTGAATTGAGTTCTGCAGAGCTGAACCTACTTCATATATTCTCCTTCAAATGGGGAAAGGGCTGAGCTTTCCTTTCAGAGTTATGCTTTTGGGCAAAGAACTCGTCTCATGAAAATATGTTAAAAGAAAGCTGCAGAGCTGTAGCATTTAAGAGCAGGAACATAAGAATGGTGTAAGGATGATAAATGCATGGTGTGGATGCTACTTGTCCCCTACTCCTGACCTGTGGCAGACATTGCAAATCAAGCACAACACTCTTTGCCACTAAATCTCAATAGGGCCTTAAAATCCTTGCCCGTCCATGCCCCAGCAGGCATTACCAATCAGTTGGGATTGGTACTTGGAATAAAATCAGTTTGCTGTCAGTGCTTGGATTGAGTAGTTTATAAAATTGGCATAGCAGAGAGCCATCATCAAATAGTGGGTCATTAGAGCACTTATCTTTTGGTAAATGGAGGGAACCAAGGAAAGAGAATGTGTCCTGATTGTAGATGAGTGGAACATTGAAGAAAAATTGGATACAACAAGAATGAGTGTTGAGACGGAGACAGACTTCACAGTGTGTCACTAAACTACTTCTGCTCAGGTGTCTTGTATTTTTCTATGTTCTAATAACAATAGGAGAGCTAAAACATTAATTAAAAATATCCACCCCATTAGTTTCCACCATTCCATAGCACTTTTAGGCTCTAGGGAAGGTCTCTGCTGGGTAGAACGCTGGCATGAAAAAAATCACATTGAAACCCTGTTAGGATCTGAATTTCTAAAATTACTTATTGACTGGAATTTTTTTCTTTTCTGATCTTCTCTGACTACTGTTCTTCAGAGTCATTTCTAATATATTTTAAAGGAAATTACTTCCCGTTTTCACCCTCTTGATCAGAACTTCCAAATGGATAAGCTCATTTTATCCAAAGTAAGGTTCTGTTGAGTAGAATCTGTTTTCAGTTCCTCTCTTGGGTAAGGTGTGACATACAAAGATAAAATATATCTCACTAAATTTAAAAGGCCCTCTCTGGGGACGCCTAGGTGCCTCAGTCAGTTAAGCGTCTGCCTTCTTCAGCTCAGGTCATGATCTCCAGGTCCTGTGATCAAGCCCCATGTCAGGCTCCCTGCGCAGCTGGGAGTCTGCTTCCCCCTCTTCTACTACCCCTCCCCCTGCTCGTGCTCTTTCCCTCCCTCTCTCTCTCAAATAAATAAATAAAATCTTTAAAAAAATCAGTAAGTCCTCTCTGTCACCTGTGTACAGATATATTTCCAGGTGGACAATACTTTAGGGAGCTTAACTTTGGACAACTACATTTAGAAAACATTTATCAATGTTCTCTGAGTGTCAAATAAGTTTTATTGAGGAGATACTCCAAAAGGAAGGTCTTGGAATCCAACCCAGACACATTAATGATTGGGGACTGTGGTTTTAGAGAATGTTTGGATTGCTTTTTGTTTTGTTTTGCAATACTTAGATATTAAAAAAAAAAAAGCTCTATACAGTGAAGCTCATCTATATAATTCTTCTGAGTGATTTTTTCCTGTGCTATTGTTCATGTCTGTGGCCCTCCCAGAAAGAACATGGGCTTCAAATGAATTTTTCCTACACATGCTATTTTGTGTGTGTTCTGTCTTTATTTTTGGTTGTTGTGAGGTCACCAATTTTGTTTTCCCTTTGGTATCCAATATTCTTGGACAATTCTCTGTGGCCTCAGAGAGACTCCGAGGGAACAGATGTTGTGTAAACCGTATCCCCCGCATATTTTCCTACTTATATTTTCCTTTTGAAAGAAAAAACAGAGGATAGCTCTCTGTGTATGGAACCTTTATCTGTCTGGTTTTTTTTTTTTTTTTTTAAATGCCCAGAGACTATTTATTAAGTCTATCCTACTTCTATTGAGGGAGAGAATGCTCCTTTTTGAATGGTATGACCAGTAAATTGTTCTAGCTGCTCAGAAAGGTTGATAAAGGACATTTTGTAAAGATACCCATCACTCTGGATACGAGCTATAAGCCACTGGTTTGCTTACTTTTTAATCCCCTTATGTAGAGACCTTTTAAAAACACATATTAAGTTTCAGCAAAGGTCATCAAGTCCGGGACCATATGTCAAAAATTTCAGCAATGACTTACCACCCTACTTGGTTGATAAACACAATTTTAGTATCTGTGAACTTTAATATCTGGATATTATATCCATGGGCCTGTTCCAATTTGCCAAGTCAAACCAGAAATCCACGTCACAGCTTTCATCCTTTTTCTCTGTGTAAATTTTGTGCCCCCCTCCCCTGCAAATGTTTGAAATAAGCTGAATAAACAGAACACAGTAGGTAACCTGGAGAGTGTTCTAATCAGAAATATTTTCACTCATGGGGTAAGGCTTTATATAACCCACCAGGAGCTGTGATTTGAACCACCCATTGCAAGCAATAAAGCACTGAAATAAGGACGTATTTTTATCAGATCTCTAGATCTATATTTATTTATTTTTTCTCAGCTGCTCATGTAAAACTTCATTGTGAACTGTGCAGATGCATAACTCTGCCTGTCTCTTGGGCAATGCATTCAAATGTCAACTTCTATTCCCTGTTAATCTTTTCCATTATGTTTTTTCTTCTGTCTTCCAAGTGTCAGAAGAGAATATACAAACACAAGTGCTCTGAAGAGACAAATGCAAAATAAAATCTACCCTTGTGCATTGCACATTCAATATTGGATAGCTGACTTCCAACACATACCGGAGTCCAGTGTCTTCTAAAAAAAATAATTTGGTCCTATGGCATCAGCACAGTGAGATGTGAAAAAGATTCTCTTTATTTAGCTTTCTAAAGCAGATTTTGGCATAAACTGTATCCCCCCAAAAGTTGTATAATGCCTATGTGTAACATGTATATACAGTTTAGATTAATAATAAATCAAACAGCTGTTGTTCACCAACAGCTTAAGAAATTATCATTTCCTTTCTGTTACCCTTCCCATCTGTCTACTCAGAGATCACCCACTTCTATCCTGAAAGTTGTTACCATCTCCCGCTTTTCTTTAAAGCTTTACTGTGCTTTACTTTGCATGTTTCTGGAAGTAATTTTAGAGCAGGCGGGATGTTAATATTATGCTTGTAATATCCATCCACGTTAGTGTGGGTAGCTCTAGTTCATTTATTTTCACTACCACATAGTATTCCATTGTATGAAGAAAAAACCCCTCCGCTGTTCAGTCCTCCTTTCAAGGGACATTTTGAGTGGATCTTCATTTTTTCTTATTTCAAGTAACATTGCTAGAGAGATTCCTGGTCCATGTTGCCTGGTAGTTATGGGTAAGAGTTTCTCTAAGATGCATATCTAAGAGTGAAATTACTGAGTCATAGAGTATGGGTGTCTTCAACTGTACTTGGCATTGCTATCCTGCATTTGTTTTTTATTCAGTCTTTTAAAAAAGTATGTATGAAAGAAATCAAAGTTTTGAATACAATTTCAACATGATGCTAATCTCTTTTTTCTCATAGCTAAAACATGATGCTAATCTCTTTTTTCCCATATGCTAAAACAATGATCCCTGGCTTATAGTTATAAGCCATAAATCTGCATGAAGCTGTTGTTGGTAGCTTTGCTGTGTTTTTCTTTCCTGCCCACTTTGATTGTGTGAAATTAGTCTAGACAAGGCTCCTTCCATTCCTTAGTGTAACACCGTGGTTCCTTTGTTCACCTACCTCCAAGGTGTTTCCAATCAGTAAGGGGATGAATAATTTTTCTCCTCATTTGTGATTGTAGTGGTCATAGATTGTTTCATCTGAAACAAACTCCAACACCCTTCTGGGAATGATACTTTCCTTTTCTTTTTAAGAATTTTTAAATTTATTTTTTATTGTAAAATACCCTTCATATAAAATTTACCTCTTAAGCGCTTTTAAGAGTTAAGTTCAGTAGTTTAAGTACATTCATATTGTTGTGCAACCAATCTCCAGAGCTCTTTTCATGTTGCAGAGCTGAAACTTTGTACCCATTAAACAATTCCCCTTGCCCCTGTCCTGCTAGTCCCTGGAAACCACCATTCTGCTTTCTGTCTTTATGAATTTGACTACTCTAGATACCTCATATAAATGAAATCGCACCGTGTTTGTCTTTTCATGGCTGACTTAGCACAATGTTCTCCAGGTCCATTAATGTTGCATCATGTGTCAGAACTTTTATAAGGTTGAATAATATTCCATTGCATGTGTAGATCACATTCTATTTATCTATTCATCCATCAATGGACACTTGGGTTGCTTCCACCTTTTGGTATTGTCAGTAATGCTGCTATGTATGTAGCTATACAACTATTACTTCGAGACCCTGCTTTAATTCTTTTGGGTATATAGCTAGAAGTAGAATTCCTGGCATACCTCCTCTTCTTTAAGAAGACTGCTCCTACTCCTATTCCAACCATGAGAGAGTCCTTGCAGCATTTATTTTCCTGTCCTTTCCCACAGTCATGTGAGCTAATAAATTCCTCTCTTCCCTTAATCAAGTTGAGTAGGACTTCTATTTTTTGCCGCAAGTGTCCAGACTAACATACTGCATAGTTACATCCATCTTATTTTTTTTTATTATGTTATGTTAATCGCTATACATTACATCATTAGTTTTTGATGTAGTGTTCCATGATTCATTGTTTGCATATAACACCCAGTGCTCCATGCAGAACGTGCCCTCTTTAATACCCATCCCCAGGCTAACCCATCCTCCCACCCCCTCCCCTCTAGAACCCTCAGTTTGTTTTTCAGAGTCCATCGTCTCATGATTTGTCTCCCCTCCGATTTCCCCCCCTTCATTCTTCCCCTCTTGTTATCTTCTTCCTCTTCTTCTTCTTCTTCTTTTTTTTTAACATATAATGTAGGTACATCCATCTTATGCACTAGGCCAATTCTTTCTTATCTTGGCCAAGAGTCAATATTGACTCCTATAATTCTGTTGTAATGAGAGAAGAAGAAATATAAAGATATGAGACAGAATAAGAGGTTTCCTATATTCCTTACTGAAATTGGCAGGAGGAAAGAATGAGAGAATGAAATGGAAAAGGATTAGAACTAAGAAGGTAACGAGACAGGAATGAGCCATCAGAAGAAAAGATTTGGGTTCATCTCAAATGTTTGAGGAGTAGGCTGTAAACCTAGGAAATATGACTAATAGATTTCTGGGATTATGGCATGCAGAACAACAAAATTTTCTGGGACGGCATATTTATCTTAAATCATAAGAGGGGGTATAGGGCGCCTGGGTGGCTCAGTCATTAAGCGTCTGCCTTCGGCTCAGGTCATGATCCCAGTGTCCTAGGATCGAGCCCCGCATCGGGCTCCCTGCTCAGCGGGAAGCCTGCTTCTCTCTCTCCCTCTCCCACTCCCCCTGCTTGTGTTCCCTCTCTCGCTGTGTCTCTCTCTGTTAAAAAAAATAAATAAAATCTTTAAAAAAAAAAGAAAAAAAAGAGGGGGTTTGGACTCTACTTCCAAATGGCTTTGGTCTTTCCCAAAGTTCAGAAGCTGAGAATAAAAGAAAGGGTTCTAGGGGTGCCTGGGTGGCTCAGTCATTAAGCGTCTGTCTTCAGCTCGGGTCATGATCCCAGGGTCCTGGGATCAAGCCCCGTGTCGGGCTCCCTGCTCAGTGGGAAGCCTGCTTCTACCTCTCCCACTCCCCTTGCCTGTGTTCCCTCTCTCACTGTGTTTCTCTCTGTCAAACAAATAAATAAAATCTTAAAAAAAAAAAAGAAAGAAAGGGTTCTAGCCTAGCTAGTCTGGAAAACAGATATTATATATAGCCTTAACTATTTCCTGGTTATAAGAAACAGAAATCCTCTCCAATGGAATTAAGTTTAAAAAAAAGAAGAAGAAAGAGAAAAAAAGGAAATTTACTGGAAGGAAACCCTAGTGGCTAAGAATTCAAGGACAAGACCTACAAACTGTGGCCTCATGGAAGACTAGGGACTCAAATGAGAATGCCCAGGGAGTGAAAGCATTTATTTTCTTGCTGTCTTTTTTTCCTCTTTGGAACTTCTGTTTCTGTCTGTGTTTCTACTTTATCCTTCTCTGTTTCTTTTTATAGTCTGGCTTTCTCTGTTTGCTCATCATATTTCATGGCTTGAACATAGCCACCTCAGCCCTGACTTTACATGTCTTCACACATCCAACACTCAAATTTCAGAGAATGAGAATTTGATTGGCCTAGGTTGGGTCACATCCCCACCCCCTCCAGTCCAACTAGCAGCGCTCAGAGAAGCTTACTGTCAATTCAGCACAGAACAGGCTAGCTCAGGACCTGAGTGGAAGATGTGGGCACATTCTCTAACAAAGAAGTGGGCAAAAGAGAGGACATGATTGACTTGTATATGTGTTAATCTGGACCAAGTTGGGCACCATGTGTAATGCTCCAGACCTGGTTGATAAAGCATGTACACTGAGCTATCAAATTCCTCAGAGTTCTGTCCTCCACTTTTCTCCGATGCCAGTGGTTTAGTTGTAGTTTTTATACTTGTAGAACCTTCACCATGTATATTTTTGCTACCCAGAGGATAGCCTTAGTGGTAAGGGCATGTGGTCTGGAGCCAGAAGACTGTGGAAGAGAATTAGCTACTGTCTAATTGCATGAGATTTAAAAAAAAGTTATAAAAGTTGAATGAGATGTTGGGAGTAAAACTGATTTGTAACGTACAAAGCAGTTCCAAAGTAATAGTAATGAGAACTGTGCTTCTCAACCCCAATGTAGATATCCTGGAATGTTATTCTAATTTGTGACAGATAAATGATTTGTTGCCAGTAATTTATTACTAATCATGAAGATCTAATGTTTATGAAGCCTTTTTAAAAATGAAGAGTATATTCAGAGTTATGTGTGTAACAGTGTTACTGTCATTTATTTGCATTTGAACAGGGAACAGAAGGAGTGGGGTTTGGGATAGCATGGTGAGAATTGCCTATAACTTTGACCTCACCTCTGGGAGTGTGTGCAAATGTGTGTTTCATCTGCCATGGGTATCATGGCAGAATAAGGTTGAGCAATTGGTAGACCAGTAGCCTATAAGCTGCATGAGGTAGGGTCCATGTTGTCTCATTCACTACTGTCTGCCCAGCAACTAGCATAGTTCCTGCCACATAGTTTCTCAGTAAGTATTTAAATGACTAGAAGCTGACTTCCTAAGGGACTACAAATAGTTTTGCTCATGCTGTAGATAGTAGAATTTCATTATTGTATCAAGTGGAGAGGAATATGTCTTATCTTCACCTTCATTTAGGAAAAAAAATATGATGCTCAGGGTATTTGTGGTTGATTTAAGGTATTAGTCACAGTTGCTAAGTTGTTGCTTTGAGATTCTAGAGGGAGTTGCGAACAGAGAGACATTTATTTACTCCAGAACATCCAATTTTGAGGCTTTTCCCGATGTGTACATCCTAAACTGTGAGGGATTTGTTGCTGTATTAAATAAAAGAATTGATTGAAAAAATATACAAAAATCTTACTGTAGAAGGTGAGTCTGAGGAACAGAAGTTTAAAAGGGTGCTTGCTCCCTTGTTTTGAAGGAAAATGAAACTAAATAAAATGATCCCATTAAAGACTCTGGAGAGGGGAGAAATTTGAATTTCTCTAAGAATGAGTTATAGAAGATGATGGTGGTCAACCAAGATGATTGGGAAACAAGATAAAGAGCTACAATTGACGACTTCGGTTTTGAAATATTATTTTATTTTTTTTAAAGTTGGTAACGAGTCATAAAGTGATTTCCTATGGTCTTGGCAGAGTGGGTGCTGGGGAAGAGAACAATTGCTCCTTTGAGGGAGCTGGTTGGGTGCTTGCCTCCTGCAGTTAGATTTTTCTATTTAAGAGAGCCATCTGCTCCATTAAACTTTCCAAGATGAGGCGCTATCTACAGGGACTTCCACAATGCCTTAAAACCGAGAACTGCAGCAAAGTTTTAAGTTGCTGCCAGAAAACCAGATGTTAACCAGATTGTCAAGTTCTTTTTTTCCTTCCAGAACCAAAGGTTTCAAGTGAGGCTGAATAAATGCAAATGTTGGACAATCCTTATGGTTAGAATTTGGAGCCAACAACGATCTCCTTTGGCTTCTATTCATGAAGCCCCTCTAAAGTCAGTCAAAGGGAACTCTGTTTATGGTGTTTTTTTTTTTTTTTAAAGGCGTGTTGAGGGGGCGGAAATTCTGGCCTTTCACATTCCCTAATGTACATTCCTTACTGAAAAATTACACAATGCTAAATGCTGGCGAATTCAATAGATATTCCCAGTGCTGCTTCCTTAATCCAACATGCATTTCTCTGCATTTGGATGGGTATTCATTTCTGATTATACCCTGCAGACTGTCTACTGATCTCAAAAAGACGGAGTGGAGAAAAAAATATGCAGTAGAAACTGAAAATGAAAACTGCTCCTTTCTACATCCCCTAAGAGCTGACATTAGAATATTTGAATTATTTGAACTGGGGCTCTCGGTAGAGATTTGCAGGCAGAAAATAGGTATATCTTCTTTAGAAACCCGCTGAGGGAAGCTGTGTAGTTAGATGCTCTGGAGGTAGGAAGGCCTCCATTTTTGTTTTGACAAGTGCTAATTTATTTCCTGGGATTAGGGTGATCAGAGGTTTCCCCGGCACCAACCAAATAAGGCAACGTTTATATTTCAGGGATCCAAACTCTTATATTGCCCCTTCTTAACCTCTTTTTAAATTAAATGAAATCAAAACACTAAGCAGCTGGACAACAACAAAATGAAACAACAATCCTTCCTTGCCTCTAGTTGGGTTTAATATTTTAAAAATAGAATAAGTTTTAGGTGAAATCCTATCGTTAACTATTATCCTCCCATTTTTATGAGACTAAAACAAGAAAAAAACATAGTTCTGTTTACACTTGCTATTAGTTTTTAAGTCTAACATGGCTTTTTAATTTAATTTTATTTTAACTGAAATTGGCCATGTTTGAGCTTAATATGAATGCCAGGCTACTAATGTATAGGAAAACCTGCATTTTAACAGTATTAGGAAAATCAAAATAGATTGAATTCTTGGCATGACAGAGGTGAAGGAGTTCCACAGGTGTACCCGAAAGGACTGATTCTGCTTTTTGACCCACAGATGGATCCTCTTGTCATTGCAAACAAGAAGGCATGATTTCTCCTCTATGTTAAAGGCATGATTTTGCTCTCATAATTTGCTATCATTATCTTCAAAATGTCCTTACCTCTGCTCATTTTCCTTGAGGACCATGAGAGAGAGAGAGAGAGAGAGAGAGAGAGATGTATAAAACAGACTCTTCCATTGCTAAGGAAAGAATGACCTACATTTCCTACTGCTTTACTTTTACAGGTAGAATTTTTTCCACCAAGACTCATTTCCTAATTTGGGAAGACGCCAACTGCTATATCAGTGTCACCTCTCAGGATTCTGTCGGTCTCTCCATAGCTGTTTTTGTGATCACTTATGATATTTCACATCTTTCTATTTTGAGCCTTATTATCCAACCGAATCAATGTATCCTTCTGAAGCATTAGTTAGTGGCTGCTGCAGGAGAAATGTCCTGTCCCTTGTAATAACAAGAGCTTAAAGTTGCTGGCATCTAATTGTTCACTCACCAATGGCAAGCAGAACGCTCATTGTCATGGCTGCTTTGCTCTTTTTCCAACAGTATTTTCTTCTCTCCAATGTATTATCCTGTTATTCCCTAGAAACCCTTGGGTTTCTGCTACTCTAAGAGCAGCTGCTACACACAGAACAGCTTTCTTATCAAATGAGCCATGGATTTTAAAACTGCCAATTCAACATGAATTAACATGAAGTTTCACTTGAAAAATGAGACTATCTTTCAAAGAATATTTTTCTTAAAACCAAAAAGCAGTCACATCAAAAAAAAAAAAAAAAAAAAACCCATCAATCATCGTAATCCCTTTCTAAGAACTCTCTTCACTCCTAGGATCAGCAAATAATATGTCCCAGATTTCTTTACAAATCTGAGTAGTCTGCCTTTTAGTTTTGCAAATATCAGAGAGACTTCTTGGCTGTTTGCCTGGGTTCTGCAGCTCCTACACTACCAAATGGAGTTTGAATCAATTTTAGACCAGTGGTGATATAAGGAGAGTAGAAAGCCCTGCAGAGATGTCAGTAATACCCACAGCTAAGTATAGCCTCAGACCATTCTAAGGCTAGAATTCAATTGTGAGCTCCTTTTTTTTTTTTTTTTCCAGGGACCATGCCTTTTGCTTTTTTCTCTCTTCCTGATTCTGCCCATCACAGAGTTGACCATGTAGTAGGTGCTCTATGAATACTCTGAACGATTATGACTCATTTTTTTCTCCCAGTTCAAAAAGCATACTCATTAAACAACTTTAAGAAAATGTAGGAAGGAGAAAAAAATTACTCAAGACTTCACAAGCCAAATATCAGCACAGTTGGTTTAGTAAATGTGTTGTTTGAAGTAATTTGAAATAAGGCTTCTATTGACTGCTGGTGCCCACTGTCAGGTCATTAGCCCCACCCACTCTTTCTCACTCCCTGTAAACCTAAAAATAGTTCTTAAAATACCCTCTATCTGAAAAATTCCCATCTGCCACACCCACGACCACAGCTGGCTGAGACATCACATTCCTTCTAGTATGCTCCTATGGTTGACTTTAAGGGAACTCCAAAATCTGCATGCCGAAAATGATATATAGAGCCCGTTTATCCATCCATCCAGCTACCCATCCATTCACTTAATTCCACAATATGTGATTAGTGCTCACTATGACCAAGGTCACTATTATTATATTCTGAGACCACAGTGGTGAACGAATAGACCAGATCTCTTTTATCCTAGAGCATAAAATATGGTGGGAGAGAAAGGAAATAGACCAGTAAGCAAGGAAATGAGTAAACATAGAATTCTTAGAAAATCAGAAAGCCAAGAGGAACAGGAAAGTAGACCAGATGTAGTTGCTTTTGATTTCTTATTTGGCTAAGTGCTTGTCTCACTTAGTTTTTTTGTTTGTTTGTTTTTGTTTTTTTCTCTGAACATCAATGCAGCTATTCAATGGGCATGCCAAGAAACCATAAACCGTACAAAGGTTGTCTGAGTCAAAGTTCTTGCAGTAGGAGACCTAGCAAGGTATGCAAACCAAAAACCAAAAAAGAAACAAAGAAGACAAGCCGTATTAAATTGTTAGATTGTAAGTAACAGATAAGTCACTCGGAAGATCAGATGTGTTATGGCGGCCTGTTGTGTTTTGCAGACAAAGAATAATGCAGATAACTTAGTGCAGGCACTGAGTGTACTCTACTTCTGGACAGTCAGAACTTTGGAGTGTTCAGGATCCTCTTCCTCTCTACACTGCTGCTTCGCCGGGCTACCCAGTAGTAGTGACTTCTTCAAATATTATTGCAACAGGAGATTGTTGATAGGGAGATGTTGACTGAAAAATACTTATGTCCTGGGAGATAGGGGTGGGTGGGTTGAGAGTGATACTGCATTAATTGTCATTTTATTTCCCTGCTAAAGTCACAATTACTATATGTTGCACCGTAGTTGCAAAGGTACTGACTTTGATATGAGTTGGATACTCATTTCTCTCTCCTCTGTCTATTCCTTTTCATACTTCTTCTTTGGAGTAGTTTCTTCATGATTTCCTATTTTTAATTTTTTATTTTTCCAGCTTTATTGAGATATAATTGAGATATAACATTGTGTAAGTTTAAAGGTTTACAATGAGACGATTTTTAAAAAGATTTTATTTATTTATTTTAGAGAGAGAGAGAGCGCCAGAAAGCAGGAGAAGGGGGAAGGGCAGAGGGAGAGGGAGAAGCAGACTCTCTGCTGAGCAGGGAGCTCAACCTGGGACTCGATGCCAAAGTCCTGGGATCGTGACCTGAGCCAAAGGCAGATACTTAACTGACTGAGCCTCCCAGGTGCCTCTACAACAAGATGATTTGATATACGTATGTATTGCAAATTGATTACCACAATAAAGTTACTTCACAAATCCATTGCTTACATAGTTACTATTTTCTGTTAATTTGGGGAGGGGGCTAAGAACATTTAAAATTTGCTGTCTTAGCAGATTTCAAGTATATAAAACAGTATTGTTACCTAGAATCACCAGGTTGTATGTTACAGCCTCAGAAATTTTTCATCTTTTAATTGGAAGTTTGACCCTTCGACCAACCTTCAATGAGTTTTCCCTACCCGCCCCTCCAGCCCCAGACCTTGGCAACCACCAATCTCCTCTCGGTTTCTATCAGTTCATTGGTTTTTGTTTTTGTTTTTTAGATTCTACATATAAATGAGACCATACAATATTTGTCTTTCTTTGTCTGGCTTATTTCACTTAGCATAATACCCTCAAAGTCCATCCATGTTGTTGCAAATGACAGATTACCTTATTTTTATGGCTGAATAATATTCCATTGTATATATAAACACTGCATTTTCTTTATCATTCACCTGTCAATGGACACTTAATTGTTTTTATGTCTTGGCTATTGTAAATAATGTAATAAACATGGGGATGCAGAGAGTTCTTCAAGATAGGGATTCATTTCCATTGGATATGTATAGCACCCAGAAGTGGGATTGCTGGATCATATAGTAGTTCTATTTTTAACCTTTTGAGGAATCTCTATACTGTTTTCTATACACCAGTTGACATTCCCACCAACAGTACACAAAGGATCCCTTTTTGCCATATCCTTGCCAGCACTAATTATCTCTTGTCTATTTGCTGTTTGATAACAGCTATTTTAACAGGTGTGAAGTGATAACTCATTGTGGTTTTAATTTGTGTTTCCTGATAATTAGTGATGTTGAGCACCTTTTCATGTTTTCATTGTACCTGTTGGCCATTTGTATATCTTCTTTGGAAAGATATCTATTCAGGTCTTTTGCCCATTTTTAAATCAAATTATTTATTTGCTTTTGCTTTGGAGTTGTATGAATTTCTAATTTTATTTTTTCCTCCCCTGTTTTATTGAGATATAATTGACATACAACATTGTATAAGTTTAAGCTGTACAGAATAATGACTTGATTTATATATATTGTGAAATGATTATCACAGTAAGTTCAGTTAGTATCCATCATCTTATATAGATACAAAAAGAAAAAAGTTTTTTTTCTTTGTGATGAGAACTCTTGGTATTTACTCTCTTAAGAACTTTCAAACATACCATACAGCAGTGTTAATTATAGTCATCATATTGTACATTACATCCCTAGTACTTATTGCTCTTGATAACTGAAGTTTGTACCTTTTGAGCACCTTCACTCCCCCCCACCCCCACCCCACCTCTGGTGACCATAGGTCTAATCTCTTTTCTATGGATTTGGGGTTTTTGTCTTGTTTTTGGATTCCACATGGAAGTAAGATCATACAGCATTTGTCTTTCTTTGTCTGACTTCCTTCACTTGGCATAATGCCCTCAAGGAGGTCTATCCATATTGTCACAAATGACAGAATTTCCTTCCTTTTTTATGGCTGAATAATGTTCCTGTGTGTGTGTGTGTGTGTGTGTGTGTGTGTGTGTGTGTGTGTGTACCACAACATCTTTTTCCATTTATCTGTTCGTGGACACTTAAGTTGTTTCCATGTATTGGCTATTGTAGATCATGCTGCTATGAGCATGGGGGTGCAGATATCTTTTTGACATAATGTTTTCATTTCCTTTGGATATATTCCCAGAAGTGGAATTGCCAAATCATATGCTAGTTCTACTTTTAATTTTCTGAGGAACCTCCATACTATTTTTCATAGGGGTTGTACCAATTTATGATTTCACCAACAGTGTGCAACAGTTTCCTTTTCTGTGAGTTTCTTATGTATCTTGGATATTAAGTCATCATCAGATATATATTTTGCAAATAGGTTTTCCCATTCTTTAGGCTGTCTCTTCATTTTGTTGAACTGCAGAAGCTTTTGAGTTTGATGGAGTTCCACTAGTTTATTCTTGATTTTGTTGCTTGTGCTTTTGGTGTTATAGCCAAAATATTATTACCAAGACCAATGTCCAAGAACTTTTCCCCTATGTTTTCTTCTAGGAGTTTTATGGTTTCTGGCCTTATAATCCTTTATTTTGAGTTAATTTTTGTGAGTGGTGTAGAGTAGAGGTCCAGTTTCATCCTTTTGCATGTGAATATCCACATTTCCCATCGTCATTAATTGAAAAAACCATCTTTTCTTGGACCCCTCATCAAATATTAGTTGACTGTGTATGTGTGGTTTTATTTCTGGGCTCTCATTTCTGTTCTGTTGATCTATGTGTTTGTTTTTAATGCCAGTACCATATTGTTTTGATTAGTATAGCTTTATAATACAATTTGAAATTAGGATTTGTGATGCCTTTGGCTTTGTTCTTCTTTCTCAGGATTGCTTTGGCTATTCAGGGTCTTCTGTGATTCCATACAAATTTTAAGATTGTTATTTCTCTGAAAAATGGACGTGGAATTTTTGGTAGGAATTGCATTGAATCTAAGGATGGTTTTGGATAGTATGAACATTTTAACATTATTAATTATTTCAATCCACAAACATGGGATATTTTCCATGTATTTGTGTCTTCAGTTTCTTTCATCAATGTCATAGTTTTCAGTTTATACATCTTTCACTTCTTTGGTTAAATTTATTCTTATATATTATTATTTTTTATTCTATTGTGAATGGGATTATCTTATTTCTTTTTCAGATAGTTTATTGTTAGTATATAGAAATGCTAGTGATTTTTGTATGTTGATTTTGTATCCTGCAATTTGACTGAATTCATTGATTAATTCTAACAATTTTTTTAGTGGAGTCTTTAGGGTTTCTATATATAAAATCATATCATCTGCAAACAGAGACAATTTTGATTCTTCCTTCTAATTTGGGTGCCTTTTATTTCCTTTTCTTGCCTGAGTGTTCTGAGTAGGATTTCCAGTACTGTGTTGAATAGGAATGGTAAAAATGGCACCCTTGTCTTGTTCTTGATCTTAAAGGAAAATTTTACAACCTTTTACCATTACGTTTGAGGTTAGCTGTGAGCTTGTCATATATGGTCTTTATTATATTGAGGTATATTCCTTCTATAACCAATTTATTGAGAGTTTTTATTATGAAAGTATGTTGAATTTTGTCAAATGCTTTTTCTCCATCTATTGAGATGATCGTATGATTTTTATCTTTCATTCTGTTACTGTGATATATTGCATTTATTGATTTGTGTATATTAAACCAACCTTGCAATCAGGGATGAATCCCACTTGATCATGGTATGTGATTCTTTAAATATATTCTTGAATTTGGTTTGGTAGTATTTTACTGAGAATTTTTACATCTGTATTCATCAGGGATATTGGCTTATACTTTCTTGTAGTGTCCTTCTCTGGCTTTGGTATTAGGGTAATGCTGGCCTTGTAAAAAGAGTTTGGGAGCGTTGCCTTCTCTTCAGTTTTTTGGAAGTGTTTGAGAAGGCTTGGTACTCTTTAAGTGTTTGGTAAAATTCACCAGTGAAACCATCTGGTCCTGGGCTTTTCTCTGTTGGGAGGTTTTTGGTACTGAGTCACCTTACTTGTTATTGATCTGTTTAGATTTCCTATTTTTTCATGATTCAGTCTTGAGAGTTTATATGTTTCTAGGAATTTACCTATTTCTTCTAGATTGCCTAATTTGTTGTTACATAATTGTTCCTATTACTCTCTTATGATCTTTTGTATTTGTGTGGTATCAGTTGTAATGTTTCCTCTTTCATTTATAATTTTGTTGATTTGGGTCCTCTCTCTGTTTTCCTTGGTTAGTCTAGTTAAAGACTTGTCGATTTTGTTTATCTTTTCAGAGAATCAACTCTTAGTTTTGTTAATCTTTTCTATTGTTTTCCTGTTCTCTATTCCATACATTTCTGCTCTAATCTTCATTTCCTTCCTTTTGCTAACTTTGCACTTAGTTTGTTCTTTATTTACTTCCTTGAGGTGTAATGTCAGATTGTTTATTTGAATCTAACTTTCTCCCTCTCTCTTTCCCTTTCTTTCTTTCTTTCTTTCTTTCTTCATATGTCTGTATGCCTATAAACTTTCCTATTAGAATTGTTTTTGCTGCATCTCATAAATTTTAGTATGCTGTTCCCATTTTTGTTTTTGTCTCAAGATATTTTTTTCAAGATGTTTTTATTTCCCTTTTGATTTCTTCTTTAATCATTGGTTATTCAGGAGTATGTTGTTTAATTTCCATGTCTTTGTGGGTTTTCCAGCTTTCTCCCTCTTATTGATCTAGTTTCATACCGTTGTCATCAGAACAGATACTTGATATAATTTCTCTCTCCTTGAATTTGTTGATACTTGTTTTCTGGCCTAACATTTCATCTATCTTAGAAAATATTCCATCTGCACTTGAGAAGAGTGTATGTTCTGCTGTTGGATGGAACGTTCTTTATATATTTGTTAGGTCCATTTTATATAGTGTTGTTCAGATCTGCTGTTCTCTCAATGATTCTCTGTTGGATGATGTCTCCATTGTTGAGAGTGAGGTACTAAAGTCCTTAGGTATTATTGGATTGCTGTTTATTTTTCCTTTTAGTAGTTAGTATTTGCTTTGTATATTTAGGCACTTTGATGTTGAGTGCATATATATTTAGCATTGTTATATATTCTTGATGAATTGTCTACTTTATCATTATATTATGACCTTTTTAGTCTCTTGTGGCCATTTTCAGCTTGATGTCTATTTTTTTCTGATAAAATTATGGCTATCTTTGCTTTCTTTTGGTTATCATTCTTTTGGAGTATAACTTTTCATCCCTTCGCTCTCAGCCTATGTATGTCCTTAAAGCTAGAGTCAGTCTCTTTTAGGCAGCAAATCATTGGATTTTTTTTTCTATTCAGCCATTGCCTTTTCATTAGAAAATTTAATTGATTTACATTTAAAGTAATTAACAAGGTAAATAAGGACTTGCTCTTTTATTCATTGTTTTCTGGTTTTATAGATCCTTTGTTTCTTATTTCTTCTCTTGCTGTCTTCCTTTGTGATTTGATGACTTTCTGTGGCAGTGTGCTTTGACTTCTTTGTCATAATCTTTTGTGTATCTACTACAGGTTTTTCCTCTGTGGTAACCATGAGGCTTACATGAAATATGTTATAGTTACAACATACTGTCTTAAGCTGATAACAACTTAACTTTGAGAACGTACAGAAGTTTTATTTTTTTACTCTCCCCCCTCACATTTTAGGTTGTTGATGTTACAGTTTTCCTTTTGTTCATATTGTGTATCCAGTAAATAATTAATGTAGTTATAGCTGTTTTCAATACTTTTTTTAACTTTTATTTATTTATTTATTTTTTTAAGATTTTATTTATTTGACAGAGAGAGACACAGCGAGAGAGGGAACACAAGCAGGGGGAGTGGGAGAGGGAGAAGCAGGCTCCCGGCCGAGCAGAGAGGCCAATGTGGGGCTCAATCCCAGGACCCTGGGATCACGACCTGAGCCGAAGGCAGACACTTAATGACTGAGCCACCCAGGTGCCCCACTTTTTTTAACTTTTAAACTAGAGGTGTCAGTGATTACTCACCACCATTATAACATTGCAGAATGTGATTTTCACTATATATTTACCTTTACTGGTTAGTTTAACACCTTCATGTGTTTTTATGATCTTCATTATCATCTTTTCATTTCAGTTTGAAGATTGCCGTTTAGTATTTCCTTAAGGCTGGTCTGGTGGTAATGAATTTTGTCAGGTTTTATTTAAGAATATCTCTCTCTCTCCTTCATATCTGAAGGACAGCTTCTCCAGGTATAGTATTCTTGGTTGAGTATTCTCAATCTCCTCTTCCAGACTTTGTAGGTTCGCTGTAGAAGGGAAAGACCTTCACTAGTCAGCTCAGCTTGGCATACTGGATGGGTCAGTTCATAGTGTTCATGGGCAGGCAGGGCTTTATCAAGATCTCCAGTTGGGCAAGGTCACTACCTGTGCTCAGAGGTCGGTGGAGGTTGCTGCTCGCTGGGCTCTGTAGTTGGATGGCTCTATTGGCTGGGTTCCATGTTCAAGTAGGGCTACTGGGGGGCTCCTAGTCAGGTGGGGCTGCTGGCTGTGTTCTGTGGTTAGATGGGGCTACTAACTGGGCTCTTCAGTCACCTCTAGTCAGGGAGGGCTGCAGGCTGTGTTCCCCGACAGGGTGGTGCTACTGGTTGGATTCTGCAATCTGGCAGGGTTGCAGGCTCTGCAATTGTTACTAGTTGAGTGGGGCATCAGGCTCATCCAGCTGGTACTGCTGGCTGGACTTTCTGTTCAGGCTGGGCCACAGGCTGGGTTTCTCAGTCTAACGGGGCCTCAGGCTGTGCTCTGTGATCAGGCAGGGCCACAGGCTGGGGTTCATGATTGGGTAGGCTGTTGACTGTGCTCTTCTTTTGGGCAAGGCTGCTGGCCAGGTTCTCTGGTCAGATGGGGCCTCCAACTGTACCCTGCAGTTGAGGTGCTGGACACTGGGCTCTGCAGTCAGGTTAGGGCAGTGTTTGGGCTCCCTGGTTGAGGGGGGCTGCAGACCATGCTCTGAAATTGGGAGGTTGACTGGCTGGCCTCCCTGCCTGGGTGAGGCCACAGGCTGTATTCAGCAATCAGGCAGGTTCTAGGCGCTGCTGCTAGGTGGGGTTATAGTCTGGGCTCAGTAGCTGGGCAATACTATAGGCTGGGCTCCACCTCTGCTCACTGTTCAGGCTACCTGATTTTTTTTTTTTTTTAAGATTTTATTTATTTATTTGACAGATAGAGACATAGAGAGAGAGGGAACACAAGCAGGGGGAGTGGGAGAGGGAGAAGCAGGCTTCCCGCAGAGTAGGGAGCCGGATGTGGGGCTCAATCCCAGGACCCTGGGACTGTGACCTGAGCCGAAGGCAGGCGCTTAATGACTGAGCCACCCAGGCGCCCCCAGGCTACCTGATTATGCGGAGCCTGAAGCTATGCTCAACAGCTGGGCAGGGCTACTGGCTTGGCTCCCTGCCTGGGTGGGCCATAGGATGTGCTCAGTGTCTGCCTAGTGTCCGTGGCCAGGATTCACTGAGGAGTAGTACTGGAGGCCACGTGCCACAGTTGGATTTGTAAATTTGTACCCTGGCATGGGTGGGGTCGAAGAGTGGTCTTCACAGCTGGTACAGCTCATTGGCTGGGAATCTAAGTCAGGCAGAACTGCTGTCTGAGCTTGGCCTGATGGGGTCAACTCCTTAGCTCTACAAATTGGCAGAGGCTGGGATCTCTGTTTTGGCACTGCTGCAAACTGCCATGATCTGAGCACTATTTCATAAGTCTTGCCTTCCTTCTCTGTTTGTATCTCATCACCTGTGGTTGAGCTCTGCAGATTTTCCTAGTGAACCCTGCAAGGTGAGTCTGAGCAGGCCTCTTGGAAAACATCCTGCAATGCTGGGGAACCCGGTTGTTGACTCTGAGTTCCCTTTCCTCACTGGAGAAACCATAGGCCAGGGGGCAGAGTGGGCGGGAGTGGTCTTTTTGGTGTGGCACTATGCTTGTCTGGGGGAGGGGCAATGCAGTCAAAGTGAAGCTGACCCTCTTACTTTTCTAATGCAGACCTCCATCTCTGTGGTCCAGGGGGATGGTTCAGGCGCACCCCCAGGTTCTGGGATTTTCACAGTGGTGGTGTCTATGAATAGTTGCTAGTTGATCTTCTGAGGGAGGCTGAAGTCAGGAACAACCTGTGTTGCCATCTTGACCTTACTCCTCTTCTCACGATTTCCTAATTTCCAAAGTTTGTCTTTGGTCCTTATCCATGTGCATGTAGGAAAAAAATAGAGCTATGCTGTGCATTTCAAGACAGTTAATATCTAGACATCATATGAACTATAACACAGAATTATTTACCCATTTCTATGGGCTTTAGATCATGACCTGAAAGGATCTGAAAGCAGAACAACTTTACTTTGCTTACACTGTGTGTGTGATAAAGGGCATTTCTAACAAGGGGTAGCAGTTTTCAAATGACTTGAGTCAAAAGTCATGGAGGCTGCTTGGTCGGAATCTCAATATGCCTACTTGTTACCAGTGTGAGTATGGGCATGTTAAACTTCTCTGGACTTCAGAAGTGTGCTCATCCATAAGATGGGGAAAATTCCTACCACAGTTTTGTTAAGTATTCAGTAAAATACTATGTGTGGATTTTGATGCCCAAAGCCTGGCATTTTACAGACATTCAGTGAATGTAAACACTCTCATTCATTATGGTTGTTTGCAAGAACCTGTGCATTTTTCAGTATCCAGAAGCTAAGAAGAATTTGAAAGACTCACTTTCAGCTCATATACCACAGTAGTTCTTTAATACAAATGTTATATAAGTCTTAAAAATTAATAGCTAGTACGTTAGACCATTCGGATACGTAAATCATACAGATCAGTAGAAATGGAATAATAGTGTGGTAATAGCAATAAACATAAGAAAAACAAAAATAATGATAGTAGCTAAAATTGACTAGAAGCTTATTTTGTGCACAGAGAGCACTGTCTCATTTAATTGTTCCAAAAACATTTGCACTTTTATTATTTCCATTTTATGGATGTGGATACCGAGGCATAGAGAGTAAATTAATTGCTGAAGGTCATGTAATTAGTAAGTAGAAGATCAGGGCTGGAAAATTCTCTGTCTTGATCCAAAACCGAAAACTTCTCTGTCTTAATCCAAAGCCCAAGGTCTTCTATGACCAGTATCATTTTTAAAAGGCCTACAGAAATGGGCCCTTGCCCTGCATCCCACACTTAAAAGGATCTATTCTGACCTTTCTATGGCTGTGTGCTTTTCCAAGAGGCAAGAGCCTGAGGAGCCCAGGGGACATGTTGACCTACACATAGCCTGTGACCCCTTCTATACCACAATCTGGGTGCTCAGGGCCTTGGAATTCTCTGCACTAAAAGTTCTCAGCCAGATTCCCCTACTTGCTTAGACCTATCCCCAGTGTGTCCTCTTGAGCATGGACCATTTGTGGTGTACACACCCCAAGTGTAGTGTGGGAGGCAGTGTCCATAGCTGGGCATATAGGGCACCTTGAGGTGTGGGAATGAAATCGGGGGTGATAAGGGAAGGAGGTTGCATAAACACAGACAGGATGCTGCCTGGCTTTCCCGGGATTGGCTGTTATATTCTGCCCTAGACCTTCAAGGAGTTGAGGTACCCTAAATTTGAATCTGGTCTTTCTGGTCAGAGCAAGGCATTGTTCTCAAGGCAGGAGATACAACAAATTTTATTTGACAGTGTATTGTCTTGATTTATAATTTTAATATATTTAGTTTTTGAGTTACAAGAGCTGCTTTAAACCACCCCCTCCCCCATTTTAATGTCTGGGCTATTTGGAGATCTGTCTCCAATGATTACTTTTTTCCCTTGAATGTGGGCCACACTTTTCAGATTTTTGATAAAACTAGTAATTAATGGATTGTATCCAGCACTTTGCAATTATATATTGTAGAGACTCTACATTCTGTTATATTTCATTGCAGTTTTTTTTCCCCCATATTATTCCAGAGGGCAATTAAATGGACTGAACTCAGACTTTGAATTCAAATCCCCTGTGTAGACAGAAGCTAAAATCTCAGGTCCATTTTATTAGCCTTAGCTGAGCTACTTGGAGTCTGCCCCACTTATGAATATTTTATAGGTCAGCCAGAGATTTGGGCAGAATTTTTATACCTAATTTGGGACTATCACTCTTCTGGTTCTCTTCTTTCTGGGACTTCTCTCTTTACATTCCAGTTGCTGTGGTTACCCTGAACTCTATCCTCTTTATCAAGCCAGTAAAACTGCTGGTTTCTATCAGTTTGATGGTGGAAGGGACCCGCCTTTAATCTAAAGGCTTTAAATATCAGGAAATTCAGTGCTGTTCCCATCTTCCAACTGTCCACCCCCTTCCAAGGCCCCAGAAGCTACCTTTTTTTTAGGTCATATGTAAACATAATTAATGAGTTCTTTACTAGTGTATTTCTATTGTTGATTACTTTAGTATATATTTTTTTATTCCTTGGGCATGAATATTGCTCCTTTTCAGACAAGCAGATAGAATTTCATTTTATTTAAAATTTTCAATCAAGAGAAAAGATAATATATCATCAAGTCTTTGCTTCTTGGGTTGATATATTTTTTCCCTGTGCTTAACTACAAAATGATTGATTACTACCAAATTATCTATCTTTGGACATTTCAAACATGTATCTTACTGATAGTGAGTGGGTCAAAGTCATAGGCAATGTGTATATTATTTAAAGAAGAAATCTGATTTTCATGAAAATAAGTGTCTATTTCTTGAAGGCAAAACTGCATTGCCCATTTTCCCACTTTGTGCTACAACAGCATCAACATGTTGGTACTTGAAGTTAAAGGACTCACAGACCCTACTTGCCTCACTACTTATATCCACTGAAAAAATGTAGTAGTAATACTAACTCCAGGTTATAGCACTTCCTTCATCAAGTTTAGCAGTTGTTTTTTAAGCTAGAGCAAGTTCTTTTGGAGCGGTCTAAGTAGTTGAGAAAAAATATACTAAAGACCAGTAACAGAGATTCAATATCCAAGGATCTGGCTAGTAAAACATAATCCAAAGAGAAAAAAAATCTAAAAAAGATTATTTTTTTTCACTCATATGTGCTACTTCTAAATCTCTTAAGAAGGGTACACATTTGAATAGAAGATGTCTGAACACTTGTAAAAACTCTGGGTATATTTCATTTCAAAGAGAGGTTTCAAATGCATATGATCCTTTATACCAAAATATATCCATATCAATAATTAATAAAAGGAATTCAACTCTGAAGGCATTACTGCTGGTTTCTAATCAGCCCATAAGTCAGGGCAGATGACTGCACTTGAGTCAGAGGTGGTAAATATTTCAGGGAATATGACTAAATAGAGGGGTTTTAACATCATCTGTGTCTAAGCCAGTTTGCTCTACTTTCTATAATCAAGGTGATGGTTCAGAACAACCAAAGAAAAGGCATTTTGTAAAAATAAGCTACTTTTTTTTGTGTGAACGCTAATATTTGTCTCCTTTTTCTGCCCCCAAAATATATTTTATTCATTAGTGCAAAATTCTATATATAGCAATTTCTCTGTAATAGCCATGGTTAGAAAATAAGATGCTCTGACAATAAATGTCTTGATTAGTGGAACATGTTATTTTTGGCCCTTCTTTGATGATTCCTAAAATAATTCAGTATCTTATTGTACTTTGCAGCCATTACAATTACAAACATCATTCTTTTACTTATATGCTGATTCATATGTTAATTTCTCTAATACTCATATGTTGAATGTTTTCAGTGTATAAAATACCATGTTATGCATATGAATAGGAATGCTGTTAGAGTGTTATTTAATTGAATAATGTTAAGTTAATCATTATACTTTGAATAAGCTTTTGTGTTTCCCAGATTATGTTTTTCCCATATCTCAGTATACAGTCCAGAGGAAACTGAGGAATAAGTGAATTATTAACTGCCAGAAATCTGGTAGAAGCTGAAACATAAATAGAGCTACCTAAATTTGGAGACATAAGTCACAGTTCTTTTTGCTTTTTTATCATGTTTTTTTGACCAGATGGAAAACCAAAACAAGATAAATAATGAACACTATTGGGGCCCCCCGGGTGGCTCAGTTGGTTAACCATCAATTCTTGATTTTGGCTCAGGTCATGATCTCATGGGTCGTGAGATGAGCCCCAAGTCGAGCTCCCTGCTCAGCAGGAAATCTGCTTGAGATTCCCCCCCACCTCCCCGGGTGCTCACACTCTCTCTCTTTAAAATAAATAAATGAATCTTTAAAAAACAAACAAACAAACAAAAACAATGAAACCAACCCTATCTTCTGGAGAAATTTGCTGCTGTCCCGTAAGATTTAGCATGTCCAATCTTGATGCCTCCATCTCTGATGGAAGAGTGTTTATCTTAATTTATGCTCCTCTTGGGAAAAACCCTTCACCCCACCCATTCCTTTCCTTTCTCATTCCTTTTTTTTTTAACCCCTTATTCTGTGAGTCAGAGACCTAGCATGAAACATACAGAAGGCTCAAACTGAGTAATTGAAGAGCATTTAATAAAAGGAAAATGTGTGGCTAGGGTTTAGGGAAACCAGTGAGTATCTTTACCTTCCCTAGGACTGAAGGGGTGATGGGAAAGAGGATTTACCTGTTACTTAGACAAAGTAGCTATATAAAGAGGGCCTCCTGACAGAAGCTACGAACTTCCGGAAGAGGAACACAGCCAACCTGTGACAACTTGGCAGGGAGAGACCCAGGGCAAGAAATTCCCTGGCCTCACTCTCTTCCTACTTTTTCTGCTACTTCCAATTAGACAAGTTCAACCAGCAGTCAGAGGCAAGGAAGTCTCCAAGGGCTCAGGGTAAGTAAAAAAGTGTGGAAAATAATCAGCATACACTGCCTCATATGTTGCCAACTCAGTATCCCCACCACTATCTTCTAGATGTGAGGAGCCATGTTACCTGAAAACCCTGTCACCATTAGGTTCATCTTTTTTTTTTTTTAATTTTATTTTATTGTGTTATGTTAGTCACCATACATTACATCGTTAGTTTTTGATGTAGTGTTCCATGATTCATTGTTTGTGCATAACACCCAGTGCTCCATGCAGAACGTGCCCTCCTTAATACCCATCACCGGGCTAACCCATCCCCCCACTCCCCACCCCTCAGTTTGTTTCTCAGAGTCTGAAGTCTCTCATGGTTCATCTCCCCCTCCGATTTCCCCCCCCCCTTCATTTTTCCCTTCCTATTACTTTTTTTTTAAACATATAATGTATTATTTGTTTCAGAGGTACAGGTCTGTGATTCATCAGTCTTAAACAATTCACAGCACTCAACATAGCACATACCCTCCCCAGTGTCTATCACCCAGCCACCCCATCCCTCCCACCCCCACCACTCCAGCAACCCTCAGTTTGTTTCCTGAGATTAAGAATTCCTCATATCAGTGAGATCATATGATACTTGTCTTTCTCTGATTGACTTATTTCACTTAGCATAATACTCTCTAGTTCCATCCATGTCGTTGCAAATGGCATGATTTCAGAGTTTTTTTGATGGCTGCATAATATTCCATTGTATATAAATACCACATCTTCTTTATCCATTCATCTGTTGATGTACATCTTGGCTCTTTCCATAGTTTGGATATTGTGGACATTGCTGCTATAAACATTGGGGTGCACGTACCCCTTCAGATCACTACATTTGCACCATTAGGTTCATCTTTAGGGTCTGCCGAGGAAAGCCACTCGTGGGAGATTAGAAGAGGAAGGAAGAAGAGGGGGGATTTATTTTTCTTTGGCAGTGGTAGACAGATGTGTGCCTGAACAAGTAGTTCCTAGCAGCTTCTAGGCAAATCCTTGAGTACTACCCACTTCATGTTGAAGGCTGAACTAGTTGGTTGGAGCACCTCAGAAGTTTGGGGGATTCATAGCCACTTTCCAACAAAAGGATCATAGGTTGCGTTCATGGGTAGCAGTTTTTCTATTGTTTGTTCTCGTAATACTTCCTGTGACCTTGTATGTCTCTACCTACAAATTTGGGAAATGAACAGTGGCTGCAGTTTTCCTGACTGAATCCTGATTGGTACCTAGTACAATCCCTGCCTGCTGAAGTCCCTGAAATTCCCACTTTATCTGAAGAGGGAATCTTGGGAGAAATGATCAGGTTGGCACTGATACTAGGCCATGACTGTGAGCCTTAGGAATGATGGGATAGTGGGAGGCCCTGGGAGTACGTAAGGGTGAAGAAAGGGAAGAATGTCTTCAAGAAAGGAAATGGAATCATGCAGTACCCTGGAGTTCCCTGGGGTAGCCATGAAGAAGAATTCATTTGTAACCATGGAGTTGGGTGGTATGATGGGTACCTAATAGGTAAGTGTCAGATTTGGTTTTGTAAGCAACAGTCTGCTGTTTCAGGCATACTGTTATTATAATTGTCAGGACTGTTAACCTCTTCAGAACACGACTGTGTCTCTTTTGCGTACAATTTAGCTCATGGAGATGCCATCTGGTATAGCTTTAATCACAGCCTAAACCAGTGGTATTTAACTTTGGCTCTCTGTTAGAATTAACTGAGGAACTTAAAAATATCCCAGATTCCCAGGACTCACCTCAGATTAGTTAAATCAGAATTTCCAGTTATCAGTTATTTATTTATTTATTTTTTGAAGCTCCAAAGGTAATTATAATGGAAACCACATTGAGAAGTGGTTCTAGAGCTGTGCTACCCAAACACTGATCCACTAATAGCAGCATGGGCATCCATCCATCCATCCATCCATCTGTCCCTCCCTCCCTACCACCCTCCCTACATCCATCCATCCATCCATCCATCTATCCATCCATCTATCCATCTATCCATCTATCCCTCCCTCCCTACATCCATCCATCCCTCCCTCCCTCCCTACATTCATCCATCCATCCCTCCCTCCCTCCCTCCCTACATCCATCCATCCATCCATCCATCCATCCATCCATCGATCCATCCATCGATCCATCGATCCATCCCTCCCTCCCTCCCTCCCTCCCTCCCTCCCTCCCTCCCTACATCCATCCATCCATCCATCCATCGATCCATCTATCCATCCATCCCTCCCTCCCTCCCTCCCTCCCTCCCTACATCCATCCATCCATCCATCCATCCATCCATCCATCCATCGATCCATCCATCGATCCATCGATCCATCCATCCATCCATCCATCCACCCATCTATCCATCCACTCCCCTACCTTGATAGCAGCATGGGCAGCCTCATCCCAGGCCTACTGAATCAGAATCTGTATTTTAACAAGGTTCCCAGGTGACTTGTGTGTACTTTTAAAGACCGAGATGCACTGGTCCTGGCCGTTCTAAGCAGGTAATATTTACCTTTGTTCCATCATACCTTCCCATCAGCACTTGCCTTTTTTTTTTAAAATAACTTTTTGGGGGGATAACTGATATGTAGTTAAGATTTACATATTTAGAGTGTACAATTTGGTGAACTTTGGCATATGTATACAACTGTGGAATCATCACAATCAAGACAGCAAAAGTATCCATCATCACCAAAAGTTTCCTCCTGTCTTTTTTTTAAATTTGACTTAAAGTTTATTTTACTTAGCAGAAATAATAAGGTTCCCATATTTCTGAGGATATTTTACACTTAATTCATTTTTTTTATTATATTCAGTTAGCCACTGTATTCAGCGGTTCATTAGTTATGTATGCGTTCAGTGGTTCATTAGTTATGTATGACACCCAGTGCTCGTCACAACATGTGCCCTCCTTGATTCCCATCACCCTGTTACCCCCTCCCCCCAACCCCTACCCCTCTGAAACCCTCAGTTTGTTTCCCAGGGTCCATAGTCTTTCATGGTTTGTCTCCCTCTCTGATTTGTCCCCCTTCAGATTTCCCCTCCTGTCCTTTGTAATACCTTCTTTCCAATCCTCTCCCCAGTCCTTTCCCCACTCCCATCCCTGTGCAACCAGTGATCCACTTTCTGTCACTATAGATGAGTGCATTTTCTCGAGCTTTTTATGCACACAGTCATGTTGTATGGACCTTCCTTGGCCTGGCTTCTTTCACCCAGAAGAATTGTTTTGAGTTTCATTCTGTGCTGTCATATGTATCAATGGTCATTCTTTTTCATTTCTGAGTAGTGGTTTTTTTTTTTTTTAATTTTATTATGTTATATTAATCACCATACAGTACATCATTAGTTTTTGATGTAGTGTTCCATGATTCCTTGTTTGCGTATATGTGCCCTCCTTAATACCCATCACCGGGCTGACCCATCCCCCCACCCCCCTCTGGGTAGTGTTCTATTTCATGAAGTCACACAATTTGTTTATTCATTCATCTGCTGATGGACATTTGGGTTGTTTCCAGTTTTTTTGGTTTTCACGAATAAGCTGCTATAACTTTCATGTACAAGTCTTTTTGTGGACAAGTATTTTCATTTTTCTTGGGTAAATACCTAGGAGTGGAATGGTTAGGTCATATAGTAGATGTATATTTCACTTTTTATAAAAATACTTTTCAGAACAATTCTCTAAGGTAGTTATCGTTGATCTCATTTTGCAGTTGAAGAGGGGAAAAAAAGCCCAGGGGGGTTTAAGTGATTACATTGCCTGTTGTGAGATATTTTCCCACTCTTCATAGTGATTCCTCAGTGATGACAAAATTCATATGTTCTTGGTTATTTACATTATAACCATTATTACAGTTTGGGGCTCACAGCTGGCATCTCAGCCAGATATGACTCAAACCCTTTGGTCCAGGAGGGTCCTTATATATTCAGCAAGCTCCCTTTTCCTCTGGTCATTATATATATATATTGTGAATTAACAGATGATGCTGGTTGAAGCCAAATCCCACTATGACCTTGAATCAGGTCAAAGCCCATATCCATGTACCACTTCTTGAGCTAACAGTGTTCAATATTTGTAGTGTATTTGTGAAGAATGTAGACATTCCCTAACTCTTGCCTTTGTCTAGCATGTAACTCATATCTTAGCACAAAGATTTATTCAACCTGTAATTACTAATAATTACCTTCTGAACAGTTTTACCCAACCTTACACGCCCGCCTCACTTAAATTATTTGCTTAGTCCGTAAAAGAACTCTGCCTCACTGTATTATGAATCCTATTAATTTAGTCAGTTTGTGATATTTTCTTCGATACATAAAACAGAATATATATGAAATGCATACAGGTTGTAAAGTGTAAGGAACCCTCACAAAACTACCACAAACCTAGCAGCTAGAACCTTACCAATCCTGTTGCATCTCTGAGTTTCTGTCTCCTGCCTGCCCCCACCACAGGTAAATAGTATTTAGAAATTTATATTTATTATTATCTTACTCTTAAAATGTATAATTTTACTTAATGTATATTTTTCCCTATACATTATATCATTTAGCTTAAATGTGTATAAGCTTTAAAAAATGACATCATGTAATAATTATCTGAAAATTGCTTTTCTCATTCAAGACTATATTTCTAAGGTTTGACCACATTACTGTGCATTGCTTTTCATTTATTTTCTCTTCCTCTAGAATGATCCTTTTAGGACAGTCAGTACTGCTATATGAATATTCTTATACAAGTTTACTGTTACACTATGTAAGAGATTCTTTTAAGAGATGTGCTTTGGAGTCTAATTGATATGTAAACGCCCAACTTTATGATTGTTGCCAATGTGTTTTCCAAAGGGGTGTAACCTGTTTACATTCCCACAGCAGTGTGCAAGAGTTGTCTTTACTGAATCTTTAGCAACAGCTGATGTTGCCAGTCTGGTGGCTAGAAAATTGAATCTCACTATGATCTTACTTTGTATTGCTCTGGTTATAAATAAACCTGGACAATATTTTATATTGTAATCACTGTGTTCCCTCTTGTGTGAAGTTTCAGGTCATATCCTGCACATATTTAAAGTTTTGAATTGTCTTTTTCTTACTGGTTTCTGGGAGTTCTTTGTCTTGGTATTAATCCTTTGTTACATGTATGCACTACAAATACTTTTTCCCACTGTGACTTGTGTTTTGTTTTCCCCACTTGATAGGTTTTGAAATAGAAATTCTTATTTTTAGTGTAGTTGAATTTTTCAACATTTTCCCTTATGGGTAGTGTTTCTTGCTTTGTGTTTAAGAGATTTTTTTCCTCCTTACAGTAATAAAGATGTTGCATATATTTTACTTTTATATTGTCCTCAATACACTGGCAATTGGTTTTTGTGAATGGTGTGAGGTAGGCACTCAATTTCAGTTTTTTTGCCTTATGGATAAACAATTGTCTAAGCACCACATGTGTTAAATTTCCATATACATGTAGGTCTATTTCTGGAATTTCTATGTTCTTTATTTTGTCATTTTTTTGTATTATTCTTTCTTGCTTTTAAAATGTATTTGAGGTTTCTATTTGCTCACTAGCTTTTCCTATTTAATTTTTTCTCTTACTGGCTTAGAAGTTATATATTTTGCTTCTATTCTTTTTGTGATTACTTCTAAAATCTTAATGTGTATTTAACTTAACAAAATCTACCATTACTAGAAGAACCATGAGAGACGATGGACTCTGAAAAACAAGCTGAGGGTTCTAGAGGGGAGGGGGGTGGGAGGATGGGTTAGCCTGGTGATGGGTATTGAGGAGGGCACGTTCTGCATGGAGCACTGGGTGTTATGCACAAACAATGAATCATGGAACACTATATCTAAAACTAATGATGTAATGTATGGGGATTAACATAACAATAAAAAAATTTAAAAAAAAATCTACCATTACTATCTTAATCATTTTCCTAAATATTACAAGAACATCAGAGACTTTACTGTCACCAGGATTATTATCCAGTATTTTAATTCTGTTCTTTAAAAAGATAAACCATCTTGTTAGTTAGAAACAAGTATCCTATGCCAGCCATGTTTGTTTAAACATAACTACATACTTTCCCATTTCTTTACTCACTATTCTTTCTTTAATCTCAAACTTTCCTTCTGGAGGTGATATGCTTCCTTCCTGAAGTTCCTTTGGTGAACATCTGTTGACTGTAAATGCTTAATTTTTTTTTCTTTTTTTCATCTATTTAAGAATGGTTTTTTGGGTTATAGAATTCTAGATCAACTATTATATTAGCACACTGGAAATATTAGTTTTATTGATTTCTGGCTTCCATCCTGGCTGTTGGGAAGTCTGATGTTAGGCAAATCATCATACTTCATAAAAGATTTCCGTATCAGTCAGCCATTGCTGTGTAACAAACCTGAAACCTAAAAGCTTTCATTTATTCTCACGTGTGTGAGTTGGGTGGGAGTCAGATGATGTAGGCTGAACTTGGATGGATAGTTGCTTCCAGCTGTAGGTCTGACTGAACTTGGCTTTTCACTGTGTGTTGGGCTCATGTCAGCTCCATTTTTCATCCTTCTGGGGCCCAAATATTAGTTATGATTACAGTAATTCTTTGTGAGACCAACTTGCACACTGAATCTTCTACAAGGGAACTGCCAAGTACATGGGTTGGTTTAGTAGAGTGGTGGAATAGAAACTGCACAAGTTGGGATAGAGAAGGACATAAGAACACAGATTTTTTTTTTTTTTTTTTTTAACAGCTAGGATACCGTAACAGTCACTGCAATTATTTTTTATCATCTAGTCTGTGAAGAGGCTGACCTGTTCACCTAAGGACTCTTGGCTAAATTAGGGGTCAGCATGTCACATTACACCAAGAATACTGCATTGCATTGTGCTGCTTGAGAAAAACCTGAAAACAACCTGAAAAGCTTCTAAAGGACACTCATAAACTCTAATCTGCAAGTTTACTCAAGGTTTGACTTTTAACACACTGGTGATCTAGGAAAATAAGTGTAGTATAGTAGGTTACAATGAATATTCTGGCAGAATGTGCAAGGCACAGACCCAAATGACTTTGCATGGGATCATCAAAGTTGGTGATAAGAGAATGGAAATAGATTAATGATTGGCAGGTAAGAGCATTATATGATTTTTAAGTGATAATGGCATTCTTACTCTGAGATACTTCTATTAGCTACAAATACTTTAAATGTCATTAGACAAAATCAGCTTTGACTGGAATACCATTTCATTCTTTAGTGTTTGTGGCTCTGGCAGCAAATAAACATTTTTCTCACTCATATTACCTAAATGCTGGATGAAAATGAAAGCATAATTTGTACAAATATTCAGATCTTGGTAGGGTGTCCCAGTCTGTTAATTCTAATTTCAGAAGTTCATTGTCCTTACAAAACAGGTGAGATAAAACCACTTGGTTTGCATATAATAGTACCAAACCACCACCATCAGTGGAACTAATTTGGTGTGGCATCATGCAAATGAAACATAAGTATGGTTCCCTCGGGTGAATTGCCTTCAGAGATGGGCAGAACACTGGCAGATGATTCATACCTGCCAACCATGGAAAGGGTGATACTCTGGCCAGGGGCATTGCTATCTCTTTAATTTTTTTTGTAAACAGACAGATGCTCTTCACTGACCGGTTAAGAAATGAGTCATTTCCATTTCATAAATTGGTAAAACATTCAACTAGCCCTTGCATTCTTATTAATATCATAACACTAGTTGGAATACAGAATTTGTAGAAGCTGGAGTTCTAATTAAACTCAAATTAAGGAAGCCTGTGATATTTGGCTGGGAAAGTAGTATAAGGCAGGACCAGTCCTCCAAGTTCAAATTCAGGTCCCTGACACTAATGTTGCTTTAACTTTTGTCTACGACATGCTACAAAGTAGAGCAAGAGGTGTTTTCCTTGTATCATTGTTTCTGTAATTTGAATGATAATAACTTTATTTGGGGATGCTTATTAAAACTTTAGATTCCTGGGTGCCACCCCAAGCTTCTGATTCAGCATATCTATCTTGGATTAGACTGAAAAATCAGCATTTTTAGTCAATACTACAGGGATTCTTTTGAAAGTGGTTATGAGCTCATGTTTTGGTGTACACTTCATTGGACCTTTGTGATACGGAGTAGAACTGTCTCGTAGAGATAAGGGATGATGTATCTTAATATCTTGGTATCTACATGTACCCCCATCACCTCTTCTGTTTTATTACACAGAAGAATTGAAGCAGAAGTGGCTTAAGACAAACGTAGATTTAAAAATAACATATTATTAAGAAACAATAAAACAAGGAAGATTTAAAAACACAATTGCAGTAAAAAACTAAGATTGAGAGATTCAGGCTATCAAATCTCAATTATTTGCTATAATTAAACTAACAACTTGGTTTAAATTCTCCAGGCAACCAAAACAATAGGAAGATATAGTCTGTTCTACAGTGAGATTTTGTTGTTGTTGTTACCAAAATGAGGGGGGGAATACCTGTGCTTTACCAGAACTTTCCCTGGCATTTCCTTGGCATAGAAGGGCTGGTATGGGCGATATCCTCCATGGCTTTCTTCATTGGTCAGAAGGGATGTTCCAATTCTCTACTTCACTGTTAATTCCCTATTCATGGAAGGTGAGGTATGTGTTAGTGTAGTCTGGATACAGGAGGCATTTGTCTGGTCCACAGTGCCCAGATCTTCTCTTTATTTCCTTTGGAAACTGGAGATCAGTACCCAAGGAATTACCCTCTAACCCTCAGGCCTGTATTCTCCCATCACTGGTAGCGGTTACTAACACCAGTCTACTCTCCTGCCATGGAATTGTGTTATTCCAGCTATCAGAGTCCTGCACAGGTGCTACCTTCTCCAGGAGGCCCTCCAGCCAGGTGATGGTTGTTGCCCCAATTCCATCCAAGAAAGAATGCAGTATGGAGTCTGTGCAGTTGAAAAGATGATATGAGCCAGAATCATAACATCTTGGCCATCAATCTCAGATCCCACTCAGTTTTTAGGTCTGGAAGGGAAGAATAAAACTGACATAGGCTCCTGATGTATCTTGCTCCTGAGTTTAGCAGGATGAGAGGAAATCTTAAAAATTGCTTTAGATCTTGTCTGGGAAGACAGTTCCCATTTTGGAACCATTGCTAATCTTAGGTGGAGGTGAAATGAGTAGTCATCTAGATGTGGAATTTGTGGGAGTAAGAAGCCCCACACTAAAAAAAGTATCTCCCCTAGTAATAAGTAATTCGGGCTTGAAATTCCACCATTACCAATTCATTCCTTTGTTTGGCACTTTCAACTCTGTATGGTTCCATCCTAAAACACACAGAATGATTCAGTGTGAGTGCATTCATCAGCTTACCCTTCTTTGCACCAGTAGGACAAGGATTAATTGAGAACCTTGATATTCTAGGGGCAGGAGTCACTTTCAGAGGCATCGTGGTTGTAGAAGGGTGGCAGGAATTAATGATATTTATGTATCTCATAATTTTTAAAAAATATTTTACTTATTTATTTGACAGATAGAGACATAGCAAGAGAGGGAACACAAGCAGGGGGAGTGGGAGAGGGAGAAGCAGGCTTCCCGCTGAGCAAGGAGCCGATGAGGGGCTTGATCCCAGGACCCTGGGACCATGACCTGAGCCGCAGGCAGACGCCTAACAACTGAGCCACCCAGGTGCCCTTGTATCTCATAATTTTATCTAGGGCTATTTTTACCTCCCACACTTGGGTGAAACAAAATGAAATTATCTTTATTTTCTCTGTGATGTGCTATGTAATCTGCTCTTATTAGTTTAAGAGAAGAAATCTAGAAACAAAGGAAACCCTTTAATACTACGAATGCTTGCTTTTGGTAAAATTCACACATGTAGTGCTGCTATATTTAAAAGGGGCCAGAGGAGATCATAATTAACAGCTGAAGCACGAGGAGGAGCAGGCAGGTTGTACAGCAGACCCCAAGGAATGACTCCTCCCCCACAGACAACCCTTACATTACTTGTGCATAGCAAGGTCTGATGCCACTGGGAGAAGTCACAGATCTGAGGTGGATTTTATCCAGAACACCAGGGAGGGGACATTTTCACAGGGACTGCTAATCACTGCTGGTCCCTATTTAATATGGCAAAGTTTTTGTTAAGACTCCTGGCAGTCCCAATATTTGATATTCTGTCAAAGTCTGGACAAAATATAAATGTTATTCCATTTGAAAATGGGCATGGCCTCTTTGTTTCATGAAGAACATCTTAAGAAAACAGTAAGGTGTAATTGTCATTGTCTAGAGAAATAAGCCAAACTTTCTCAAGATTAACCTAAGGGAATGGTCCAAACTGGAGAAGGAAACTTAACTGGTAAGTAACTGGTCTTGAGAACATTTCAATTACACATCAGCAAGGAAAATTACATTAGCTTTTCATGGAGGGGAAATGGGAAGAATTTGTTTCTTTTTACCTTTTTTAAAAAGACTTATTTATCTATTTTAGAGAGGGGGGTTGTGGAGGGGCAGAGGGAGAGGGAGAGAGAATCTTAAGCAGACTCCCTGCTGAGCATGGGGCCCGATGTGGGGCTCGATCTCACAACCCTGAGATCACAACCTGAGCCGAAACCAAGAGTCGGATGCTTAACCAACAGTGCTGCCCAGGTGCCCCTGTTTTATTTTATTTTATTTTATTTTATTTTATTTTATTTTAAGATTTTATTTATTTGAGAGAGAGAATGAGAGAGAGAGCACATGAGAGGGGGGAGGGTCAGAGGGAGAAGCAGACTCCCTGCTGAGCAGGGAGCCCGATGTGGGACTCGATCCCGGGACTCCAGGATCATGACCTGAGCTGAAGGCAGTCGCTCAACCAACTGAGCCACCCAGGCGCCCCTTATTTTATTTTTTTAAATATATACCACTGGTATATTTTTAGAAGCTATTTTGGAAGTATCTGGAAAATCTTTGTTTTACTCAAACATCTTTAAACCCTATTTGTAGGCTAAAGTCCAATTTTTCTTTATGAATTACAAAATGTATATTCTATTATTATTTGATCAATTCCATTATTATTTCAATCTTCATTGATTTTTCTTTTTAATATCAATAGAAGTCATAGCGCTTAGAATATATACCCATAGACAACGTTACCCATAGACGAAACGGTGTAAATAAAAAGTAGGTTCTTTAGTCCTCCCTCAGACATGGTGGAACCCACAATGTAGTCTTAACCAAATTGATTCTAACCACTCTGTCACATGTTCTTAGACCTCTGTATTCATTACTTTATGGCCCTCTAATCCTTATGGGTAGTGTTCCTGCAGAGAATAGGATCATAGCAATGAAGGGCAAGCTTGGAGAAGAGGAATAAAAGAAGGACTGAGACTCCATTAACAGTTCTGAGGTGGGATTTGGGAAGGGTTCCATTGCCATTGGAATAAGATAGTTGTTGGTAATTCATAGCCCTCAGGACTTTAAGGTGGGGATTACCTGTCTCTCATTTTTGAGCATTTTCTTTGAGTGGGGAAAAAATTGTTAAATCTTTCATATTGTCCCTGTAGTCAACCAATAAAGCTGGTTTTAGATATTTTCTTCTAGGGCTCATAAATTTGGAGAGAAGAATTGGTTTAAAGTGATTATATAATATAATCTCTGCTTAGAAGTTTGACTCACAGCCAGAAGCAAATGGATGTTACAGATCAAAGGGAATGCAATTAATAAGAGGTAAGAAGGAGATTATCTAGGAGATCATTCTCCTTCCAGGTCCACCTAAAGGGAATCCTTTTTTCTTAGAAATGCAGTGGATTATGTGTTGGGGGGCGTGGGTGGCTCTTGCTTTTGGCTCAGGTCATGATCTCAGAGTGGTGAGATCAGGCCCTGTGTCAGGCTCCACGCTCAGCAGGGAGTCTGCTCGAGATTCTTCCTCTCCTTCTCCCTCTGCCCCTCCCCCCGCCCCTCTCACATCTTGAAAAAAAAAAAAAAGAAAGAAAGAAAGAAAGAAATGCAGTGGATTATGTGAAGGGCCAGCAACAGGGACACAAATATGGAATTGTGAAAATATTATGCCAGCCAAATAAATAGCCTTTGTCAAGTACACATTATCATATTGAAGCTGTCTTTCTTGTAACGTAAAAGACACAAAATCTTAGTTTCTTGAAAAGACAAGCCCATTCATGGAGGAAGTCAGTAAATAAACAAATAAAAGCTATAGAACATTACAGCTGGGAGGGTTCTTAAAGAGAATCTGTCCAGCTGCCTCCTCTAGGTGTGGAACCGCACTTAGAAAAGTTAGTGACTTGCTCAAGTTTGCATAGCCCGAGGCAGGACTAGAGGGTTGGACTAGAATCTGGGGTTCCTGATTCCTAATCAAATCTTTCCCCCCTCATTTTTCTACATCCTCTTCCCAGAGCAGTGGTTCTCAAACAGAGGCAAGGTTGCTTTCTAGGTGTTCCCTTGGGCAAATCTTGAGACATTTTTGGTTGTCACAGTTGGGTTCTTGGCAGGTGGCTGTTACCAGCAACCAATGGGTAGAAGCTAGGGGTGCTCTTAAACATCATACAATGCACAAGAAAGTCTCCACAAGAGAGAACGGTCTACCCAAATGCCAACAGTGTTGAGGTTGAGAAAGCCTACTCTACACCAATAATAACAAATCTCAGTGTCCTGCATTAAGCAAACAGAGAATAGGAAAATCTAGATTTAAAGACAAGCAGATATTTTACAAAGGACTTATCAAAGTATTTTATTAATTGATAACATATTGTAATGTCAAAATCTTAAATAAGTTTTAGTCAACAACAAAAAGACAAATGTCAAAGTCACATGTACTGCAGAAAAGACTGACATTCATGCATGAACAAAGCATGAAGACAAGTGAGAAAGAAACCTAGTAATGCTGTTATTTCTATACTTTCTATAGAATATAGAACAATCCCTCATGTGTTTTCTTACTATTAGAGTCTTATAACAACCAACTGAAGAAAGAAGGGGAAGCATTCCTATAAAATATGAACACTGAAGCTCAAAGAGCTCAAAAGATTGACTCCTGTCACACAGTGTCGGAGCTGACACCCAAACTCAGGATTTCTGTCTCCCATGACAATGTTCTCTCTACTTTTAACTGTTGTGTGTACAGTATATAGGTATTTATATGTATATATTTTAAGAAACCATAGTCTACAACAAAAGTTGACACATCTTAATGTGT
This sequence comes from Halichoerus grypus, assembly GCF_964656455.1. Taxonomy (NCBI): domain Eukaryota; kingdom Metazoa; phylum Chordata; class Mammalia; order Carnivora; family Phocidae; genus Halichoerus; species Halichoerus grypus. The sequence continues at coordinate 13,641,473 of NC_135725.1, read as the reverse complement.
TTTCAAAGAACGTGCACAGAAAACCAGTCTTGCATTATTTTTCACTGGGAACTGAAAATGAAAATAGTAGTAATATTTTAGAGGGACTTCTCTGCCTGAAAGTGGATTAATTTCATTTTTAAAAAAAAGTTTAAAAGTCACAGCTTGTCAAAAGCCTCTCTTCTTGGGATCATGAGGCCTGTGTTAAGATTAGGTGGAGAACACCATGCCCCAAATCCATGGAGGGTGCCAGGTAACTGTTACACCTGATGCTCTCGGCTAATTTCTCAGATGCTTTTTACATGGTTTCTTTGCTCATTGACTTCAACAGTGTTATGGGCATGTGGTAAAGGTGACAAGACTTCATTATGATTTGTTGAGTCAAAAGGCCACCATCCTCAAGAATGTCGGCTCTGTAACTTTGGAACTAAAATGTTTATTGTTTAATTTCTCTCTCAATCTGGGTTTCTGTCCCTTTCTGAAAAATTTCAAAAGAAATAGCATCCCCAAGTGAGTATTTCAGTGACATGACACTTGATATTAATAGGGTATCTCTGGTGGGTTCTAGATTTTGCTGTATTGTTTTAAATTCACAAGATAATTGTTTCTCCTGTTTTAAGGAATTGGTAATTTAAAACTTCTTAATTTTGATCTTTTTAATACAGGCATTTTTATAACATGCAAATGCTACAGAGTACATGTTATATACCATTTCATGCACCAGGAACAAAAACAAAGTCAGAAGATTTTTATGGGAATGCAGTTTGAATTGTTTGATTTGGCTTTCTGAAGCCAAATTCTGAGTGTCTTTCCAGTAGGCTGGAAGGTAAAATGATTCATTCTTAAGCTCTTTTTCTCTTTTTCATTTTTTAATCTGTCCCATGGCAGAATGAAGGCATCTTTATTTTCTACTTTTACTCCCTCCCAATTCCGTTTCCATTTTGTACCCAACACTAAAGGTCAAGGAAATTTCTTCTTTGAAAGTAACATTCTCCTCAATGTTCTAGGGGAGAAGACATTCATATCTGGCTGGTCCTTGGCATCTCACGGCTCCGAGGCAGGAGTTGGGTTTGGTCTGGATTTGTTCTGAGCTCTCTACATCATTTTATGCTTGTGTCTACTCTTAGGAATGCTGGCCATGGAAAGACACTGCAGCAGGGGGTAGGGGCTTAAGAGAAAGTGAGGGTTCTGAGCAGCCGTCCCTGGCAGCCCCATGGGTGGGTATAACAAAGCCAGGCAGAACAGTTAGAAGTGCAAGAAAATACCCAACTGTTTCAAGATATTGCCCTGGGAGGCTTCTATCCATGGCAACACATTTGGCTGCCAGAGTTCCATTTACTCATCGTTTCATTCATATATTCTTAATTCATCCATTTAGGTGTTCAATTAATCAAATATCTATCACTAATTGTGGATGATTCCCAGCCCTGCATTCTCAGGAAATGAGCTGCCCAGTAGTCTCAGGAAAGACTCTCCTTGTACATGAATTCACCCATGACATGAATTCTCCAATGAGTAGAAGGGTAGGGCTATGTTATTACTTTTAGCACTCGTGGAAAGTACTTGAATTGTGGAAAGTACTTAGGGTTGCATGCTCACATGTATACACACATACAGAGAATCCATAGAGACCGATGGAAGTATGACTTCCTTGCCATACAAAGACATCGTTATATGTACAGGGGAGTATTATTGAGGTACTGAAGCTGATTTTATAGTCAGGCATGAACCTCATTCTCATCACTTTAGAGTTATAACTTTGCACAGAAATATGCTGCAAAGTCAGGAAGGGTCATAATCTGAGACAGAGTCAAAAATGTTGGACAGGGGTTCCTGGGTGGCTCAGTCAGTTAAGCATCTGACTCTTGGTTTTGGCTCAAGTAATGATCTCAGGGTTGTAAAATCAAGTCCCACTTCAGGCTCCATGCTCAGCAGGGAGTCTGCTTGAGATTCCCTCTTTCCCTCTGCCCCCCACCCCTACTCTCTCTCTAAAATAAATAAATATATCTTTTAAAAAGAATGTTGGACAAAAAGATATGTCTAGCAATTCCAAAGGTGGATGGAATCAATGCATATTTGAGGACCAAGGGTAATATTTTGTGGAATTAATATTTTTATAAGCTATTTCCAAAATGATATATAAATGATATTTTTATCCCTGTATGTTATGGGTAAAAATAGAGAAATACATATAAAGGACTAAAAAAGCTTGTGTCCATACTTTCTCAATCCTCTATCCTACTGAAGAAATAAATATCAGTCTTTTCTTCAGCAAAAATTATTTGTTTGTCATAACATAAGATGGATCAGAAAACATTACTACCTGGGAGAAGTAGCTAAATAAATAAATGGAAAGAACTTGAGAAAGAGATTTATTTTTGTGAGTTTTGCAGGCTGTAATATTAGATCTGGGCAGATATAGGGTGGTGTGGTGTTTGTAGCTTCAGATCCTTCCAACAGAGCCATCTTTGTATTTATTAAGATTGTGGAATGCGGGGTGGGACAGTAAAACCCCAAATTCATCACAGCAAGGCTCAACAGGGGAAGAATACATGTGTAAGAAGCATCAGGAGAAGTCCGTTTAGCAACAGGAAGCTAATTGCTTCATTTTTATTCTACAGCAAAATCAAAACCAGGTGGCTGGCAGGCAGCCCACACGTGAAGATGTTTCTTAGAGTTCCTAAGTCATGGGCCATGGATGCTGTCAGATGAAGTTGGAAGGCTGAAACAGCCATCTGGTGGCCGGTCATATTGTTGAAGTCAGTGGCCTCAGCTCCATCACAGAGCTTTCTAGGTAGATCACCTCCTGGTGATCTGCACATCTTTTATCAAGAATCAATAGAGCCACTAATGCTAGCCAGACAGGTAAGGGACACACACCTCATTAACTCATGTAAGGTTGATACGCCATTCTTTGTAGAAGTAGGACTCATCAAGCAGTGTTTCTTAGACTTCAGCACGCATCAGGATCACCCGGAAAGCTTGTCAAAACACAGAGTACTGGGTCTCGATTGCAGCCAGAGTTTCTGACCTGGGTTAGGTCTGGGGTGGGGGTCTGAGAATCTGCATTTCTAGCAAGTTTCCAGGTGATGATGCTGATCTGGAGCCACTGATTATGTTAGGTATAAATAAGACAAGAATAGAGCTACATTACAATATATTTTTTCCCTTCACGTTTGACCTAAAATTTCTGATTCTTTATTTCGGATAAAATTATAAGGCAGGGTTGTGTGTATTAACTTTTTTTTTTTTTCATATAGATTCCTCTCGATCATTGCTTCTAGATGATACACTTATCCCCATCCTGTCACCCTGAGAAGTGCAAACAAATTAATGTTCTTATTTAGAATGACTCATTACTTGGTCAGAAAACAAATTCACATCCAGTGTGGGCTGACCTGACCTACAGGCTGGTCTATCAAAAAATATCAAATCTATTGTGCTTTCACACTAACAAGCATTTAGTAAGAAGTAAGGTTTCTTTCTTTTTTCTTTTTTTCTTTTTTTTTTTTTTCTTTTCTTTCCAGGGAACTATATTGACCTACACCTGGTATTCTGTTCTCATCACCATTTTCCAGGGATTGCAGTGATAGAAAAGTAGAGAGCGGAGGTGGGCTGCAGAGAGATGCAGAAGTTAAAAGAGGTGCTTTACCATGTATCTGGAAATGCATGTTATTTCATTTTTAGTAAAAATTATAAAGACAGGCTCTTCACCTACAATTTTAGTCTAAATGACTAAAATACAAGTCAGTTAGGTGTATCAAAAGAAAGAAAAACTTTTTTGTAACATCAGTCTTGAAAAAGAGGAACAATGTAATTCATCAGCATAGGCCAGGAGGAGGCTTGCTGGGTTAGCAGGATGCAATGTCTTTTCTAGTTTGGGGATTTAATGAAAATCTCGCCAATGGCCACATCAATTTCCTTCCTCTCTTCTATTTTCTTCTCTTTCCTTTCCTTCCTACCATTTGCTAGATTTTGATTTGGTTTTAGGATGTGCAAACAATATTCAAGATTGTAGGGGAAGATTCTGTCTTCAAGGAAATGTAGGTTGCCTGTTTACAGTGTTTAAATCCACTTGTGCTCAAACTATAATAATTTCACCCAGTTCCTTAATACACATTTGTATGATGGTAGATTCCTTTGAGGAATGACAGAGTTGCCTTCTACTCTCCATCGTGTTTTGCTTGCCCTGGAAATTCCTTCATCTCATCCTGGGTGCCTCTCTAGTAGCCTCTGTCCTTTAATGTGGTTTCTTGATATCTCTTAGTGGGTTGAAATATGTGTAGCTTACAGTAGATGAGGCTGGGTGTTCCACACTCAAGGGAACCGGGCATTCAGGATGAAGAACGTGTACCCTTTTAGCTGTTGAACCTCGGCATGTGCCCCAAAGGTGGACAGTATGCCAGAGGTCTGTCAATGGAAGCAGTTACTAAATCCATACAGGTATGGCTAATACTAAGTTAGGTTGGTTCATTGAATGGTTTAATGTATGGTCACCAAATTAAATGATTTCCATTGTGGGCATGTTTGTTGATCATTTCATTGATCTGGAATTCTCAAAGAGCAGAACATGGTCATAGTTTCCATGAGTCTGTCTTTGGGGCATGCTGAGACCTTGTCAGCATTGATGTTGGGGGAGGGAAGGTGAGTGAACAGGACTGGGGGGCATGCTTTGGCTCCTGACTGTAGCATTGACCAGTGGGAAGTAGCAGAAGTACAATATATAGAGAAACATAACTTGTCATTGTTACAAAAAAGTGACATGTGAGGAGTCAGGACCAGCTCCACCACCTGCTGCCCCATATGAACCCACTCAGCCCAAATTCCCAAGGGCAATATGGGATCATTAATAATACACAAATTATAGGGTAGTTGTAAGGGTGAAGTGATAAATGTCGAGTGTTTAGCACAATGCCCTCAGTAAATATTAGATTGAGTGATTGTCTATCTTTTTATCCATCCCTTGAAATGCAAGCCACATATAAGCTTCCTTCCATATTCAAGTGATCCAGTCCGTCCCTTACTGCAGAGATTCTCAAGGCTTGGTCCTCAGTGATAATGCCCTTATCATGGGCATTTTACTAAAAATGCAAGTCCTCAAGCTCTACGCAGGCATACTAAGTCAGAAACTCTGAGGTTGGGCCCGGCAATCTGTGTTTTCACAAGCCCTCTAGGGGGATCCTGATGCACGTGCGAGTTTAGCACCACTGCTCTAAGAGGATATAGTAGTGTCATTTTCAGCAAAAGGTGATGCTCAAAGCTGGTGAGTGATAGCACCATGGTTCAGGGGATTGGCAAATAGAGCAGAGGCTTCCAGCCATCAGCTGGAGGTACTGGGGATGGGGTCCAGCCTTCCAGGAAAGGAGGCTATGGCAAAAGATAGGCAGGGTGGTGGGCTCTGTCCTATCCTTCCCTTCCCCGTCCCAGCCAAGGCAACAGGCACTGAGGACAGGGTTCTTGTCCTTTGGGGGAATAGGAATACTAATCAACAGAATCCTATCATGTGCCAGGGCGAGGTAAGCGGAGGGGAAGGGAGGCCTGCAATTCTGTAAGCTTGTAGATAATTAGGATCCACTTCCCGGAAGAGCCAAACTTGTCCCCAGTCGGGTACGAATAAGGCTCTGGAATTAGGTTGGAACTGATGTTGAAGATTAAAAAGTCTTCATTCTTCCGGTTGAACAGAGCTTGGCAGCGCAGGGACTGAGATGCTGGTTATATTAACACGGACTCTTTGGCAACGTGTAATCAACCTCATTTCAAACCACCTCTGATCTTCCACTTTGTAGGCCTGTGGGTCTGTGCTCCTGGCTGACAGATTCACAGGCATCATGGAAAAATACTCTTTACTTTGTGTTAGCATTTTCTTTTTCAGGCCAGCGACAGGCTGTGGCCATGCTATTTGTGTCTGGTGGGAGCTGCATGAAGCCCCTGGGATTGCCCGCTGATCTACACACTGTGTCTGGGGGCCCAGGGCTGCAAATCAGTAAGGCGTGTTTGTTGGGGTGACCAGCCTTGGCTCTAGGTGATGCTTTCCACAGTGGTCCTTGTAGAAGCCTCAGGGGAGGAAATCATAGGATGGTATAACTGGGAGGCCTTCTGAGAAGTCATTTAGCTTTGCCTCCAGTGGAGAGCTCAGGACAGAGCGAATAAGGAAAAGAAAAGAATCCTGATTCTCTTCCCTCTTGCCGACACATTGTCTATTTCAATGCTTTCTCCCTGTCTTAACAGATAGAAGTGAGGGTCAGACAGCCAGCTGGGTTGTTGTTTTTTTCTTGCCCCCTGTCATTTGAGCACCCACAGTATGGTACTCAACAGCTTGGAAATTTTAGCCCTAATCTATAAGATATAGATTGAAATTCAGCCTCACAACTAGGATTACAAACAAAATCAAGTTGAATTGATGAGTTACATTGATATTAAATAGAAATTATTATTGTTATTCAATAGTGTCATATATATTGTTATTAAAGTGTCACATTGTTATTAAGTAGAAATTAAACCTTCAGAATGTGAATGAGTTCAACAAATATTTATTAAGTTCCCATTAGGGTGGTTCTCAGATGACAAGTAGAAGAATCATCTGAAAAACTTATTTTATTTCTTTAATTAATTAATTAATTAATTAATTAATTTTTATTAACATATAATGTATTATTTGTTTCAGGGGTACAGGTCTGTGATTCATCAGTCTTACACAGTTCACAGCACTCACCATAGCACATACCCTCCCCAGTGTCCATCACCCAGCCGCCCCATCCCTTCCACCCCCCTCCACTCCAGCAACCCTCAGTTTGTTTCCTGAGATTAAGAGTCTCTTATGGTTTGTCTCCCTCTCTGGTTTCATGAAAGACTCATTTAAAATGGTCCCAGGACCCCACACTCAGAATTTCTAATCCATTGGATTAGGAATGAGGCCCAGAAATCCATATTTTTAACTACTGTTCCCAGATCATGCTTATGCTAGTGCTCTGCAAAGCGAACGCTGAGTAGCACTGTTTGGGGAAAAGGACAAATATTTGGTGAGCAGTAACTATGTTCTGGTTCTAGACTGTAAGCTGCTTGCCAGCAGGAATTCTGAGGTTTTCATTTGCCACAAATCATTCAGTGTTATGGCTTTGGATACCTTTTATTTGGCCCAAACTCCAAATCTGTATCTTCAGGCCATACGACAACTCTGGACTCCAGCTTGATGATATACCCGATAGCACCTTCACACAGATGTCTGGTAGACATCTCAAAGTGAACATGTTGAAACTGAACTTCTAATTTTCCCCAAACCTACATCGACATCTCAGATGATAGCAAACACATCCCTCCAGCTGTTCAAATGAAAAGTCTTAGGGCCATCTTTGACTCTTCCCTCTCACTTATACCCCTCATCTAGTCTGTTAGAAATCCTGTTACTTCTGTCTTTAAATTATATCCAGAATCTGGCTACCACCTATTTTATCACCCTGATTCAACACCCTCTATCTAATTTCTCTTGAGTTACAGTCATTTGTCTCTTAAGTGATCTCCATGCGTTCACACCTGCACCTACCGTCTATTGTCGATGTTGTAGCCCGACAGGTCCTGTTAAAACATAAATCAGGTGATCAGACTCCTTGGTTTAATACTTCTCATGTCTCCCCATTTTTTTCATGTCTCCCCATTTTATTAGGAGTAAAATTCAAAGTACTTACAAAGTACTGCAAAACCCTATAAGAAGCGACTTCTTGGGGCACCTGGGTGGCTCAGTCATTGAGTGTCTGCCTTCGGCTCAGGTCATGATCCCAGGGTCCCAGGATCGAGCCCCGCATCGGGCTCCCTGCTCAGCGGGCAGCCTGCTTCTCCCTCTCCCACTCCCCCTGCTTGTGTTCCCTCTCTCGCTGTGTCTCTCTCTGTCAAATAAATAAAATCTTTAAAAAAAAAAAAAAAAAAAAGAAGCGACTTCTTGTTGACTCTCTGACCTCATGTCTTGCTACTCTCCTTCTTGCTAATTTCGCCACATCGAGTGATATTGTGGCTCTTCCTGCCATAAACTTGGAATGTTTGCATGTAGGTCTTTATATTGGCTGTTCACTTTCCCTGGAACACTATTTTTCCCCATGTACCCACATAGCTCACTCCCTTTCCTTCTTCATGTTTGAGTCTTTACTCAAATTTGTCTTTATTACCTTCTCAGTAAGGTCTGTCTTGGCTGCCTTATTTAATATTGTAATGACCCCACCTCCCATCCACTCCAGGCATTTCTGAACTTCTCCCCTCCTCCCCTGTGCTTTTTTTCCCCTATAGCATTTTTTAAAAATTTTATTTTATTATGTTATGTTAGTCACCATACAATACATCATTAGTTTTTTTTTTTTTTTAAAGATTTTATTTATTTATTTGAGAGAGAAAGAATGAGACAGAGAGAGAGCATGAGAGGGGGGAGGGTCAGAGGGAGAAGCAGACTCCCTGCTGAGCAGGCAGCCCGATGTGGGACTCGATCACGGGACTCCAGGATCATGACCTGAGCTGAAGGCAGTCGCTTAACCAACTGAGCCACCCAGGCACCCACATCATTAGTTTTTGATGTGGTGTTCCATGATTCATTGTTTGCGTATAACACCCAGTGCTCCATTCAATACGTGTCCCTATAGCATTTATCATCATCTAACATACTATGCAATTTGCTGATTTATTGTGTTTATTATCTCTTTCTTCCCCTAGAATGTAAGCTTCACAAGTGTGGGGATCTTTGTCCATTTGATTCACTGATGCATCCCAAACACCAAGATCAGTGCCGTAGATGCTCCATTAACACTTATTGAATAAATTAATGCTTGACAATAGTAAATTCTCAATATTTATTGAATGAATATCACTTCATTTAACTCAGAGTAGCCCTTTTATTCCCATTTTAGAAATGGGAAAACCGAGGTTGGCAGATATTAAGTCATGTGATCAAGAACAAACATCCAAATTTGTCTGATTCTGAAACCTCTTTGTTTTCTATTCTCATTAGCTATACAATGTCTCAGGTGCTACACTAGCTACTGAAAGGTTACAAAATGAAAGAGGCTTGATCCCTTCCCAAGGATCTCATCTGGAAAAAGTAACTATGCTACAAGGAACTTACAGGTTATTACCATAGCAAACATAAACAATTAAGTACACTACAAGGCAGATTGTGGCATATATTATCAGAAATGGATGAAGTGCCATAGGAGAGAGCATAAGCCACTGCCCGTAGTGATAAGAAACCGAATTTTTAGAAGAAGGAAATAATAATCAGTGAACATGTGAATAGTCCTTAGTTACTGAATAATGGGCAGGATTTCATAGGCAGAGATGGTAAGAACTAGCATTTCAGCACGAGCAAAGGAAATAAGGAGGAAAGTGAAGATTAGGTGTGGGGAATATGATATTTTCTAGAAACAGTATATGAGGTGGCATAAAGGTAATAGCCTGGGTAAATCTGTTGGATCTTTCTCTGAATCTATATAGAAAGCTTTTGTTACTGGGAAAGCTGTACTTTGGGCGAGCCATTCTGGTAGGCATGTATTCACTTATGTAACATTTCTCAAGTGGCTGCTGGGTGTTTGATGAAGGGGCTAAAGTGGAAAGAGACAAGGAGGATGCCTCAGTTCTTTACAGCTTGTAATCTGGTCCAGATGGCAGCTAATTAAGCGAATACAATCCAGTGAAATATATACAGTGAAAGGAGACATGGAATCTGTGACAAGGGACAATATCCTAATCTGGGAAAATATCAGAGATTTACCAAAGGAAGTTATATTTTAGCTGAAGCTTGAGTGCTGTGTAGGCATTACCAGAGCAAATAGGAGGGTGAAAAGTGTTGTAGGCAAAGGAATGACATGTAGGGAGAACCGGAAGTGACCAATACCTTTCACTGAGCCCTTCAGGACCCTGAGAAAAGCTCCGAGTAGCTGGGGTGTAGAATGACAAAGGAGGGAGTAGAAAGAGGCGATGCTGGAGCAGTGGGCAGATCAGGTCATGAAGCACTTTGTAGGTATGCAGAGAGTTTAAACTTTATCATACAGGAAAGGGATGTCATTATGGGTTTTAAGCAGGGAGGGTTTTGTTTTGTTTTGTTTTTTGCTTTTTTTTTTTGGTTGGGGTAAGCAGGGACATTTTATTTTTTTCTTTCAAGACTTATTTATTTATTTGTTTAAGAGACAGAGCACATGAGGGGGTACAGAGGGAGAGAGAGAATCCCAAGCAGGCTCCACACTCAGCGTGAGCCAAAGCTGAGCCTGACACAGAACCCGACTAGGGGCTCAGTCTCACTATCCCGAGATCACGACCTGAGCCAAAATCAAGAGTAGGGCAATCGACTGACTGAGCCATCCAGGTGCCTCATTTCAGGATTTTATTTAAATTCAAGTTAGTTAACATATAGTGTAGTCTTAGTTTCAGGGGTAAAATTTAGTGATTCATCACTTGCATATAACACCCAGAAGCAGGGACGATTTTATGATCAGATTTACATCTTTGAAGCTTTACTCCTGCTTCAGTGAGCAGAGTGGGTTGGAAGGGACTAAAAATGGAAGTGGAGGAGATCTGATCAGAGGCGACTGTAATACTTCAGTCAGGTGCGGATGGGTTGAAGTGTATGGATGAGATTGTCAGGACTTGTGGATTGATAGGATGTATGAGATGGAGAAAAGGGAAGGGTCAAAGGTGACTTGCAGGTTTCTCAGTTGAGCATGTGGGTCATGGTAGAGCCAGTTACTGAAACATGACTGGGTATAATGTGTGTGGACACGTATATGCACAAGGGCACGTGTATGTAGGAGTAATCAGCTATTATCATAGACCAGGTACGACACTGAAAAATGGTAACAATAAAATGGAAATCAGGCAACTGATCTTTCATCCAATTCATAAACATTTTAAGGTTATTGGTGAGAATCCAGGTATCTTTAGAAAGTGATGACAGCACAGTTTTTCCATAACCCATTGTAGTTTTCTAGATCATTCCTTGATAGTCTGTCAGCACACTGAGTTTTCAGTCAGTGCTTCATTTATTTAGTCAATGCTTACAGAGGGAGAAGATTTTAAATCATTTTATAGGATCAAAATTTGCTATTAAAAAATCTTTAAAAATATCCATGATTATCACTTTATCCTTCATATCTCTGATGTAAAGAATGAGTTCGCTCTTTAAAGAAAGTGTTAATTTGTTAAGTACAGTGCAAAAGGAGCTGCTACCTACACATGAGAATTCTTTTTTAAGAAACACAGCAGTTTGGGAATTGTTAAAGTGTAAATGCTTGAAAAGTAAACAGAGGCAATGAAAAGCCACATACAGCTCATCTACATGAAGGATGGATGCAACTTCAACTTAGCTTGATTCTTCAGGGAGTGCTTTTCTTCAAACACTTAGCTGAATTCCCATGTAATATTCATCCAAGGGGCTCATTGCATTTGCAGAAAAAGCCCAGTCGTGGACTTGCAAACATTTTAAAATGGTAAACTTAAACATCACTTTTGAAAGCACCGGTATAGAAAATGAGCCTTCAAAAGCTCTATTCGGGACAGTAATCGATAACGTGGAAAGCCTCACTGAGTTAAGAATGATGGGCAGCCAGTGCACAGAGACTACCTCTGCCCATTTTCTGATGGAGATCAGTAGAGCGAGAAAAGATCCAGCTCATGGGAAAATTACCTTTTCAGTAAATGTACTTGGTGGGATACTTTTCTCTTCTACCATTTGGAGTAAGCAGATGGGCTTTGTTTTTCATATAATTCTCAGGAATGTGGTCTGCTTTTGTTATATACCTCCCTCTTCTCAGAAAAAAACATATAAAGAATTCCAACCCTCTAACCAGGCACTGTGCTAAGTGTTGGGGATACAAGATACAGGTTCCGGCTTTAAGAAGCTTACAGCCTGGCGGCGGGTGCCTTCTCTTCATGCCATTCCTGGTAATTGAGCCAATAACATGTCGACCTGCTTACAAAAGGTATTCAACAGATAAGTGAAATAATAAACAAGAAATGATTTATAATCCATTCTGTTCGACTTTACCTCCCTGATTCCCTGTAGAGACCCTGGCACTTGGGAGGTCAGTTTTTCATGCCCAAGGGAATACTTTGGGTAAGAAGTGTTTTATGGGTAGTTACTGCAGAATCCTTAAATTTGCCAAAGTAGGTTCTTCTCTCTAACCGTTGCTATTACCTCACTGAACCTCTAATATCAAAATGATTCCTTGCTAAATTATTAGCTAAAAAGTAACACATTTCTGACCTAGCTTAATAAAAATTCCAGAAATTAGATAAATACAACTGCATGGAAGACAATTTCCACATTTAGCCACAGATGGAGGAGGATGATCAGCAAGTGTGTGGTGGCTTGAGGGCCCTTCAGTTTATCTTATCACTGTCTTCCTCTCTGCAACGGTGCCTTCTTCTTTGGGTCTCTAATGCCATTCACGTTTCAAAATTTGCTCTCAGGAAAGCATCTATAACCGTGAAGAAAATCTTGAAAACTACATTATTCTCCAGGTGGCTCTGAAATCTTAAGGCCTAATTCTCATTGTGAAAAAAATACTTTGTAACTCCATAAAGATTTTATATCTTTTAGGATTTAGTCACGAGAGGAAGGGTAGGAGGTCCTTCTCAATATCCCTGTAATCAGACCACACAAGCACTGTCTTTGGTGTCCACACAAATGGGTTGCTTTGAATAAACTTTCATAATAAATTAACTTATTCATTCATTCCTGCAATAATTGAGTGGTTAATAAGACTTATCAAGTTCTTGGGGTTTGTGAGGTAAGGTGGAGTTATGAAGTGACAGAAATTATGATTCAGAAGTAAAAGGTATATAGTAAGTAAAAAGGGAATAATGAGGTCAGTCGGTGAGAGAGATGAGGGGAGAAGACTCAGAGAAACATAGACACTACCAGGGAGAGTAGCTGGTCTCTAATGTCTTGAAAGGACTGAGATCCGGGCTATACCTGACCCTCATGCCTTTAGAAAAGCATATTGGAAAATATTTTAAAACTCTAAGTGGAGTAGAAGTGAGAAGAAGTTAGGAGGCAAGGGGATGTCAAACCCACATACTTTCCTTCTCTTACAATGCCTTTCTCCCTTCTAACTCCAGCTCCACCTCTTCTCATGGCCACTTCTCTTCTTGACATCCTTTCAATCTTGGCCCATCTGCAAGCTACTTAATTTGTTTCCCATTTCCAGAAGACAAATCCCATGAGAGTAGGATGGGCCCAGCTCGTATGTTCACAGTGGTTGGCTATATTGATGTCAAGTGCCTATATTCTGGTCTAATCCATCATCCATCAGTGGCTGCCTGAAGCTGGGGCCATGGGTAAGGCTGTTTCCTTCAGAAGAGATTTGGGACTATGTAGACATGAAGACCGAAAATTCTAGAACAACAATGAATTGTTAGAAGATAAAAAGAGCTGACTTCTTTGAGTATTTGCTATAGGCTGCATACTGCTTTATACATCTTAAATTTATTTAACCTTAATAACAATCCTTTCAAGCAGGTAGCATCATTATACTCCCTTAATGAGGAAACTGAGCACAGATTTATTCAGGAACTTGCCCAAGTTGATTCAGACAGTGAAGGGCAGAGTTGAGATTTGAACTCAGGCAGCCTGGCCCCCAAACCTGTGCTGTACTGTCTAGGTTTTAAATTCCATTTTCTCATTTTACTATGAGGTGTATGCTTCTAGGCCAATGGTATGACTTCTTGAAACTCCAGTTTTTTCATCCATCCAATGAAGATAATACCTGACCGCATCCCACACATTGTCAGGATTAAATAAGAATGTATTTGAAAAATCTTTTTGAACTGTAGAGCAAGTTATTAAAATTTAAAACAACGATATTATCCATAATGATAAGAATAATAAAACTGCAGAGAAGTTTTGTTGAGTAGTTAAGTTTCTGATAGCTCCTTAAAAAATTCATGTCCTTTGCCCTCAAGTTCCATTATAAAATAGCTATAGTAATTTTTACACTTTAACATGACAAGCTTTGGGGGATTTTTTTTTTTCCTTGAGGCAGATCAGATTACTGCTGTAACATCCAAGAAATTATGATATTATTGAAAAGGGGCAAATGTCCAGGATCTACATCTATTTTCCTCTTCTTTCTCCTCCCGCCCATGATTATTTGTAGGGTAGATAAATTTGTAACATGTTTTAAAAGCTTCAGATGAAAGGTGTTATATGCAATTTAATAACAGTATGCTCTGTTACATTGTTTTTTTCTTGAGATTTTCTATAACAAATTGCACAATAGAACTTCTTTTGACTTACTACTTATCTCTTAGTTATATGTTTTATTTTACCATGCTCAGATTTGCATAGCATACATCTAAATAAAGCTCTAAAAAAGAAATCATTTCTTAATTTTTTTCTCATCTATGAGCCTTTCTTTTAACACAGTTCTGCAGAGCAAGTAGACACACCGGTGTGTTTAAAAGGGATTAGGAGTGGAGACAGCTTTGTTTTTTTTTTCCTTCTAGGTTTTTCTGTCGAAGGAGCAAGCACATTAAATGCCAAAATAGCAATAGCCCCAAGAATGTATTAGCTTGCTATGGGGTACTTAAAGCTCCATGGTAACAATTATTTGCAGAATTCACAAGATATACTTCTGGAATTAAAAGATGCTTATCTCATTTCAGAAAAAATAACATGCCTAGGTGAAGGAGAATAGGGGAGGATTTAAACCGGACTTTTTTTTCAAGAACTGACTTTATCCATAATTAATCCTTTCCTGTGGATATATTTATGTTCTTTTGCATTCATTTCTTATATTTCTCATCTTCTTTTACACTAAAAAAGGGTAGGCTTGTGCTTGCAGTCTGCTGGGGCTAGTCTATGGTTATGAGGTTGGGAAGATATTACATTTCATCTCATAAAGTTGCTTATGTCCTCAGAGTATGCATAAAAATGAATTTTCCTTTATTTGTTTGCTCTTAGAGAAAGATCCTCAAATAAACTACTTGTCTACCTTTTAAGTAGGTTTACAGCCATATCCTTCTCCTGTTTTTCATAATGTTCTTCCCGTGTCCTTACCTCTGGGGCAACAACCTGTATCCATAATCACAGAGACAAGAGTTGGGGATAGTTACCTATGGACATGGTGTGCAGGATCAGAGAGTCAGCTATTACCAGGCAGTCCTGGAAGAAATTATTACAGGCATAAATGAAAAACAAAAGGGGTCCTTAGGAGTAGGAGAGTTTGATGAATGAATGAATGAATGAATGAATATTATCATCAGTTTTTTCTGGTCATAGAAGCAATGAAAACAATAGATGCAGAAAAAGCATTTGACAAAATCAGTACTCTTTTGTGATTAAAAACACTGAACAAACTAGGAATAGATAGGAACTTCCTTAACATGATATAGGACATCTATGAAAAAAAAAAACCCCTACAGCTAGGATCATATTTAATGGTCAATGACTGGATTCCTTTCCCTTAAGATCAGGACAGATTTAAGGATGTCAGCTCCCACCACTACTATTTAACATTGTACTAGACATTCTAACCAGGGCAATTCCATAAGAAATGAAACAGAAGTCATCCAGATTGAAAGGAAACAATACAACTATCTATATTTGCAGATGACGTGACCTTGTATGTAAAAAATTCTAAGGAATTCAATTAAAAATTATTAGAACTGGTAAATACATTCAGCATGATTACAGGCTACAAAATCAATATACAGAATCAGTTGTATTTCTGTACACTAGCAATAAACAATCAAAAAATGAAATTAAGGGGGCACCTGGGTGGCTCAGTCCGTTAAGCGGCTGCCTTCGGCTTAGGTCATGATCCTGGGGTCTTGGGATCGAGCCCCACATCTGGCTCCCTGCTCAGCAGAGAGCCTGTTTCTCCCTCTCCATCTGCCTGTCACTCTGCCTACTTGTGCTCTCTCTCTCTCTCTGTCAAATAAATAAAATCTTGAAAAAAAATGAAATTAACAAAATTCCATTTAAAATAGCACAAAAAATAAAATACTTAGGAGCACATTTAGTATACAAAACTTGTACACTAAAAAGTATAAAACATTGTTGAAAGAAATTAAAGAAGATTCCTAATAAATGGAAAAAAATCTCACAATCACAGATTGGTAGTCTTATTAGAATATTATTAGGATAACAGTATTCTTTAAATTGATTTACCGACTTGCTGCAATCAATATACACCAAAATCCCAAAGGCCTCATTTTTCAGAAATGGAAAAGCTGATTGTAAAATTTATGTGGAATTTATGTGGAAATGCAATTCAAGATCATGATGAGATATTACTTTGCTCCCACTAGGATGCATATGATAAAGAAGATAATAAGTGTTGGCACAGATATGGAGAATTTGAGACCTTGATATATTGCTGGTATAAATGTAAATTGGTAAACCATCTTTCAGTTCCTCAAAATGTTAGACAAAAAGTTACTATGTGACTCAGAAACTCCACTGCAAGTATATATCCAAGAGAAATAAAAACATACATGCCTACAAAAACTTGAAGGAATGTCCCTAGCAGCTTTACTCATTGTAGATAAAAAATGGCAACAAACCAAATATCCATCAGCTGATGAATGGATAAATAATTGTGGTATATCCATACAACAGAATATTATTTGGCAAAAAAAAAAGAAATGAAGTGTTGGTATATGCTATAGGAGGGATGAACCTTGAAGGCATTATGCTAAGTGAAAGAAGCCAGGCACAAAAGAACATATATTGCATGATTCTATTTATATGAAATGTCCAGAAAAGACAATTTCTAGAAACAAAAAGTAGATTAATGGTTGTCTGGGCTGGGTGGCGGGGAAGCAGTATGGGGAGTGATTGCTAATAGGTATAGGGTTTAGTTTGTAGGTGATGAAATCATTCTAAAGTTAGATTGTGTTGATAGTTGCAAATTCATAATGAGAACATTAAAAGTCATTGATTTAACACTTTAAATAGATGAATTTTATGGTAATGTGAATTACATCTCAATAAAGCTGTTCTTTTTTAAAGCTGAACAAACCCCAAAAGGATAAACCCAAAGAAATCCATGTTAAGACACATCATAATTAAACCTTAGAAAACTAATGGCAAAAAAAAAAAAAAAAAAAAAAATCTTGAAAGCTGTGGGAGAGAAACAACAGTGTCGAAATGACAACTCAAATGGCATTAGATTGTCATCAGAAACTACAGAGGCCAGAAGGACTGGCCCGGATTTGTGGAGTGCTGAAAGAATTACCAACCCTGAATTTTATATCACACAAAATTTGCTGTCAGAAATGAAGAGGACATAAATGAAACAAAGGAACACAATAAAGAATTTTTACCAGCAGAGCTATCTTAAAATAATAGCTTTTAAAGAAATTTTTGATAAAGAATATCTTAGAACATTAGGAAGGAAGAATAAACAATGGAAAGAGCCAAAATATGGTTAAATACAATGGATTCTTGAGTTTTCCGAATTATGGTCTCAGCAAAAAGTAAAACATTGATGTGGATCTCAAAATATGTAGAGGAAATATTTAAAACAATGGTATTATGAATAGAGGAGAATAAAGGGACTTAATGGAAGCTACGTAGAGTTTTGATAGTTCTCTATCCTGGTTCCCGTGGTGGTTACAAGACTCTACACAGGTAGTAAAATGGCATAGAATGATAAACATACATTTTATTGATGGAGATTTCTTCTTCTTTTTTTTTAAAGATTTTATTTATTTATTCGTAAGAGACAGAGAGAGAGAGAGAGAGGCAGAGGGAGAAGCAGGCTGCCCGCTGAGCAGGGAGCCCGATGCGGGACTCGATTCCAGGATCCTGGGATCATGACCTGAGCCGAAGGCCAACGCTTAACCATCTGAGCCACCCAGGCGCCCATTGATGGAGATTTCTTGACTCCGATACTGTATTTTAGTTACACAAGATGTAACTGTTGGAGGAAACTGGGTGAAAGGTACTTGGGACCACTCTGTATTATATTTGAAACCCTGTAAGTCTACAGTTCTTTAAAAATGAAGTTTAAAAAAGTAATGATGACCCAGTGACTAGAGAAACACCTATGGTGTATGTGTGTGTGTTTGTGTGTGGTGTGTATATGTATGTGTGTGAAAAATAGAGGGAGATAGGGGTGTGGGGGGGAGGGAGAGATTGAACTATACTGAATAGAGAGATGCTGAATGGAAGATGGGCAGATATAAAAGGCAAATTTCACAAGTTTCACAGCCTGGCTTATGGTAGTCCTCATATTTCCCATATAGTATATTCTCTTCCCACAACTGACTTCTTATTTTTATCTCAATGTCTTCTGAGAATTCATACACATTCATTTCTGAAGCCATCATTGTTATATGGTAAATCTAAGCAATTACTTGGATCCTATTCTATCCCAAGGGCTGGTCCTTCATCCATCCTCCCCCAAAGTCAGGATGCATGCTTCAGTCTTGTGACTTTGTTTCACACTTAAGTGTGTCTTTGATGTTTACTGGCATCCTTCATGATTTTATCTATTAAAAGACAGACTTTAAAAAATAAGCATGTGTTTACTAAGTGTAACCTTTGTGCAAAGTAGAGTAAGTTTGGAGATTAGAAGATTAAATGGGATATTTGAGAAAGGAATAAAAGATGTTGTGCCATGTATTTTAAAACTTTATTTGTAGCAGTTTTAAACCATTTAAGAGATTACACCAGAAATATAAAGTACAGTAACCTTACCAAACAGAGAACCTAATTATAGTTAAATCGGACAGAAGGTGGGATCTCTTGTTGACAAAAAGGAAAAATGAAAGCAATGATTAAGATAGTGGGAAGACTTGAAACAAAAAATAAACCCGCTTATAAATAAGCAGCCCTTCCCTCACAAAAATGTTGATAAAAATTTCAAGTTAATTTTTATTCCCATTGAGGAAGGCAGGATATATGAGAAACATAATAACCTGTAAATTTTATCATATTCAATAAATATCCACCTGTTACAACGAATGACAGATGCTTCCTAGAGATCTGCACCTTTGAGCAAAGTGGCAGATTGAGATATTTGAGGGGGGGCAAGTAGGCGTGAGGATGAAAAACGAGTGTCATAGATTTGCATGGCATTACTTTTAATAAGTAGATAAAACTGGGATGTAAATGGGAATTGAACACCATAATCAGATCTGTCAAGAACTCCCTGAACGTATCCAAGAGGTACCTCATACCTGTTCCCAAGCTCAGAAGGATAGCTTGTGAAAAGAGTGGCAAGTGTTTACATATTCACTTGTCAAAGACAAGCCAAGAGTGTTTATAGTTCAATCTTGGAGCTTAACCCAATTGGCATATAAGCAATATTTGTTTTACTACACCCTTATCTAGCAGAATGTAATGATCTGTTTCGGGTAGTACAATTCACGGGCGCTGGCATTTGCTAGAGAGAGAAAGAACTAAGGTCCATTATCCTGCACATTTACCCTTCCCCTCCACTTTGATATCAGAGTCCTGAAAAAAAAAATGCAGCTCAAACAAATTTCAAAAATGAAAAGAAGTAAAAAACTGATGATGTGTATCTCACCACATTGGCTGGCTTGTTGTGGAGGCAAGGAGACTGTGAGTTGAAGGTATAACGAGAGCCCTCAGTTATTGTAAAAAAAATAATCATTGGTGGGTAGAGCTGCCACCCCCCTCACCAACTGCCTCCATGACTCAGGGCCCACTCCATCAACCCTGGGCAACAGGGAAGGGGGTGGCTGGGCAATAGACCTTATATAGTATTCAGTTGTTTGCTGAAAAGTTCGGCAAAAATCCGGCTGGTGGGAAGTGTTTCCTGAAGCACTAAAATGCTTGATGACCTCATCATGGATTAGGCCAGAACCGAACCTCGGATAAACTAGTACAACCTGATGCAAATAAATAGATCATCATCATTATCATTCATAGTCCTCAGCACCGTCACCGCCATCAGACAGGAGATCAGAAATCAAGAACTGGGTGACTTTGCTCCATTAAAGACTGAATAAATTGTCAGCTCCTGCCACGGAGCTGTTTAAATATGATTATTTATGTCTTTTAGTACTATTGCCTCCCCACTCTATCTCAACTGGCTATTGGGAGGATCTAAAATTGAGTCTATAAGTAAAAGAGGGAAACAATATATAAGTGCCAAGCATTGTTTTAAAATGTATATTTGTCATATTTTCTCCAGTTTGTTCTAAAGACAATTATCACTATCCGTGATGGCCTTTTTTAGTACAATGAATAGCTCAAGTTTTGAGGTACAAAAAAATCATCCATGACTTTTCCATTCTTCACTTACTGTAAAAAGATTATTAAAATAAAACTTGAGAGTTAGTACTATATATTGATACATTAAGAATAAAAATTTTAAAGCCACTTTTAATCAGACAACCCTCCTGTCTCTTTCCAAAAGGAATAATAAGCTCAATGTTTCTTTTCTTTTTTCTTTTTTTTAAAAGGTTTTATTTATTTCCTTGAGAGAGTGAGCAAGAGAGAGAGAGAGAGAGAGCATGAGTGGGGGGGAGGGTCAGAGGGAGAAGCAGAATTCCCTGCTGAGCAGGGAGCCCGATGTGGGGCTCGATCCCGGGACCCTGGGATCATGACCTGAGCCGAAGGCAGACAGTTAACGCCTGAGCCACCCAGGCGCCCCTCAGTGTTTATTTTCAAGTGTAGCAGCATGCCTTACATATTGAATATATATATACATATATATGTCAAAGTTGGCATCAACAAATTCTCTATTATTGAGGAACACTATTATGTTAAAAAAAAAACATTTCACAATGTATAGGTTAAATAGTTTAGACAGAAGGTGACAAGAATTTTGAAAATTTTTTTTATTGTTATGTTAATCACCATACATTACATCATTAGTTTTTGATGTAGTGTTCCGTGATTCATTGTTTGTGCATAATACCCAGTGCTCCATGCAGAACGTGCCCTCTTTAATACCCATCACCAGGCTGACCCATCCTCCCACTCCCCTCCCCTCTAGAACCCTCAGTTTGTTTTTCAGAGTCCATCGTCTCTCATGGTTCATCTCCCCCTCCGATTTCCCCCCCTTCATTCTTCCCCTCTTGCTCTTTTCTTCTTTTTTTTTTTCTTAACATATATTGCATTATTTGTTTCAGAGGTACAGATCTGAGATTCAACAGTCTTGCACAATTCACAGCACTTACCAGAGCACATACCCTCCCCAGTGTCTATCACCCAGTCATCCCATCCCTCCCACCCCACCCCCCACTCCAGCAACCCTCAGTTTGTTTCCTGAGATTAAGAATTCCTCATATCAGGTCATATGATACATGTCTTTCTCTGTTTGACTTATTTCGCTCAGCATAATACTCTCCAGTTCCATCCACATCGTTGCAAATGGCAAGATCTCATTCCTTTTGATGGCTGCATAATATTCCATTGTATATATGTACCACATCTTCTTTATCCATTCACCTGTCGATGGTCATCTTGGCTCTTTTCACAGTTTGGCTATTGTGGACATTGCTGCTATAAACATCGGAGTGCACGTACCCCTTCGGATTCCTACATTTGTATCTTTGGGGTAAATACCCAGCAGTGCAGTTGCTGGATCATATGGTAGCCCTATTTTCAACTTTTTGAGGAACCTCCATACTGTTTTCCAGAGTGGCTGCACCAGCTTGCATTCCCACCAACAGTGTAGGAGGGTTCCCCTTTCTCCGCATCCCTGCCAACATCTGTCATTTCCTGACTTGTTAATTTTAGCCATTCTGACTGGTGTGAGGTGGTATCTCATTGAGGTTTTGATTTGGATTTCCCTGATGCCGAGCGATGTTGAGCACTTTTTCATGTGTCTGTTGGCTATTTGGATGTCTTCTTTGGAAAAATGTCTTTTCATGTCTTCTGCCCATTTCTTGATTGGATTCTTTGTTCTTTGGGTGTTGAGTTTGATAAGTTCTTTATAGATTTTGGATACTAGCCCTTTATCTGATATGTCATTTGCAAATATCTTCTCCCATTCTGTCGGTTGTCTTTTGGTTTTGTTGACTGTTTCCTTTGCTTTGCAAAAGCTTTTTATCTTGATGAAGTCCCAATAGTTCATTTTTGCCCTTGCTTCCCTTGCCTTTGGCGATGTTTCTAGGAAGAAGTTGCTGCGGCTGAGGTCGAAGAGGTTGCTGCCTATGTTCTCCTTTAGGATTTTGATGGACTCCTGTCTCACATTTAGGTCTTTCAGCCATTTGGTGACAAGAATTTTTATTTATTTTTTTAGAGGGGGGAGGGGCTGAGGGAGAGGGAAAAAGAATCTTAAGCAGGCTCCACACCTAGTGTGGAGCCCAGCGTGGGGCTCAATCTCACAACACTGTGATCATGACCTGAGCTGAAATCAAGAGTAGGATGTTTAATTGACTGAGCCACCGACAAGAATTTTTAAAACACTTTATTTTGAAATAATTATAGATTCTCAGGAAGTTGCAAAGAATGTACAAGGAAGTCCCTTGTACCCTTTCCCCAGCCTCCCACTGTTAACAATTATAGTGCAATATCAGAACCAAGAAACTGACCTTAGTACAACCCATAGAGCTTATTCAAATTTAACACGTGACACATGAACTCATGCAAACATGTGTGTATGTGTGTAGCTCTATGCAAGTTTATCATGCATATAGCCTTGCACAACCACCACTATTCTCAAGGTGGTCAACTGCTCCATGACCACAAGACTCTGGTGATAAGGACTTTAATTATAGATCTTATGTGGTTTGACACTATACAAATATTTATAGAGAAATAAGTATATACTATATACTATACATAAAAACTGATATAAATGGTAGAAAACATTACTTCCCCAATTTCTCTCTTGAAAACTTCTATATGTTGAACTGTCAGAAAAAAGCACATGTGCACGTGTTTGTGCGCATGGATATAGATAGAGAGTGGTAGTCCCTATAACCCTTCTGGCAAGTCCGTACAGGACAATGGCAGCAGAAATAATGAGAATAAAAGCAAATTATACATGAATTCCAACTTATAAAAAAAATAAAATGGGATTATTTGTGGGGAGGAGAAGGATCCTGAGGCTTTGCCTATTCCCTCTTCCCCTAACCTCTTTTTCACTTAAAAAGATTCTTCGAACTTTCCAGTCACTATTTCAGGACATACTCTTATATTCTTCTCTTGCAGCTGCATCTCAGAGCACGGTTCCTATACCTTACTATCTCAGCAATTTAGTGAAAAGCTCTTTTGGGGGCAAAAGAATTTTTTTCTGTGATACTAATTTGTGTTTTACTTTTGTTTCCATTTCAAGAAGGAGCCTGACTTTTGATAATTCTTTTCCTTGGGGAAATTTTAGAGTGCTGTAGCAGGAGCTGCTTGAAGTCAAAGGCTGCTTCCTTTTGTTGAGAGAGCCAAAGCTCATTGAAGAGAAGGTGCTGGATCTCTCAAAGGGAGAGGGAAGTTGTGAATGCTCTGGTGAGCAGTAGGAGGAGAAGAAGAGGGAATAGAGGGAACAGAAGTCACGGGCATGGGGTTCTGGAACAATGGGGACCTGTACATCAGATTGTGGCAGGGCCCCAGGAAGGTGGTGAGTGTACAAGGAAAGGAATTCATGAGGAAGTAAGAAAGACTAAGTACAAGTCTCAGGCCTCCAAGCCTTGACAAAGAGTAGGGGCTTGGCAGGGAAGCAACAATGCAGAGAACTTCAAGAGATCTGATATCTCTTTGATTTTAGTGCAGTCAAAGGAGGTGAAGCAAGTCCCAGTAGATTTTCTGGTGAGGTGGCTGTTAAAGAAAAACAGAGAAAAATGCTCTTTCTTGTATACTAGAGTATATGGATTGAGATTCATACTTGCCTTTGAGTTTTACTGATGCCTTTCTCTCCTACCACCACCTCCTTAGGTCATGTAAGGCAGAAATCTAGAATTCCTCTAAATCCTCAGTACCTGAAAGAGTTCCCTGCACACAGTAGGGACTCCAGACCTCATTGCTGAATGGAGACTGAACCGGAGTCCATGCAAATGGAGACCATACCTCTTTGCTGCATGAAGACCACACACAATTATTTGTAGTCACTTTTGAGTGTTATGTTTTCATGATTGAAAGTTTTCATCAGACTCTTGCTTTAGAAGGAGACTTCTGAATCCCCAAAAGCCCCTGGACAGAAAAGACTTGGAATTCCAAGAAAGTAAGGCATAGGTTCAGCTGTTCATAGTGAAACAATTCTTAGGTCTTTCCAAAGATGTGTCAGCCTGATCCCACTCGGAGAGTTTCTACTGTAGACTGTTTCCAATGGGGTTAATTTTCCTGGAGGTGATGGGGCTATAGTGATGACCAATATATATTTCTAATCTCTATGACTTATACTTCTTGAAAACTTTTTATGTACTTCCTACATACCACTTTGAAACAGTGTGAAGCAGGCAATCTTGACATAGAAAGGAAATATGAGCTCCTGGCTAAAAGTGAGGTCTCTGGGATCAGACTGCTTGGGGTGTGAAGCCTTGACTTATGACCAAATGCAAGTTACTTGACCCCTCAGGCCTTAGTTTTCTCTTCTGCAATATGGGGCTAATAATTGTATCTACATCATAGGGTTGTTGTGAGGCTTAAAGAGCTAATAGGGGTAACACTTGGAACAGTGTCTGGCATATAATAATAACTGTTCTATTATAATTAGCTTTATCTAACATTACTTATAGATTATAGTCATTAAAAGGTTGAGAGTAGTTCCTAATCTACAGTAAGTCTTCAATAAATATCAGTTATTATTTGTCACATGTTTCATTGACAGGAGGTATTTCCTCTGGCTAGAAAAATGTTTAAGAACATAGTTTTCACTTGGACAAGGTTAGCTTTCTTGGAGGAAGTCACAGAAAGGTTATTTTTTTGTATTGTCCTTTGGTTTACATGAAGCTTCTCCTGTGTTCAGTGTAGCGTAAACCTATCCTTTGTAGGCTGAAATATTAAAGTAAAATCATGGATGGGGCGCCTGGATGGCTCAGTTGGTTAAGCGACTGCCTTCGGCTCAGGTCATGATCCTGGAGTGCCTGGATCGAGTCCCGCATCGGGCTCCCTGCTCGGCAGGGAGTCTGCTTCTCCCTCTGACCCTCCCCCCTCTCACGTGCTCTCTCTCTCTCTCTCTCATTCTGTCTCAAATAAATAAATAAAATCTTTAAAAAAAAAAAATCATGGATAAACAAAATAAGCTCAGTTCAGAAATTTCTGCTGAACAAAATAAGAAAGTGAACAAAATAAGAAAAAATTTAACAGAATTTTGCATAAAGCATAGCAAAGATAACCTTTCTCCAAGGAGTGAGGTTTTAGTATTGAAAACAAAAAGTGGATGAGTTGATAACCCTAGGAGATTAGGGCATTTGTATTTTAATGATGTCAGTGTGATTCCATTCCGCTCTTCCCTGAAGCAGATAGACCTTGGGTCCTTCCTGCGAGGAATTAGAATATTTGTTTTCCTATATTCACGTCTGTATTACAGGGCATCCCTCAGGGTCTTCATGTTGTGACCTGCAAGCCTGAGCTGGAGCCTGACCAAAGTGACCGAGGGACTGATTTTGCTCGGTTGCCTCTTGAAGTTTACTCTGCACAAGGTTGCAATAGCTTTCTCAGGCTTAAGCCATTCTCTGTCAACAATTTATTCCCCTCAAAATTTCACAGATAGGAGTTTTAAATCCTTTTTTTCTGATAGAAGCTCAAAATGCAGGTTATTTAAACTCCTACCTAAATCCACCAACTTCTTTTTTTTTTTTTTTTTTTTAGATTTTATTTATTTATTTGAGAGAGAGAGAATGAGAGAGAGAGCATGAGAGGGGGGAGGGTCAGAGGGAGAAGCAGACTCCCTGCCGCGCAGGGAGCCTGATGCGGGACTCGATCCAGGGACTCCAGGATCATGACCTGAGCCGAAGGCAGTCGCTTAACCAACTGAGCCACCCAGGCGCCCTAAATCCACCAACTTCTTAAACCCCTACATGTTACTGTTTTTCTGCCTTGCTACACTGTTGAAATTATGTGACAAACATTGTCATGATTTTCTTATGTCTTCTAAATGTTGTCATGGCTCCTTGATGTTTTGGATTTCTGTGGTTACTTTTCTAAAAAGGTCTAACTGCCTTTTCATTTACTATTAATGGTGTGTGTGTGTGTGTGTGTGTGCGCACGCGCATGCGCACGTGTATGTGTGTGTTTGGTGTAGCTCCAATCTGTTATTTTTTTTCACTTTATTTTTGCAGCTACAGTGTTATGATACAAGCAGTATTGCAAAACCCCTTTGTGGAAGCAGGGTGTAGAAAGTGGTTTCATGACTATCAAGTTATTGTGGTTTCTACTGTATTGTGACTAATTAACTGAGAGAAAGATGCTTTAGTTCTTATGTATTCTGATTCTTTGAATTTTTTCCAGCCACACATGCAAAAAAGCAAATAACATTTCTTGCTAAAAATAAAGGAAATCTATTTAAGGGGAAAGAGTTGGCTTGTTTATGAAACAGAAAAGAATAATGCCAATAAAATTATTGAGTTAGTTCCAAACATTAATAAATATATATGTGTGTGTGTGTGTATATATATATATATATATATATATATAATATATATAAACTGAAAATAGTACACCTATAGTAAGTAATTATTATAAACTTGGGAAATAATAGGTATCATTTAGCCATTTTATACATGCTAGGCAAGGTATTCTGTGCTTTATAATCACTACAATATTCCTGCTAGATAGGTGTTATTGTGTCCATATTACACCATATTGTACACCACGACAATGTGGGTCAAATAAATGAAGATATTTGCCTCAAATCAGATAGCAAGTAAGAGCTGCAGCCTGAACCCAGATCTGTCTGATCCTCAAATCTTGTACTTTCGACTTATTTTTCTGGCATACAGTATTTTTTTTTTTCTTTTTAAAGACAAGACCTGATATAAAGGTGAAACTCTTCTTGGCCTCTCTTGAGTCCAAGATTTAGCTACAAGTAAAAGCGCGTTCTTGATAAAACATGTGGTAGTCCAGGGAAAGATCACCTAGGAAACTTTTGTCATTTCTGAAAGGTAAGCTTGTAAGGGAAAACTTGATCAGCTGCAGTGCCAGATTTCTTAGTGCTAATCTTATGGTGGGAGTATTTTCCCCAGAAACTTTCTGAATTTAAGAGAGGATTATAAATATATAATTGTCAACAGGCATTGTCATAATATGTATTTTTTTTTTTAATAAATGCCAAAACTACCCTCCATTATCTTTTACAAGTAGGAGAAAAAGCTTTATAATTCCAGGCATTTTGTTTAGGAGAGAGGAAGTAATGAGTGCCATATGGCATGTCTGCTGCGAAAAGTGGTACACTATTTTCTCATCCAGAGAACAGCACTGGGTACGAAACCAGGATCGATTCCATGGGACCACGAAGCCAGGAATACTCAGGGAAGAACTTGCCAGGCTCCTCTACTTTGTCCACATGCATAACCCTCAAGTTACCACCTTCTTCAAAGACAGACACACATTCCCAAGTATGAGAGTCTAGGCAGCAAGGAACTCAAAGAAAGTAGAATGTAAAAGTCTCATGAGTTCTCAGGCTGGTCCAGAGAAGGGCCCAAGGTGATGGATCTATTCTACTGAAATCCTAGAATACACCTTGAAAAGTCAAGAATCCCTGTGGCCTCTTTGGCTCTGGCTTCCCCATGGGCTGTTCTAATCTGTTCACAAATCACATTGTTTGTCTTGAAACATAATAAGCCTTTAAGAGAGGAGAGGTGGGTTGAGAGTGGGTGGGGTGTTATGTCTGAGACACCATGCTTAATCAAACTTTTGAATGCTATGTGTCATGTATTGCCCACTTTGGGGGCTGGAACACACACACACACACGTCTCCATATAATTCTTTCAAACAGAAAAGAATCTCTCCTTTGTTGAGATCACCGTTTCTCTTTCTAAAATTCTATGTAAATGTTCAGCTGTAAACTCCTATAGCTAGGAGATATCCTAGGGTAAAGGGAATTAAATACATCTGGAAAAAAATGATTGGCTTTTCAAAGGGAGATTTTACAAGAAAGCCAAAGACTCTAGTTTTGGGGCTAATTACAAATATTACAAATGGAAAAGGAAATCTCTCTTTCATATCCTCTCTCTGTCTCTCTCTCACACACACACACATAGAGGTTATAATAAACTAAAATATAAAGGAATAGACTGGGTGGCTTAAATACTTTCCTTTTTCTCTCCAAGGTAATAAACATTGTGCCTGAGTTATCTGCTCATTAAGTCACTGAAAAATGCACCACCAGTTAGTATAAAGTCCTTTGTAAACAATGAAAGTCTCAAAGGTGCCTCCGCACTTAGAAATAATCATTTACTCTGTCAAATTAATAAGAAATTGATGGAGGGCAGATGCTCCTGAGAAAGAATAAGTAAATATTTGATGGCTGGTTTGACAAATAGAATTAACACTCTGTGTACCTATCTTTTTAAAAAGATAAGCAGAAGCATAAGATATAAGTTCAGAATATTTTGAATTTTGAGTTGTTGCACTTCAAAAATGGGTAAGACCCAATCCTGTTTAAGTGATAAGGAAGAGTGAAGACAGGAGCCCAAAGTAAGAGTCAGATTCAACGAGTCTTTCATACATAAAACATGCACTGAGCCAAACATTTCGATGCCTAATTAAATAAGTTCAGGCCAATGATGAATTCTTCTGACATTTAGGAAGAATTTAGAATGCTTTAAGTTGGCCAAGCTAGATGAATTCCACACAACCGACTGGGTATGAGAATGAGCTACCAGGGGCAGAAGACCACCACCACTGCTCCTGTCCCACATTTTGTGCAAAGCCAGTAGGTATCTCATAGTATGTGGGCACATTCCTTTGTCATTCTCCAGAGATGATCTCTCAAACAAATCATTTAGATAGTGTTCTTTAGCCTGGGGCCATGGACTTCATGAAATTGTGGGCAAATGTATGGGGGTTACATATAATTCAACTTCTCTTCCACGTAGATGACCTATAACCTCCCAGAGGTTTTCAAACTATTATCTAATCTCCCTCCTCAACCACCACCAGCTTGAAAACACCTACTTGATGTTTTTATTTGGTGTTTTCTGAAGTCAATCACAATTATTGAGATGGTATTTTATGGTGATTCTGTTGTATGATAAGGTAGCCACTCGCCATATGTGATTATCAAACACTTGAAACGTAGCTAATCTAAATTGAGTTATGCTGTAAATGTAAATGCACACTGGATTTCAAAGACTTAGTACAAAACATAATGTAAAATGTCTCAGTATTAATTTTATATTGATTACATGTTATAATAGTAACAACAATATAATAGTAACAGTAAGTTCTAGCCACCGGAAGGCACCTACCTGTAGAGGGAGGGAAGGCAGCTAAGAATGTGCCAGATATCGAGTAAAATGCTTTACTCATATTAACTGACTGGATTCTCACAACTCCCCTGTGAGAAAAATAATATTGCCTAAGAGAATCCCCGAGAAACTAGAGAACCTCATCACCATCCCGCAACTTTAATTCCTGAACCAACAATGACAATCCATTATTTTAATAGCAACAGTTATGTTTTTTAAAATTTAAACTAAATTAGTAGTATAATGGTTGAATGTACTAAAAATAAAGTGTAAGGGTGTGTCCCTAGGCTCAAGGGTCAGATACACAGAAATGGAGTCAGGATTCTCTCAATTATTGCCTGTGTGTCCTGGGAAAGTTGCTTAGACTCTCTAAACCACAGTTTTTAATCTTTAATATAGATGAAAGGTTGAACTGAGAAGTATGTGCTCAGTAGTACTTTGCACTGGACCTAATTATATAGAAAATACTCAATAAATATTGGTTATTATTTGTTTATAGGCTGTAATTGTGAAGAGGTCAGGCAGACTGGAGATTAGTCTCAATGCTGCAACTTAAAAGTTGAGTAATTGGGGTCATGTTATTACCTTGTGTGAGTCTCTGTTTTTCTCATCTGAAAAAATGAGAATATTTCCTTCTTCATAGAGTTTCAGAGATCAGTGATCTCATTTGAGACACTTAGCACAGAGCGTGGCACAAAGGAAGCAGTCCCGCCATCAGGTGGTTATGATAATTATTTCCTCCCTCTGTCTGCTTTCTTGCATATAATGACATAATAATAAAGTGCATGGGCTCTGGAGCCAGACTCCTGGGGTCGAAGTCTAGGGTCTGCTGCTATCTCGCTATGTAGTCTTAAGCAGTTTCTTTAACCTCTTTTGTCTCAATTTCCTCATCTGTAAAATGGGGTCATTGTGAGAATTAAATGAATTAATCCCTGGAGGTAGACAATGCCTGACACGGTGAATGCTTAATAAATGTTAACCATTTTAATACCACTGTTACTAGTTTTTAGTTTCTCATGTTCTATTCCTACTTGCATACTTTTACTGTCTTTCCTTTTCTTTTGTATTCTTTTCAACATATTCCCTGGACCTCCAGGAACCCTTATGAAATATTATATGAATAAATTGGTGACACTTAGAACTAATGTTACTGCCACCATCATGATCAGTGTGTTCACTTCATACCATAAAAAACTTTTGGAAAGAAAGTGGTCATGGCAGACACATAGAGTTTTTTGTTACGCATTATCTTCAAGTTAAGTTTCATCACAGACACAGTCAAGAAGTTAAGATTCTGAGATCGCCTTTTAAAAATCACAGATATTTGTAACATTTGAAATCCAGCTGGCCAGGGCATATCACTGTTGCAGGGCTGGTTAGACAGAAATTTTCAACCAGCTTGCAAAGTTGTTCACACAAGTGAGCAGTGTGTAACATCCAACGGGATCTTTATCAATGAATAGGACCATTTCATGTGTTTGCCAGGGCTCCATGTTGGGTCTGGTTGGAAAATACTGGTAGGCACAAGAAGTAAAGCTGATTAACCAATCACCAAAGACTGAGGCATTGTGTTGGCAGGAATCTTAAAAACCACTTAATTTTCACCTTTAGATAAAATAAACATTTATCTATAAAGCTTTCAAAGAAAGAAGAGTTTAGAAGGAGTATGGCTTTCCCATTTGCCTTTCTCATTTTGGTTAAGTTTTTATTTTAACCGCCTTGGCATCACTTTACATCTTCTTATGCTTTCAACATCCTAAAGAGTTTTGTTTCTATGACACCAATCTGGTCATACAACTTTGCTAAGCTTTCTTACTGTCATAGCATGCATCCTATATTTCAGCCAATCAGATCAGCTTTCTTTTCTAAGTAATGGGCATAACTACATGATCTGGCACAAGGGATTTCCTCTAAAATTCAGTTTAATACAAACCATCTTTTTATTTTTTAATTTTTGATTTTTTAAAGATGTATTTATTTGAAAGAGAGAGAGGGAGAGGTGGGGAGGGTCAGAGGGAGAGGGAGAGAGAAACTCAAGCAGACTCCACGTTGAGCGTGGAGCCCTGTATCTCAGCATCCTGAGATGATGATACCTGAGCCGACACCAGAGTCAGATGCTTAGCTGACTGTGCCACCCAGCTGCCCCTACAAACCTCTTTTAATCCGAACAGTCATAGTAGGTATTGGAATCTCTGCTGAATGTCTCAAGACCCCATTCAGCAGGCAAAGTTAATTTTAGCGGACTACATCGCATTGACAATAGCCTGTCTCATTTTTAGCGTATTGTTGGCTTTGCTTCTTTTGTAGAAGTCAAAGGAGACACGTGAAGCACTTGAAGATTTTAGTTAGTTCATTAAGTCTCTGCCTTCAGACTTTTTAAGCTCCAGTAAGGATTTTGCATGAGGAAAGGAGTTTTGACAGTACATCCAAGATGGAAAGGTAACTAAGCTGCTGCTTCTTGTTTAACTAATTGCTTTCACTTCATTCACCTTTGTGCTTTGGAGGGAAACATGCACAAATTTGTTTTGTTTTGAGTAGTGAAAAATGCTTGATAGGACTCTAATATGCTCAGATTCAAAATCACATTTCTTTTCCAGCATGAATAGGAATTGTGACTCTAAGAGATGGAGGAATTTTTCATGGTCACTTCCTTGTCCCCCTTTCACTTTATTTTGTAATGGACCAGGTGTTCCTGTTTGTACTTTTGCACAAAAGGACAAAATTGCACAAAATTGTTCAAATGGACAGTTTAAAAGTTAGTTTCATAAGGCCATTTAATGCACTTACATTTAGGAAATGAAGTGCGCCTAAGTGCTTAGCTCTAACTTGTTTGGGACGCTGCTGAATATTTTTCTTGACCTGCATGGTACTTTGAGAAATTCATACTTTCTTAAAAATAAAAAAAGAAGAAAAAAATAACTTTCTCCTAATGGTTAGCCCCTTCCTCTAAAACTGTGCGTTCCTTTTTAAAATGATCTTTGATGCACTGGGGAGGGTATGTGTTCTGGTAAGCGCTGTGAACTGTGCAAGACTGTTGAATCTCAGATCTGTACCTCTGAAACAAATAATGCAATATATGTTAAGAAAGAAAAAAAGAAGAAGAAGAATGTAGCAGGAGGGGAAGAATGAAGGGGGGGAAATCGGAGGGGGAGAAGAACCATGAGAGACGATGGACTCTGAAAAACAAACTGAGGGTTCTAGAGGGGAGGGGGTTGGGAGGATGGGTTAGCCTGGTGATGGGTATTGAGGAGGGCACGTTCTGCATGGAGCACTGGGTGTTATGCACAAACAATGAATCATGGAACACTATATCTAAAACTAATGATGTAATGTATGGGGATTAACATAACAATTAAAAAAAAATAAAAAAAAATAAAATGATCTTTGATGTTTACCTGCCATTTATACTGGACAAACAGAAATAATTGGACTTTAGCACAAATGATTGCCTTCTGTTTTGTGTTGTAACTCAAGAGCAGTCAGGAAACAATAGTTTACCTTTAGAAACCCCCAGGCACTGGATTCTGCCTCTCTCCTTGACACGGCTGTGTTATATGTCCTTCTCTACCAATATCCTAGAGTTCTTGCTACACAACTAAAAATCCTGACCTCAGAAAGGTGGATAATGAGGGACAAATTTTAAGGATTACTGATTGTAGAAGGAGTTGCCTTTTTAAAGAAGCAAAACTAATGAAATTGTAAAGGTAGAAGTCCAGGCATCTATGATGCCAGAAAAGGAGTTTGAGGAAAAATTTAGCCTTTCTAAATGGGTAACAACCAATTTCTTTGTTCCTCCTAAGGATAACGGGATCTTCTACCAGTTGAAAAGTCAGCTAAGCTTAAACATCTTTTTTTTTTTTTTGAGGCTCTTTTTAACATTGAAAAATTCATCTACTTGGAATTTATCTTCCTTTTTTTAAAAATTTAAATTCAGTTAGCCAACATATAGTACATCTTTAGTTTTTGATGTAGTGTTTGATGATTCATCAGTTGCATATAACACCCAGTGCTCATTGCCACACGTGCCTTCCTTAATACCCATCACCCGGTTACTCCATCCCCCACCCCCCCTCCCTTCTGTAACCCTCAGTTTGTTTCCCAGAGTCCAGAGTCTCTCATGGTTTGGCTCCCTCTCTGATTTCTTCCCATTCAGTTTTCCCTCCCTTCCCCTATGGTCTTCTGCACTATTTCTTATATTCCACCTATGAGTGAAACCATATGACAATTATCTTTCTCTGATTGACTTATTTCACTTAGCATAATCCTCTCCAGTTCCATCCATGTCGATGTAAATGGTAGGTATTCATCCTTTCTGATGCCTGAGTGATATTCAATTGTATATACGAACCACATCTTCTTAATCTTATTTGAACTTAAACAGGTTATATTTATTTACTATTTTTTGGTATAAGGATAAAGTCTTTTCTTTGAAATGTTACTAGTAATTGAACTTCTAAGTTACCTTTTTGCATAAATTACATCTAGCATGTAGGATCTAATTATCAGTTTTATTTCTTGAAAATAGAGACAGATCTAAATGGTGATGGCAGAACAATCTGGGAAAGCCAACTTCTATGTTTTTTTCTACTTTGTTCTTTTTTGAAAATAGCTGTCTTGTCCATACCATGTTATTGCTGTTACATCACCCACAGTTTTGCATGTAATAGTGGTTCATTCACTCTCACTGCTGAATAGTATTCCATTGTCTCAATATACCATAATTTATGTATCCATTTTGCCCTTGATGGACATTTGTGTAGTTTCTAGTTTAGGACTTTCACAAACAGTGCTGCTACGAATATTCTTGCAGCCTTTTATTTTATTTTAAGATTTTATTTATTTATTTGAGGGAAAGAGCCTGAGAGAGAGAGAGAGAGAGAGCGAGAGAGAGTGCACAAGCAGGGGGGAGGGGCAGAGGGAGAGGGAGAAGCTGACTCCCCACCAAGCAGGGAGTCTGATGTGGGGCTCAATCCCAGGACCCTGGGATCATGACGGGAGCCAAAGGCAGATGCTTAACCGACCGAGCCACCCAGGTGCCCTCTTGCAGTCTTTTATTGAACACATGCATACATTTCTGTTGGGTATATACCTTGGAGTAGAATTGCAAAATCACCGTAGGCATATCATTAGTGTTAGTGGATAGTGCCAAGTAGTTTTCCAAAGTGGTCACACCAGTATTCTTCTACCAGTGGTATGTGAGAGTTCTAGTTGTTCCACATCCTTGGCAAATCTTGGTATTTTTTGTCTGCTTAAATTTTCTATCTACAGAGTTTTATTCATCCTGTTGGGAGTATTTATGAATTTTTTTATTCATCTATTTTATACATTATTTTATAGTAAGTGGGAATTTAGTTCAGTTACATCTCCCTTTCTTCCCTTCTCTGTTCTATTCTCTCTTCCTTCTCTCCCCAATTTTAATGGTTGTGTTATTTTTAATTCTATTATTATTTACTTTCATAATTTTTATACCATTTACCTTAGTCATTATCTCTTAATCTTGAAATAAAATTTCAGAAAACTATATATAGATTTAGAAAGAGGGAAAACTGTTATATACATATGCATTTATGCAAATGCATCAATGAAAAATAAAGAGGTATTATACTACACATTTCTATGAATCATAATAGTGTTTAAAGTGTAGGAAGCCCAGATTATTGGAGGATTTTGTTTGTTCTATGGTCTACAGAAAAATTAATAGGAAGGAAGGAAGGGAGAAGGGGAGGGAGGAGGAGAAGAGGAGGAGGGAAAGAGGGAGAGAGAGAAGGAGGAAGGAAACAGAGCAGATCTGTAGCTAGGTTCTCTGACCTGCGTTGACCTCTGCAGAGAGGACGTGATGGGGTGTGTAACCAGGGAGGCTTGTCAGCAGGTATTTCAGAGAAGATACGAGATTGTTTTTCATTAAGAAGAAAGATAATTTTTCAGGAAGCTATCACCCAGAGAATTTCATCCACGTAGATGGCCAGTTTGCATAAACCAGTATAACCCTACTGCTCCTTATCTTGATTAATAGTCGTGGGCCTTGGGAGATTTTTTGCTCAAGTTACAGGAATAATTGTTTCAACTCTCACGGTTGTTTGGCTTTGTGTGAGACTCAGCCCTCATATCTACTGAAGGGAATCTAATCATGACTAAATGCAGATTCTACATCCTGTCTCCAGCTTCATAGGCATTGACGAAGCTAACTTGTCTGTGAGTCTAGTCACAGTGGCTATGCTTTTAGTGAATTCACAAAGCACTTGGCCCCAAATTCATTTAACAGTCACATTTAAAAATCTCTCTTAGTACGCAAGAGTGCCAATTCAGACTTTGCTTCCCCACGTGTGTAAGGACGTGACAGAAGGAATTAGACATCATTTGGCTTAAGAGAAGAGATATTCTAGGGGAGTTGTAAAGGCCATCTTCAAATACCTGATGACTATCACTTGGAAGAGCACATATGTTAAATTAGTGTGGCTCCAGAGTTTAAAATAAAGGTGGAGGCATGGATTTCAGCTTAGTTTATAAAGATGGGCTTCCTAATGCTTAAAATTGTTTAATAAGGAAATGTCCTGCTTATAAGAAAGCAGATATCTAATGCTGAATGTGTAGGCAAAGGGTGAATGACAGCTTGTTGGGTTTCTAAGGTCAGATCTGTAAGCATGTAACTCACCATTCAACTCTATGATTCCGTATAACATATTATACTGAAGCTGAGATATGCTCCATTTTCTTTCTTTTTTTTTTTAAGATTTTATTTATTTATTTGACAGAGAGAGACACAGCGAGAGAGGGAACACAAGCAGGGGGAATGGGAGAGGGAGAAGCAGGCTTCCCGCAGAGCAGGGAGCCTGATGTGGGGCTCGATCCCAGGACCCTGGGATCATGACCTGAGCCGAAGGCAGACGCTTAACGACTGAGCCACCCAGGCGCCCCAGATATGCTCCATTTTCAAAAGCATCCTGATTTGAGAGTGTTAAAATGTGAAAAATTGGGAGTGTTAAAATAGATGAAATATAGTTGATATTCTCTTATTCTGCAAAGAAAGATTTTGGAACAAACATGGCTTTTCAGTTTTCAACACTTTCTCTATGTTTACCCTCCCCTCTTGTACTTTGCTTGATCATGTTAGTCTCTGGGTATGCCCATGGGTTTCCATGTCCTGGAATAACTAAGGGAAAAGATATTTCCTATTAACTCTTTTGCAGTAAAGTTCATGACCATCTGACATAGAGCAAATGGGTTTTGGAGAGAGTTTCTTCTGATTATACACTCAACACATGCGACAGGCTGGTAGGATCATGTAAGGTTCATAGAATGTGTAGGGCTAATGAAAGACTGTTGGCATTTGATATTTTCTTGATATATTTAAAGCTCACTTTTCAGAACATTTCACTATATTATATTTGGATTGATTTGTACATAAAGATTTATATATTTGCATTTTTATTTTATGTAGAATATCTATTATATAACAATATAAGTAATTTTTGCCTTAATTTAATGCATAGAAACCATGGAGGAAAAAAAAGGTTTATGGTACACTTCCCAGTAGTTTTTTGATGTATTTACACTCACCTTTGCAATTGCAGTGACTCTTCCAGTAAAGTTAAGTTACTCTGGAAATGGCTTCTAGCCTTGATTCCAGAATTTCAGTGCTGGTGATTTTAAATGTGTTCTTAGCTTTGATGCTGCCGTTCTCTGATAACTTGTAAGAAAAATGATAGACTTTCAATGTAGTTTTCCAGTTCCTAGTTATTAGAAAATTTGGGAAAAGACAAATGAACATCAGAAGAGGAAAGGATCAATATTTTGCTTGTCTATAATCACATCTAGTTTAGCCTCTTGTGCAGTTCCCAGATATTTTTTCTTGTACTTGTCAAATGCAAAAATGAAATGCAGAGATCATCTTCTAACAAGGCTTTAAAACACAGCCTTAAGATAACAGCAATACAAGGCTCATTTTTAGACCAAACAGGTAAAAAAAATAACATATACAATCACTACTCACTGAATTTTTCTAAATATATCTAAAAAACTTACCAGGGCTCTGAATACTCATGGATGTCCTGGTGCTGTCGTTCATGATAGATATTCTTTTTATTTCATTTTATTTATTTTATTTTTTAAAAGATTTTATTTATTCATTTGAGAGAGAGAGAGCATGCACAAGCAGGGGGAGAGGCAGAGGGAAAGGGAGAAGCGGACTCCCCGCTGAGCAGGGAGCCTGACGTGGGGCTTGATCCCAGGACCCTGGGATCATGACCTGAGCCCAAGGAAGACACTTAACCATCTGAGCCACCCAGGCACCGCCATGATAGATATTCTTGACAGCAGTGTTATTTCCCCCTTAATGGGCTAATGTGGGTGAACCAGGGTCTTGTGGCTTCGTGAAGTGAGTGTTCTTGGATTATGTGCCTTGATACATCTGTGAAAGCCCCTCTTAGCTCCTTTACAGGGCTTTTACCATTATAGCAAAAGAATGAACTTTCAAGCATCCAGGTTAGCACACAGGCTTTTCATCTCCTAGGAAGTTTTCACTTATATTCCCCTTTGTTGACAACCAAAGGAAAAGGCAAATAACTACTTTAAGTCCTAATTTGCTGACTTTTTTTCTACTCCCTAATTGGCATTTAGCTCTCATACCTGTCTAATCTGTAAACTATGCATAATCATTTTGATTCATTTTTGTGAGGGGGAGAAATCTGGACCGAATTATTGTATTTCCATGAAATGTCACTAATAGTTTCAAATCCATGAGCTTAGATAGGGAGCGAGGAAATGCAAAATGGAGCCTGTGGTTTTCTCATTAAATGACATTGTGTGTTGCAAACATTGTTTAGAGCTTCATTTTGTTTAATATGGGTGTGTGATTTCTGGACACAGAGGGTTGTTTAAAAAGGTAGGAAGTGTGCCCTGTGAATCCCTTTGCTTAAAATGACAGGATTAATATTAATGTAGCACTACACACAAGTGTACAGCTGTGGGATTTTAGAGCTCTCTATTCCATTCATGAGAACTAGTCAATTCCAAAGCCTCTGCTTAATCAGACCGACCACTGACAACCCAGATTATGATTTTCACAACTGGCACCACAACAAATTTTCCTACAGCATTTCTCACCCTCTCCCCTTCCCTCTTAATCCCTTTCTACCTTTTCCTCCTGGAAGGACCTGGCCTTATTCAAATTGGAGAGAGAATGCTCCATTTCGGAAAGAAATGAAAATATGTCTGTTGCCATTGCAACAGATAAGCAACCAGAGAGCTCTTTTCATCCAGGAGGGTTTTAGGTCTTCTTCCCTTTAATAAGGAGTAAGGTCATTGTTTCAGCTTTTGTAAATTTGTGACACCCCCATTGGCTCTCTCTTATCTGATCAAGGAAATTCTTGAACACAGGGACAGCTCAGTCTGGTAAAATAACTGACACAAAACTGAGGAGAGACTGCATGGATTTCCTTCTAATGAGGAGAAGGCAGACAGATGAGCCAAGGATGAAGTGGGGGTGTCAAAGAATATTCAACACACAGGAGATCACACATCATCCTCACTGCATTAACTGCTGTATCATCATCCTGGCCTCTGGAGTACGAGGGTAAACTGAATACCCCACTCCTACCCCCGAGAGAAAAATGAATGGATTTAAGAAGCATCCACCCTCTCTTCCCTTCCAAAGACTCTCCTCTGCCCTGTCCCCATAGTACAGGTTGCCCAAGACACTTAATTGCGGTTAGAGCAGCAAAAATCAACTGGAGAGATTTTAAAGATCCTAATTCCCAGGCCCCAGCCAGACCAATTAAATTGGACTCTGAAGAATATCAGCATAAAAAAAAAATTAAGTAACTCCAATGTGCAGCCAAGTTTGAGAACCGGCGGGCTAATCCGAGCAAGCGTGAGAAGGAATTAGTGTGGCATCTGACAAGGAGATGAAGCTCTGCTCCCCCCAAGGATACTTAGGAGGCAGTTGTTGCTGCAAAGAGGAGAAAGGGAAGAAAGAGAAAAGGAAGGAAGGCAAAGTTGCATGCTTCCTTGTCTTTCTCCAAGTCAACTGGAGTCTCCCAGTGTGGGAACATAGGCTTGCACCTGCAGCTCGGGGTGGGGTGTGGCTGGTCCCCAGGCCTGGGGAACTGGACTGGGCGGGGTGGGGTGACTGGAGGTAGCTCCCCAGGGGCGCATCAATAGCCCCAGGCGTGGGCCGTGTGCCCCCCAGAGAAGGCGGCGCCTGCGGGGTGGAGAGCAATTTGGGGGCGCAAAAGGAAGCTGGCTCGGGCGCAGGTGGCGCTCGCAGCCCCAGCCGACAGCTCAGCCAATGGCGGGCGCAAGCGCAGCCTGGTGGCGGCGGCGATAAGGGAGCGCAGGGTTGTGGCAGGAACCAGCGGAGGCAAAGGCGGCGCCAACAGAGAGCTGCGCGCAGGCTGGAGTGAGAGCCGGAGGCGAGAGGAGGGAGTGAGAGCTCGGCGCCCGGGTGTTGCCTGGCAGAGCGAGGCGAATTTAGCATGGGGAAGAAGTGGAGGGATGCGGTGGAGATGGAGCGGGGCTG
This sequence comes from Halichoerus grypus, assembly GCF_964656455.1. NCBI lineage: Eukaryota > Metazoa > Chordata > Mammalia > Carnivora > Phocidae > Halichoerus > Halichoerus grypus. The sequence continues at coordinate 13,601,679 of NC_135725.1, read as the reverse complement.
CTCGGACCGCGACGACAGCGCCGAGAGCCGCAGGCGCAGCCGGAGCGCCAGCCGGGGCAGGTTTGCCGAGTCGTGGAAAAGGTTAAGTTCCAAGCAGGGATCCACCAAGCGCTCGGGACTCCCATCGCAACAGACGCCGGTGAGTGGCCCGGGGAGAACCCCTAGGTCTCCTCCTCCCTCCGCCCGCGACTCGAGCCCTTTCCATGGTGCTGAACTTGCCTCCTTAGGGGCTCGAGCCTGGGAACTTGTGGAGCTGCTTCTAATGAAAGTGTTGGGGGCTGTGAGGAGGGGCAAGAAGGAACGATTTCCCTTTCTTCAGAGAGGGGAGGGTCTCCTGACATCTGTGGTATCTTTGCAAAAAATGGAGAAAATGTTCGAGAGGCGAGGGGCTCACTGTCAGATCGTTAGGGAGTTTTGCAATTAACAGAGTGTGCGAGATGTTGCCGAGTGCACTGTTGTGACTCCTCTGCGTCCCGAGGGTCTGTCTGTGCAGCGTGTTCGAAGGTACTCGGCATCCGCTGAATGAGGGCGGCATAGGAAGGGCATGCCATTTTTCACTCTCTTAACACTTGCTCTTTTTCATCCCACACCCCCACTATGTTAATGGATGCGTTTAATTGTTTGCAGAATGTTATTTGCATGCAGAGAATAGCGAGAATATCCCAGGTGCTTATAATCCTACTGTTAACACACACAGCGTTCAGAAAACAGTTTTCCCATGCGTCAGCTCCTCTTCAATGTCTAATTAGTGCGATAAAAGCACTCAAGTGAAATTAATATAGGCATCGTATGTGTGTAGAGAAGTACAGTTGATAAAAAACTTTAGCTGCATATGCATTTTTAGTATTTAAATATTATCTGTTTTCCTTTAGCCTAGAGGGAAAGAACTGTTCCAGAAGAGAGTGCAGAGCCCTCCTGTTGCTCCTAGGGAACAAGGGTACAGCACTTCAACTTAGGAGACATCATTAAGAACATCAGCGTGTGTGTGTGCTGGTGTGTGTACCTATGTTTTACATTCAGAGGAGTTGACAGCAGATATTGTATTGTATAGAAGAGAAGCTGAATTAATTTTTTAAAAGGGTGGTACAAAAGCATTGTATCTCATAACATGAATAGTGGTACCTTCTTCTGTTTTCAAGAGATCATCACTAAAGGAAAAAAATTAATCTGTAAAAAGCAGGATGTTTAAAACCTTACTTCAGTAGAATGAAATATAAACATGTAAAATTTTTGGTATGTTTATTTTGTTTGCTGTTCACAAAAGCTAGCAGAAAATGTTGTTAAATTTGAAATATTTTTTCCTAATATTTAGTGTCGTGATAAGTTTTTTTTTCTATCTAAAGATGGATATAGTACACTTAAAATGCGATTAATTTTATTTCAGGTGTTGCAATATCATTTTCAAATAAAGGTAAATTTAATATTTTAAAAAGGAGAATATTATTCTGAAGATAGGAATTGATGACTTCTGGTTTTCATCAACTACGTGAACTAAGAATTTTATCCCCCTTTTAATAGAAAGTATTATTCTAAATAACTTCTTATGCTGCTTCTTTGATTCTGTTCAACAGGTGTGTGCAGAGTCTCAGGAACATATAAAATCTTCATATAACCATAGGTTAGGCTCAGTAACTTACAGGTCTGTTACTTAGAATAAAAATATGAGAGAGAAAGGGCATAATAGGATACCATGACAACAGAAGACATCTGGAAAAGTAACTGTGTCCTCCTGTTTACTAAGGGTAATGATGGTGTTATATTTCTCTGTAGTACTTGTTAATTGAAACATTAGTAATTCAGTTAAAAACCAGTCATGGCAAAAGCCTGTGCTTATTCTCACATTGCATAATCTGTTTGATATCGATTTTGTTTTAAAAATCTAGTAAGTGCTCCTAGCCATGATTTGAATTACCAGAATATTTTAAACAAAGGTAATGAGATTTTGTAAATTTTAGAGCTGGGATGGTGGTTTTTAATCAAGGTTTGATTCCATTAGTTGTTAACAAAGACTTTATACTTCATCTGTAAGTGATACACCCAACTTACTTAGGCAAACAAGAGGGAGGAAATAATAAGGCTTGCAGCAGACATGCTGATAAAAGTTTTTAATCTTCAAGGGAAGATTTTTTTTTTCTGCCTCTTAAGGTGAGTTGGTGCTATTTTCAACTTCCATTGTGTTTTATGTAAAAAAAAATAGCTTAAATTACAGAGATTAAAGGAAGTGATTAAAGCAGTTAATATGATTAATGCTGCTTTTTATTTATTCTTCTGAATAAATAAGATATTCTGTGATGTGACTCTGGATCTTATTCATTTTGTGTTGTACTCAGAAATGTTGTGGCATCATCGTAATAAAAATGGTAGGAGAATTTTTTTCTTTCTTTGAAGACAAAGTAGATAAATGTGGAAAAAGGTAGTTAATAATAAAACATGGGAGCATTCTTAGATCCTTCTTTCATCTTTCTTTTGAGAATGTAAAATGATTATATAGTTGTTTAGTGATGTGGCCTTTGTTACTGTCTTTTCTGCTATAGTCAGAGTCTTGAAATCACTTCCAGTTCAAGTCCCTCCCAGGGAACAATGACAGTCCATGACTCTGTCCCCAGTGGGAATGACTACATTCGTTTTCATTTTCACTAACAACAAAGCACACATACATCATAGATAATGGGGGAGATTTTCTTCCAGCAAGCAGAGGGCTGCCATATTCTTGATTATCCAGAAATTCTTTTCTTCTATGATCTGAGTCATGGTGTTTTTATGTATCAAGGGTAGGGGAGGTCTATTTGAATCAACCTTGGTAATTAGATTTCCTATCTACTTATCACGAGATATGTTGGCATTTTCTTACAGAAAGCTTAGAGATTGGGCTGGACCCATGATTTTGATGTCAGTATGAGAAATCAAAAAGTCACATTTCTGGCAATCTCTTTAGCACTCAGAAGATGGTCTAGTGATGTTCTTCGTGGACTGTGGCAGGCCCAGGGCAGGACAGTATGTGTCATCCTTGCCTCAACTCCCTGGGGCCTGCTTCTATTCTGGCACCAGGCAGAAGCAGCCCTACTCGGTACAATAGTGAGAGGAAGGGGCAGCTGATCTGGGTCCTAAAAGTGGTATTTAAAGGCCCTGTTTCCAAGTTCTGGGCTACAAGAGTGGATGTTTCTAACTCATCAGTCCTTGCTGATTTGAAAAGATTTTTTCCCCAAGCAACCTTCTTCTTTCCCCTTATTTTTAGGCTTCATAGTTGATAATGCACGGTTTAATTCAGTAATCTACAGTACTCAAATTATACCCCAAATCATACAATTCTGATAAAGTGAAGTAGGATTTAATCATATTCATTCCTTGGAATCTGTTCCCCCTTGACTGTGGGTCATAGATTATTTTTTAAATCTAAAAACGGTGGGGTGTTTTGGGGCGCCTGGGTGGCTCAGTTGGTTAAGCGACTGCCTTCGGCTCAGGTCATGATCCTGGAGTCCCAGGATCGAGTCCCACATCGGGCTCCCTGCTCAGCGGGGGGTCTGCTTCTCCCTCTGCCCCTCTTCCCTCTCGTGCTCTCTGTCTCTCATTCTCTCTCTCAAATAAATAAATAAAATCTTAAAAAAAATACAAAAAAAAACCGGTGGGGTGTTTTTTCGGTAAACTAGTAAAAGAATTTGATACCAATTTTATAGTTATATTAATATAAAAGTTACATATTTGCATTGTGGATATGAAATTGGGTTTCTGGACATTAATATTTTACATAATGCCACTGTTAAATTGGTCAGTAGGCGTAAAAGGATTTTAAAACTTCTTTGCCTTTATTCAATACTATCTGGATTTCATATTTCTCCTTGAAGTATTATTCTTATTATTCCTATTACTTGTTTTAATTCTATCCACACAAAAATACATGGGAAATCTACTGAAAGGTGATTCAGCAAGTGCTGTCTGGTGTTACAAATATCACATGTTCACCTCAGCCTGTAATATTTTTAATTTTGAAAGGTGATTTCCTCCTCTAGTCCCACAACTATTTCAGGGCTTGTTTTCAAATAGATGCAGATTTCATTTAATCTCCAAGTAAGCTCTGTGTAAAAGGCAAAAAAAAAAAAAAAAAAAAAAAAAGGAAAGAGTTCTGAGGGAGTAAAATGATGGAGTTGTAATTAGAGTTGTTTTTCAACCTTAGATGGCATGCTTGCTTCCACTAATGCTATAATTACCCTAATCAGCAGGTGCCAACCACAGAACATCACGCCTTGTGCAGACAAGTGGGCAGCTGAGAGTGTATAGAAACAGCCATGCTGCAAAGTAGACCAGTCTGGTACAGCTGGGTACCAAATTCAGTCTTCCTACAGCTGTTTGAGAGGTGATGTGGGCAGGGAGGGATTCCAGGAACAAATCTGCCTCTGGTCCTGAGGCCGACTTGTCCCTTCTGGGCCTAGTAAGTGCCTTCCGGTTACTCCTGCCAAAAGCTGGGTCCTTCAAGATCTTATAAGAAGGAAAAGCTGAGTCAAAGGCAGGGCTAAAGTCAGAAAAACCCATCTCCCAACCAGTTGCCCATTTGAAGGATGATGAGGATGGTAATTCTCGTGGTGGCTGTGGTGGAAACTGCAGCAGGTTGGTGAAAAGGATCCTTGCCCCTTTTTCAGTGTTCTGATATGCGATTGCAGTGTCATTAAACCCTTAATGGTTTGTTCTTGTTACGCAAAGTGCTCTCCTGGTGAAAGCAGAATGAATCCCCTGCAGGGCTAGTCCATTACTGAGTAAACCATTTCTTGACAGGTTGATTTTTGTCTGCTTTTTACTCACTGTGTTAAAAAAAATACAAGGGGACAGTGTTGTATCACTCAGGAGTACAGATGTATTTTCTTGTTATTGTGCATTTTTGATGGGAAGAAAACCATTTTCTGATAATGGTTTATTTTGTTTAAGCATTTCCGAAATGTTATCTTTTTTCTAGTAATTAACAACTAAGAAGCTTGTTCTCATTGATCACAGTGAATAGTGAAATAAATTTAGTTTCAACTTTAATTTGAGGACCACAAATGTATTTGGTGGCCAGTGAGTAATTCAAATATTTTAAGTCTTGAGGAGGAAAAGATCCTTGTATGGTGATGGTTAAATGTGTTTTCAGTTATTCCAAAATATATTAGAACATTTCCTCCTGCCATTATTTATTGAGATCTTGAAAAACAATTGAATCATTAAAAATCATTTATAAATAGTAGCAACACATTATATTCATTTGTCTCAACCAGCTGTGGTGTTCTGTGCATTGGCTTTACTTTTTGTTTCTTTCATTTGCAAAGCCCAACGAGGACTGGTGGAGCAAAAACCCAAGGATGATAGAGAACAGCATTGAAACAAACTTTTTTTTTTTTAAAGATTTTATTTATTTATTTGAGAGAGAGAGAGTGAGAGAGAGAGAGAGCACAAGAGGGGGGAGCGGGAGAGGGAGAAGCAGACTCCCTGCTGAGCAGGGAGCCTGATGCGGGACTTGATCCTGGGACTCCAGGATCATGACCTGAGCCGAAGGCAGTCGCTTAACCAACTGAGCCACCCAGGCGCCCTGAAACCAACTTTTATTCACCTGACATTCATTGAGTATCTAGCAAGTGTTAGACACCATGGTAGGTACTGGACAACTTTCCTAATAGAACTGATGGCTTCATACAAGACAGGGATCTGCAAAGCAACCAGACAGAGATATACGCAGTCCAGCTTTATGGTCAGAATACAATGGAGTAAAGGTTAAAGTAGTGAATGCCCGTTAAGGGATGGTAATGAGAAATTTAGATAAGAAGCTTCCTCCACTTGATGCCTGATTCTCAAAAGGTGAGGAAGAGAAAGAGTTGTGTGGATTTGGCAGTTTGGAAAAAGGGCAATAGTATCTTTCTCAGTCATTTCAACTGATTCATGAGGGTGGATGCCTGAATGCAGTGAGTCGAAGCCAAGGCAGATGAGACAGAGAAGTAACCACATCAAGAGCAAATACACTTAGTATGTGCCAGGCACTCTCTAAGCACATCACGTAACTTATTATGCGTTGCCTGACTTCAGCTAGAATATAAGCTCCACGAAGGTAGGGATCTTTGTTTGGGTCACTGATTTATCCGGATGCCTCGAACAGCGCCTGGTGTATAGCAAGTCCTCAAGTGTTTGTTCAGTGCATGAACTGACCAGTTAATAAATACATTAATAGACATGGTATTTTCTCATTAATATGAGGTAGACTTTAAGTTCTTGGCTATGAGAGCAAAGAGAAATAGAGGCAGAAGAATTTTTCTTTCCTTTTTCTTGTGTGGCAAGATGGGAGAGATTTGAACATGTTTATTTGTTGGAAGAAGAACCTATTAAAGGGTTTAAACAAGTAGGAAGAAAGAATAGCAGTGAATCTAATCCATAGCCTTGGAGGAGTTGGGATTTGTTTTACGGGAGAGTTGAAGACCTATTTTTTGCTTGTTTTTAATCCCGGCTCTGTCCTCTCTTTGTCTAATGAACTTGCCTGGTGCACACTGGATTTGATTGGTAATTCTTTTGCAGGTTTTATTTAGTACATATTTAGTCTATAATGTTGGTAAATTAATTTACGAGTTATGCAAAAAGAATGTATTTTTATGAAAACTTTTGTTAGTAATTCAGAGATTGCTGAAATATAACTTTGTATCTCCCTTTGACCTCTCTAAATACCTCAAGGAATGTGGGAAAATTCTCAGACAGATTTCAAAAAGGTGGAAATCACTACTTTAGCTCTTCGGAAGATAGTTATCTAAGTTCAGAGTTGACCATCAAACTGCCAATCCATGTGTTCAGTGTCATGAGATTGCATATTCATTACAAATACCTCTCTAGAATCCCAGAACTTCAACCCCGAAATAGTCACACAAAAGGGAATACATTCATGCTAATAACCAGGTAGGTTTTTGTCCTCCCTGAAGGTTGATTTTTCTAGGACTTCCTTGGGAATGAACTTCACAACAGTGAGATTAGGAGGGAGGGCTCTAATGATAAGCATTCTGAGGAGGAGGTGCAGTTTGAATGCAGGTCATCTCTACTTTGGGAGTCGTATGGAAAATCCAAATTGATCTTGAGAATAATATGGTGCTTTGGAATCAACCAGATCTAGATTGGAATCTTGGCTCTGTCCATCATTAGTTGTGTGGCCTTAGCTGAATTATATTTCTAGGTCTCTTTTCTCCTGAATTCTATCAGGAGAATTCCTTTTTCCTTTCCCACTGAGTGTAAGATTCACTCAAGTCTTTGTCTTCTTTTTATATAAAGAAAAAGTATCTATTTTTATTTAAAATTTAAATTGTCTGAAAATAGAAAAAAAGAAAAATCACAGAAAATATTATGAAAAGATTCCACATACTCATAATACATATTAAACCGAGGTTAATAATTTGGCATATTTTCTTCATATCTTTTTAAAAGAAGTAAAATATTATAGGCACAGTTAAAATACTCCCCTACCATTCTCTTGATTCCTTCTCCAAAGGTCAGAAATATTATGAACTTGAGGTTCATTCTTCTCATATAGTTTTTTAGATACCTTTAGTATATATATATGTACTCATAGAATGTGTAAATAGTATGGTTCTGTGTGTCTAAACATTTTACATGAATTGTGAGACATATCTTCTTTTGCAATTTGCTTTCTTCACTCAACATTATATTTTTGGAGATATATGGTTATATATAAATGTTGCCTTTTATTTTAGTATGTGTTTGTACCACAAGTAATTTATTCATTTCTCTACTATCAAAAATTTAGTTTCTTCCTTTCTTTCCTTTTTTTTTTTTGCAATTACAAACAATATTCAGTTACCATCTTTGTACTTGTCTCTGGTTCTTGCAAATATTTTTTGACAAGATAAAAATTCAGGAACTGACCTTGCTTTTTGGAAGACATAAGGACCAGGGCCTCCTTTGTAGTTGTTTTGCACCAGAGAAAGGTCAAGCTTGTCTAGATCCTAACCTCTGAACAGAATCAAAATTTGCAAGGGGCTGAAGGGTAGTGGCACTGTCCTTTTGCTTTGAGATTATATTGGCATTCACATCAGACAGACTTGATTTTAAGTCTGTCTCAGGTCATTAACTGACTTTGCAACTTAATCTTTCTGTGTCTCAGTGCCTTCATCATAAAATGAGGCTGGTAATCCCTGTCTCCAGGATGAATTGTGAAAGTTAAATGTATTGTGTAGCTAGTACAGCTTCTGGCAAGAGATACTTGCTAAATGGAAATAGTTACCTAACTCCTGGTATTAAATAGAGGTGTTACAACAAATACCAAAACCAAAGTTGCGTTTGCTTGATGGGAAAGTGTTTTTTGTGGTCTTCAGTTCTTTTGGGATTAGAATGTTGTTGGTTACAGTCAAGAAGTCATATAAGGCTGATGATTGTATTGGGCTTCTTGTTTGGAAAGTATTTTAGAAAATAAAATCAGCTTATTTTCTCCAAGATGTTTGTTTTCCACAGTAGGTCCTGGTCCTTGAAGTGTCCGTTACTCAATGTTTTTACTGAAGGTGAATTCACTGACCTTTTTAGAGATGAAATATGAAATTTCTACCATATTGAAAAATATAAGATACTCTTTGCTTTTGGCATTTTTATCATCAGGTTCTGTATCATTGGGTTTTGAAACAAATTATGGTTACCGAATTATTCTCTTCATGAACCTCAAGACCTTTGAGAAAGGATTTTTTTTAATCCTTTTATTAAGGAAAATTCAACCATGTACAATAGGAGAGGGAATAGTATAATAACCACATATACCCATAATCCAGCTTCAACAATTATCAAATCATGACAATTTTGCTTCATTTGTACCTCTATTTTCTATTTCTTCCCTCCCCACTAGATTATTTGCAGGCAAATCCCAGATGTCATATTATTTCTTCTAAAAAATATTTGCAAGATAAGGACTCCTTATTAAAACAAAACTATAACATGGTTATAAAATGTAAACAAATTAATAATTTCCTAATGCCCATATATATTAAGATCACATTTTCCTTAATGATGTCATAATTCTGTTTTTTACCCACAGTTTGTTTGAATCAGAATACAGTTGTAATTGGCACATTACAATTGCTTGGTTTTTCATCTGTAAGTTTCTCTTCCTGATCTTTTTTTTTCTTGTTGAAGATCATTTGTCAAATAAATTTATTTGTCCTGTAGATTTTCCCACATTCTATATTCTGCTAAATACATCCCAATAGTGCCATCTTATGTGTTCCTCTGTCCCTTGTATTCCCTATGACTTGACAGTTTGAGCAGGAGCCTAGATCAGTTTTGATTTTTTCCACATAGGTATTCTGTTTGCCTCTTATTTCAGGTATTAGCTACCATTGATGATAATCGCTTAGAGTGGGGGTTGGCAAATTTTTTATGCAGAGGGCCAAAGAGTAAATATTTCAGGTTTTGCACACCATAACATCTCTTACAACTACTCACCTCTGCTGTTACTGTTTAAAAGCAGTCATAGACATTGTGTAAGTAAATGGGCATGGCTGTGTTCCAAAACCACTTTCTTCATAAAACACTGAAATCAGAATTTAGTATAATTATTTATGCCACGAATATTATTCTTTTGATTTTCTTAATCACTTGAAAATGAAACAAATAGTTCTTAGCTCACAGGCTAAGAAAAGGGGCAATGGACTGGATCAGGCCCTTGACTAGAGTTAATGGATTCCTGGCTAAGATCCATTGCTTCATTAGGGTATTGCAAAATGGTGATATTACAATTCTGTCTTTCCTTTTTCATTTAATAGCTCAAATATTTTTATAAATAGGAACCCCCATCATCAACTATTCACTTATTCTGAGTTATAGTTCATACAGTGAAGTCAAGATAAATGCTTGAGATAGTTTTTAAAAAAGTTGAACCAATAATAATAGGAACTATGTATTGGCATTGATCTTTAGGTTTACTGTCAGGCCTTAGATTTTAATTGGGTCATGTGTTCAGTTAACTATGAGAAAATATTTGGTCTATTTATTGTGGAGGCCAATTAAACTCTCATTAAGAAATAGAATGTGTAAAAATATATTGTCAAGTTATTTCTATATTAAAGTTTTTGCTTTCAGCACTAAAAAGAAAGTCCTGGGCATTGTGTTGGGTTTCTACTGCTGCCATAAAAGTTACCACAAATTTAGTGGCTCACAGCAATATGAATTTATGATCATACAGAGTTCAGAAGTCTGACGTGGGTTTCACTAGACTAAAATCAAAGTGTCAGCTGTGTTCATTTCTGGTTTCTAAGGAGAGAATGCATTTACTTGCCTTTTCTAGATTCTAGAAGATACCTCAATTCCTTGGCTCCTGCCCTGTCTTTTTTCTTTAAAGTCAGTACAGTTACATCTCATTGATCCTAGTTCTATCATTATGTTGCTTTCTTTGACCCTCCCTTCTGCCTCCTTCTTTGACTTCTAAGGACTCAAATGATTACATTGGACCCACCTGGATAATCCAGAACAATCTCTTTACTTTAAGGTTAGGTGATTAACAAACTTAATTACATCTGCAACATTAATTCCTCTTTGCCATGTAAAGTAACATATTCATAGGTTCTGGGGAGTAGGATGTGGACCTCCTTGGGAGGCCATTATTTTGCCTGTTACAGGCATCGAGATGTTGCTATTTGGTTTGTTAAATCTTTACTGGACAAAATTGCAAAATGGTGGTGAAAGACCCTCTCTAAGGTGCCTTTAAGTTCATGATAAATGCTCATCTCTTTGGAATGAGATTCTGTGGGCAAACAAAAGAACAGAGTAGATGAAGATTCACTGTATTCTTCCCCCCCCCAAGCTTTATGAGCTATAATTAACAAATAAAAATTATATATATCTAAGGTGTACAATGGGATGTTTGATGTAGTATACCTTGTGAAATGATTATAACAATCAAGCTAATGAACATATCCATCACCTCACATAGTCACCGCTTTTTTGTTTGTGTGGTGAGAACAGTTGATATCTGCTCTCTTAGCAAATTTCAAAAATACCATAGAGTACTATTAACTATAGTCGCCATGCTGCACATTTGATCTCCAGAATTAATTCACCCTGCATAACCAAAACTTATATTCTTTTGCTTTCTGAGGGTTGAGTTTATAATGATGATTGTAGACATGGAAATTACCTTTCCTTACCAGTGGATATTCAGTAGATTTCGGAATACGAATGATTTGTTTTGACATACATTTTAATGAGCACCCACTCTGTATAAAACCTCAAATGCTACAGGAGAAAGAAATGTGAATAAAACTCTGGAAGACTTATGATGGTGGGAGGGATGAAATTATAATTTGGTGTATAACATGATACAAGCATATTGAGTATATAGTTAGCAATTATAAGTAAATGTTATGTTATAACAATTATTCGTATTATAAGTATATTAAGATTGCCTTAATTTTATTATTAGTCTGCTAAAAAGCTTGGTAAGACTGGTCAAATCAGTGAGAAAATCAATTGGTTGGAACAATCAACAAACAAAGGATGGTATTTTCAGTTTCTGATTCACCAAATTGAAGCTTCCCAGGTAAAGTAATTTGGGGGATATTCTTATTTAATCTTTTCTATATAGATGTGGCAGAAAACAATTTTTTACTAATTTTAAAATGTTTTATTGATTTTTTTCTTCTTAATGAATGAAAATAACCCTCCACTTAAAAGTTTGAATCACAACTACTTTTAAAATAGGGCTCTTACTGTTTTTTTTTTTCCTGTTATTTGAAGACATCTGATTTTTCATATAAGTGCTTGTCTCCTGTACTCAATAGACAATCATTATAACAATAGATAATTATTACAAACTACTGTTAATAGGCAAGAAAGAAGGGCAAATAATTAGCACTAAGTGAGGGCACAGCAATAGAGAATGTCTTCAAATGCTAAGGTTAAATAAGGTGAGAAGTTGAGTCTTTTTAAGATCATGCCTATTTCTTTTTTTTTTTTTAATATATTGGACATATAACATTGTGTAAGTTTAAGGGGTATAACGTGTTAATATGATACACTTACATATTGTAATATCCCTAAAAAACAAACAAATTTTGATGTGGAAAACAAAATTACTGGAAATATAACTGAAGGTCTCTTATTTTGAAGGAAATATTACATCTTTAAAACAATACTTTGATGATAATTTTCTAGAGCACTAGACAGTGATTGCCTGAGCCATACCAAATTGGACAATGAACAATTAAACTATCAAACTTTAGGGAAGCAGCAAGCAGGTTGTTTTCCCAGAAACATTTGTCTCAGAGGATAGAAGACATTCAATGGTGAAATTGGGAAATTTCCAAGGTGCACTGAGGCCTCTAAATTGGGAGAGCAGAGAGCTAAGGAGTGAGAGAAACTCAGGCCTGGAGCTGCTGTCTTCCTGTCAAACATCAGAGAGGGGTGGGGGAGAGAATCGTTCTGAGCTGGTATTCTTGGGTTAAGTCTCTATAGCAGTCATTTGTGCATCTGGGGAATGTTTTGAGCTTGACATTCTAGCACATGTTCAGAATTAGGGAAAAATAAACAGATGTATTTGTAGATATACAACTGATGGAGACTATGCAAGTGGTTGGGTATCGAAAGCTCAAAAATTCTACTCAATCTATTATTAGTGGCTGCAAAAAAGTACCAGGGAAGCAAGGAACAGGAATTAGAGTAAGCTGAAGACTAGGTCCGTAGCAAGGCAAAAGGGCCAAGATAAAAAGAAAAGATTTGGATCTTGATTCAAGATAGAAACATTTTCCTTTGTCATTCCTAAGGGTTTTACTCTGGTTATAGCTATGTGGTATGTTGTTGGTATTATTATTAGTAGTAGTTATTACAACTTGTATAGGTAATGAAGTATAAGGTCATTGGTATGTAAACTCTATTCACTTAATTTTGTTGTTGGGTGAGAATAGGGCAATAAGTTTGTATTCACATAATTTTAAGACTATTTCCTTTATTATTTTTAATGTGTTGAATTTTTTAGTTATCCTTTCAGATTTTAAATAAGCTGGCTATTTAATTATGGGATGCCAATAAAAGTCTGTCAAAATGGAAGTCCTTCAGGGATTACTGAGGGGTTGTAGCAGAAATGGGCCTGATGGACATCTGTTGTCACCAACCCACTGCCCAGAGCAGGTGCCCCTTTCAAAGTACTATTCTCATTCCTTTTGACTTTATATCACAAAGTTATCTCCATGTAAAGACACATTTTGAACACAACAGTCAACTTTAAAGTTGCTTTCCTCACTGTATGCTAACTAGCTGGAATTTAAATAAAAACTTGGAAAGAAAAAAATTGCTTTCCGTTGTTCTGAGTTATTGGCTGCCATTTTGTGGGAAATAAATATGAGTTTTTAAGCATTTAAAATTATTACCCTGCCCCAGCACTAAATGAAATTAGTTTTCTTTAAAAGATAAACAATAATGATTCAAATTACCAGAGCCTAGGACAAAGTGGGAATGATTTGGGTTATAGCTACAAAAAGAGCTCATTGTTTAAGAGGTGCACCAAGTTATTGGATGTAACTGTAGAATGCACTGGTAACAGTAACTAAAACAAGAGCTTAATTCATGTTATGAAGACCACATACTCCAAATAAACAGACTATGAAAAATGAATGCAGAAGGAACCAGCGATAAATAATGGCTAAGTCTTACTTTTGTCTCATTACTTGTTAAGTACAGTTGGGGGAGGGAAACAATTTTTTTTTTTTTTCAACCATACCGTGCCTTATGTGACTGGTGCCTTTGGGTCCACCGATGGAGACAGACAAGTAGGCTGGTGTGATAACATCACAGGACTGTATTGATCTCAGCAGTGAGGTAATTCACAGGATATTGTATTACTGTATAGTTCGTGAATCATACACATTGTAAAACCTTTGGAAGGCTGGGCATTATTTCTTCTTCCTAGGGAAAATGTCTGATTATCAAACATAGCCTTAGACATGATTAGAGTGTAATCTAGTCCTTTGGTTTAGGATCTCCTTCAGGATAAGAATTGCATTTTGTTCATTAGTGTGGTCCCAGATCTTGCTCAGTGCCTGGAATGTTATGGAAACTCAATACGTGGGTGTGGAGCCAGGGAAAGAGCATAGTGAAAGAGCTCTAGACTTAGGTGTTTCATATGCTGGACAGAAAAAGGATGAAGAAGGAGAGGAAAGCGAGCATCATTTCGGTATTTTTTTAAATACCAGGCACTTACAATGATCTCTTACGCAATCTTCTTGACATCTTTCTGAGGTAGGTTTTATGCAGATGCCCAGAGCACAGATGAAGGAACTAAATTTCAGAGAAGTTAAGTTAGTTTTAACCAGGGTAGCTGGGAAGTGGTAGAGATAGAATTCAGATGCAATCAGTCTTTAATTTTTTTTTTTTCAATACCCTGCTGACTTTTGAGTTAGAGATAATTAAAAGAGCATAAACAAAGTTTATGTACTTCTTTTCCCTCACAAAGGTGATTTGTGGGGGTTGCTTAAAGGTCACTATGGGGGATGCCTGGGTGGCTCAGTCAGTTACGTGTCTGCTTTTGGCTCGGGTCTTGCTCCCAGGGTCCTGGGATGGAGTCCTGCATTGGGCTCCCTCAGGCTCTGCCTCTCTCTCTCTGTCTCTTGTGAATAAATAAATAAAATCCTTAAAAAAAATAAAGGTCACTATGGATGGTGAGACTAAGTCAGGGCAGTAGGAAATAATGAAAGTAATTAAACAATATTGTTAGCAGCCCTGCAAACAAGCCTAGTTCCAGGAATAAACTGTTGAGGGGAAAAACAAAAACAGGTAATTTATTTTTGATGCTACTTCTCTCACTGTTGTTGGGTGAGAATAGGGCAATAAGTTTGTATTCACATAATTTTAAGACTATTTCCTTTATTATTTTTAATGTGTTGAATTTTTTAGTTATCCTTTCAGATTTTAAATAAGCTGGCTATTTAATTATGGGATGCCAATCAAAACTAGATCTAGAAAACTTTAAATTTGAGTGAAACTTGAGAATAGGATCCTTGCTCAATAGGCTTTGTGTGTGCAAGTGTGTGTGCAATTTTTTGTTAGAAAAAATGTGACAAGAGCTAGATAAGAGCTTTTATTGAGAGTTTAATTTGAGAGAGTAATTACCTAGGTGTGTCTTCGGGTCAGAGTAAGTTTGGGTCAACATGCTAAGTCTTCAGTATCTTCAGTTATATCAACAGGGAGCCAATGTCCGTGACAATGACCCTCAGCCAAGATGTTGTACTCAGACATAAGAGAAAGATGGATTTCTCTTCCGTCTTTCCTACTTACTAAGGCAAGGAAGTGCATTAAGTTCAGGAATAGAGTTGTTCAATAACAATGGGTGAATGAAAATGAGTTGATGATTGACTAGAGAAATCACTTAATTAACAAACATCTCTTTTCACAAGCACTCCTAGTTAATCTTACTCTGTGTACACATAGGAAGTATATGCCCATATTTTCACAAGCGAGTATATTTAAAAGCTAATTAGGACATGCTGACTTTTGCTGCAAACCTAAATAATGACGGTAACATTGAAGAGCTTGCATTCGTTCTTCTCAGGTCTCAGGGACACAGTGAGGGGATGACAGTGTTTGCAGGGATTATAAGAGAAGCAAAACGTGCCCACCCTCTTCATTTGTTATCATGAGAAAAGAGCGGAAATGAACATTTGCTGTATGCTCAGCATTTTGTTAGACTTCTTTTATATTTATAAAGGTTTTATATTTTATACATGTTATCTCATTCAGTCCACACAACAACCTGATGAGGTAAGCGTCATTTCCATTTTACCAAATTCGAGCTCTCCAGGAGCTTATATGCTAGTGAGGGCTGACAGAAGAGACACAAACAAGCAAATAAATATATATAATAAAATGTCTAGTGATTATAAAGATGATGAGGAAAAACAAAGCAAGATGGGAGGGTAGAGCATGAAGAGGGGCACTATTTTAGCTACGGGGAAAGCCTTTCAGATTGGTGCTATCAGACGGATGTCAGGATGGAGTAGGGAGAAAGCCCTGGAGATACCTGGGGAGGAATGTTCCAGGCAGAGAGAACAAGTTCAAGTGTGCTGAAGCAGAGGAGGGTTTGAGGAACAAGAAGGCCAGAGACACTGGAACAAAGGAAGCCAGGAGGAGAGGCAAGGGAGATAAACATTCGAACCCGGGACCGTCTGCCTCCAAACCTGTCTACAATGTTCCATTTACACCATGAAATGGGGGACACAGAACAACTAGAGAATGACACAGGAAGTTAAAAACAACTCTAGGCCTTATAGGAGAGACTGTGAAACATTGCAGAAAATCAGGAGACGGACAGCAAGATGCTTTGTTGAAGGCAGGATGACATGGGCTCTTGGGTTTAGGATCTAGGAGAAAGGTCAGTGTGGATTTGCACATTCAACTGCAAAGAGCCGTGATGTGGGAATGTTAATGGTTACACATATTGAACTTAATGTGCCAGAACCTGCCCCGTGAAGCTTCTGTATATTGAATGATTTGTTCCTTATAATAACCTCATTGTACCCATTTTACTGATGAGGAAACTAAGACACAGAGATATTAAGGAATTTGCACAATGTCCTAGAAATCAGGCTGCCTGGCACTATATTCTGTGTTTTTTTTTTTTTTTGAAAGATTTTATTTATTTATTTGAGAGAGAGAGACTGAGAGAGAGAGCACATGAGAGGGGGGAGGATCGGGAGGGTCAGAGGGAGAAGCAGACTCCCTGCCGAGCAGGGAGCCCGATGCGGGACTCGATCCAGGGACTCCAGGATCATGACCTGAGCCGAAGGCAGCTGTTTAACCAACTGAGCCACCAAGGCGCCCTATATTCTGTGTTCTTAAAAAACTGGGGGGGGGGGGGGGATTTGTGAATTATGG
Organism: Halichoerus grypus; assembly: GCF_964656455.1. NCBI lineage: Eukaryota > Metazoa > Chordata > Mammalia > Carnivora > Phocidae > Halichoerus > Halichoerus grypus. The sequence continues at coordinate 13,584,822 of NC_135725.1, read as the reverse complement.
ATTAACCAAAAAGCCTTTGATTGGGTTCTAGATGAAGAATTTTGAAAATAATTTAGTTTCATGGGATTAAAAAGAGTCAAGGTGGGAAGGAAATACTTTCTTCAAGAATGAGCTCAGACTTAATGGCAGACATATAAAAAGGAGATAAGCAGACGTTTCTCGAGATAGAAAAAGAAATAGTTACCTCTGGGATTAGGTCTGGAAATTTCTTTTCCTTAACACTACTAAATGCCTTACAGCTGTGAATACAGTGGTAAATCACTGTTTCCTTAGATCCAAAATTCTGCCTTGTAAGAAATGCCAAACTACTAGGAATAAATTGAGGTAGCTCTTCACAACAAAACCTGTGGTAGAGTCAGGAACGGCTCGGTAACTTGTGGGGCCCAGCGCAAAATGAAAATGCAAGGCCCCTGTTCGGAAACTATTAAAGATTTCGAGATGGCAATTCCAGCGCATTAAAAAAGCATGGGCCCTGTGTGGCTAAAATAGGTCTCTTGCCCGTGAAGCCAGCTCTGGGTTAATCAAAGGGATTCAAAAGATCTGGAGTTGGAGTCAGATTTGAATTCTGACCCTGACGCTCTGTATCGTCGTGAGTGACTTGCTTTTGTCCCTCAGTTTCTTGATATGTGCAGTTTGCTAACTGTGCAGTTTGAAAATTGTGGTAGTGCATGGCATAGGGCAGACAGCAATTAAAAAACAAAACAAAACACAAAACCTAAAAAAAAAGCCTTGGCAGGGCTGGAGAGCTGACTGATCTCCCCACTGTAGTTGGGTCACTTCTCACCGCCTTATAAAACTAAGTTGTTAAAGAGATGTTTGTTGATTGCTTATAAAGTGCAATGTGGCGTCCTAGGTGCCAGGCTCCTCCCTGTCCTTGGGCAGGTCACAGTCTAGTGGGAGATGCAGTCGCTAAACAAGGTGATGGAAACTTCTATGAAACACAAAATGCAGGTAAAGGAAATCGCTGGCATGTGGTGTATGATTTGGGAGGAAGGCCAAGAAAAGTCTCCCGGAAAAGGTGACGTCTAAGTTGCTACAAATCTCAGGTGGAGGAAAGTCCCATTTAGGGAACAGTCCCATTTAGGGAACAAATAGGTAGAGAGGACAGCCTCTTAAACAGGAGGGACCTTGATGTGTTTGAGGGACTAAAAGAAGGCCAGTAGGCTGTAGAGAATGGGGGTATAGAGTGCTAGGAGATGAAATTGGGGGGGTGACCTGGGGCCAGATACGGAGCCCCTTGTGGGTCATGGGAAGAAGTCTGGGTTTTATTCTAAGCACAATAGGAGACCATTGAAGGAGAGTTCTGAGCAGGGAAATGATGTGAGGAGGTAGATTTTGCTAAATCTGGTTCTGGATGGTTTGTAGAGAATAGTTCAGAGGGACAAGGGAGGAAGTGAGAGGCTGTTGTGGGAAAACATGGTAAGAAATGCTCTGGGGCACCTGGGTGTTTAGTCGGTTAAGCGGCTGCCTTCGGCTCAGGTCATGATCTCAGGGTCCTGGGATCGAGCCCCGAGTCGGCCTCACCTGCTCATCGGGGAGTCTGCTTGTCCCTCTCCCTCTGCCGCTCCTCCGGCTTTCTCTCTCTCTCTCTCAAATCTTTAAAAAAAGCTCATGGCCTGGACCAGCTCGGTGGCAATGGTGATGGGAAGAAAGGGACTTTCTAATGTATTTTGGTGGTAGAAGCAATGGGGTCTGCAGCTGGGATGCGTGTGAGTGTAACGAGAGACCAGTGAATCAAGAATGGATCCCAGGTTTCTGGTTTGGGCAACTGGGTGGTTGGTAATAGTCACAGAAATCATGAAGATGTGGAGGCAATCAGGCTTTGGAGGAAAGTCAGAAGTCCAGTTTTGAACATGTAGATTTTGAGATGGTATCAAATTGAATATATGTGACAAATCGAGAGGAAAGGTGGGAGCTAGAGATCCCTTAGATGTTACCAGTTTATAGATGGTATTAAAGCCCTGGGAATGCAGGTTGTTAATGAAGATGGCCGTGCATAGAGCCAGAAAGGGGCTTAGGAAAAGCGCCTGTGGATTTACTTAGTAGAAGAGCTATTGAGGGAAACCGAAAGAACTAGAGATGCACGCAGGTAATTATGTCCCAGCGGCATGGGGAGGAGGGTCCTTCAGGAGGAAAGTCACCGAGAGGGTTGAATAGCAAGAAAAATGATGACACTTAATATCCTACTGTATTCAGCAATTTAGATTCCTGGTGTATTTGCTAAGAGCCCTTTCATTGCAGGAACAGGGACCAAAGCCAGCTTAGAGTGGGCTGAGGAGTGGGGTGAGGTGGTGGAGATGGTGTGTGTACTTGGTGTTCTGAGAAGTTGAATGTACAGGGGCTGAAAAATGGGATGGAACCCTGGAGGGCATATGCAGTCAAGGTACTTCTTTCTGTCTTTGAGATGAACAGTACTACAGCTTGTTTGTGTCCTGATGGAAATGATCCCACACAGAGGGAGGGGATGATCATGGAGCAAGAGGGACACCTATAAAACATAGTTGTAGAGCCCGCTGGAGGGATGTGTCAAGCTGTGCAAAAGGATGGATTCTGAGAAGAAGAGGACGCCAGGGTAAACCTGTCACTGTCCATAATATTGGAAGGAACTATGCCCTCCCTGCCTTATGGCACTGCTTATATTTGCATTATATAACCTGTCTTGGATACTTTGTTTCTCTCCTTGGCTTACCCGAGGGGAAGAGAACAGGAGGTGCCATCTATAAGAGTTTCCTGCAGTGTTGTCGAGGAGAAAAAATGAATTTGAACCCAGATCTTAAGACTTGGTAGATGGTTTGCCGCAAGGTACAAAATGGCTGTTCCCTGAACAGTATAAACACACAAATGCAAATCAAGACTTAGGGCTGCGGACTCGGAGTATAAAACAGTGGAGGAATCTCATTTCACAAAACACTGTGTATGGAACGATCTGTAAGCAACCTCATGACCTTGTAAAGTTGACGGTAGTATGTAAGACCTCCTTCAGAACTCAGGTGAGGGGCACCTGTGTGGCTCAGTTGTTAAGCGTCTGCCTTCGGCTCAGGTCATGATCCCAGGGTCCTGGGATTGAGCCCCGCATCAGGCTCTCTGCTCTGCGGGAAGCCTGCTTCTCCCTCTCCCACTCCCCCTGCTTGTGTTCCCTCTCTCGCTGTGTCTCTCTATGTCAAATAAATAAATAAATACAATCTTAAAAAAAAAAAAAAGAACTCGGGTGACTTCAACTCTGGGTGGAAGGCAAAAGGCAGACCTGGAAAGTTGGAAAACTGTCCAATTGTGCTCACTGCCATGGGCAGGGTCTGGAAGCTCAGCCAGTCTGATTTCGTTCAACCCCTTTTGTCAACTTGTCCCAGACGAGGTGGAAACATGACTGAATTTGGAGGAAAAGCAGACGAAGGAAGTAGGTTATTTACGGGAAGGCATGGTTGATACTTGAATAACTTTAGCCTTGTTAAGAAAATTGCACTTTTCTTGGTTATGAAATTGGGGGCTGAGGCTGAGATTTAAGAAGAAATAAACTGTCAGATCTAGCAGAGAAACATTAAGTGGATTAGGTGAAACTGTCTCTTGAGAAGGTTAATATCCTCGATCATCCTTCTAGGTTTCTTCAGAGTGAAGTTTCATAGGTATAATGTATATTGTCTTCTGTTTCTAGAAAACATAGAACATAGAAAAACATAATGTTTCCTATCCACAGAATTTCAGTAAGGAGCATGAATATTGAGAGAAAACAAACTTAACCTGTTTTCATGGTGCCAGGCCTTACTTCTGGAAGCCTGTTCTGTAGAGAATGGTGCCTATAAATCAAGAAAACCAAGGTATGGCTATTCGGAAAATGCCCAGTTTCTTCATCGTTTAGATGGAGGGTTTGCATCTCCTGGATTGTGGTCACATTCCCAGGTAGTCTCAAAAGGATCACTCTTAAACAAAAATGGCAAATTTGGATGGGTTCTTAAAGGGTAGTTCATAAAAAAATTGCTATTTAAGGATTTTTTTTTTCTGGCCATTTTGAATCTTTGCTGTTTAGGTCTAATGTTTTTAGAGTTACCTGTCAAAGCGAACATCTGCTACAAACCTGAGAAGTGAATTTAATGTTCATGAAAGCAAGTTGCTCGCACCAGGGAAATGGAGGTTTACTCGAGGGTCTTTGCTTTGGTGAACAAGCGATGGCAGACTGAAACAAAAGTGCTAGGACCTGGGCAAGACTGAAGAATCCCCTGTATCGGGGCTCATCATGGAATGCATTTGAGTTGACTGGGCTGAGATTTAGACAGCAGGTTTTGCATTGTAGATAGTCCATCTTAATGTGGCAATATGCCTGGGGAGCACGTCAGAGGTCCTCTATCTTACTGGGGATGTGTGGTGAGCTGATAGTTTGAAAACTCTTAAATCTCCACTGAATACAAAGGTATCTTACTTGTCTCGAAGGTTTAGAGATACTGGGAAATAGCTATCCGTGTGTCTTAATTATCAGCTGAATAATTTCCAAAAACTAACGGTTTCTAAGAAACCAAGTATAGCGATATGACATGGGTTCAGCCAAATGTGTCTCATTTAGAGTCCCTCTTTAATTTCTGTGATGATGGAATGTTTTTAGCTCCTTTAGAAATCTTTGGAGGTATACTTACTAGATAAAAGCTGACAAATCCTCTTGTCTGTACAGTGTAAGGGGACAGTGATTTTCAAACTCTATTTGGTGAAACCCTAGGTTTTCATCAAGGGTCAATTGGGAATCCCTGGGAAACTGGGCCTGTGGTCAAGGAGTCCAGCCCTTTGCCACTAGGTCAGTAGCGAATAGAGCTTGAGGGATCTCAAAGGCAGAAGGGTCCCCTGAGTCAAGAGGGTGGAAAACCATTGCCCATAATAATATATGCTCTCAGTAATGTATGGCATTGCTTGTCATGTCTGCTTATAATTGTATCAATGATATGTCCCATTGTCCTGCATCTACTCTAGGATTTTTCATTATTTCCTTACTGTGTGTTAGAATAGTCCTGGTTCCTTCATAAGGTGGTGGTTGTATCATCCTAGCTCTGTGATGCTTGATACATTTATTACTCCCTTCAGAGTATGTTTTATGCATTTGCTCTACACATCATAAAGAAGGGAGAAGTTTGTATAAAATGAACTTGGTCACAAGTAGGAGACTCTTTGAGGGGGTAAGTGGTCCATGGAGAAAGCATCTGCAGCATTTTGTTCTCTGTGTTTTCCTTTGATCTTTCATCTCTTCTTTGCCTGTCCCTTCCTTTCCAGGCTTTGCACCCACACCACCCACCCCATGATGTCTCCGATCCCTACTGTTCTCTCCTCCTCATGAAGAGTAATGGGAGTGAAAGAGAGCAGCTAATGATGAAGATTTTCAATATGGAAACAATGAGAATTTTTATTTAAAACAAGCTGTAGTAGAACATTTTACAGGTCAAATATATAACCAGTTGGTCTTTGATTGGTTGACTACTAGTACCTTCATGATTGGATAGAATAGTCTTGGGTTTCATTGAACTGCTGAAGCTTTAATGTTCAGAATGTCAGAATTAGACCCAACATATGCATCTGAACTCCTATCTAGGAGCACAGTTGTCCTTATGACTTATGGAACAGAAATAGTGGAACTTTTATTATGGGAAGGAGATAAGCCAAACTCTATTTATATTGGAACTTAATACTGAAATTTTTGGTGCTAAAATGGTAATATTTCATGTATATTTTACACTTTTAAGTATACAGTTCAATGGCATGCATTATGTTCACATTATTCCAGAACTTTTAGGGAAACATCTTGTGTCCTGTATTTCTGGTTATAAGTCCTTTGTGAATGTTTTCTCTTTTGCTATTACTTATAAGAATCTAAGCACATTAAGATTTATAGCCAAAAGAAATTAACTGGCTTGATACCCCTTCAGTTTGCTCAGAAATTTTCTGAGAACTAAATTCCTCAGACCAACAGAAGCCAACCACTTGGCAAACAAAAACACCACTAGAAAATAGGGTGTATTTTTTATATCTTAATCTCTCAACCTTGAAACCTTGAATAGTCATTTGATTTCTGGGTCCTTGGGTGGGGAAATGCTCTTTAATAGAAGTCAGAACAAAGATCAACATCTTACTATCATTATGATTAAATCCTATCAATAAGGCCTTTTATTAGTCCAGAAAGTTATTCTGCAAGAAAAATTGCCTTAGGAAGTAAAGGGTGTGTGAGGATGAGCAGAACCTATAAAGCAAAACCCAACATTATACATTTTATGAGTGCTTTTCAGTTTTATTTTCCTTAGGTTTGCATCTACTGTGTGTTTTCAAAGATTTCCTCTCTAAGTTAATAGGCTTGCAATGAAATGTTAATATTTTCTAGGTGCCTTATGGCTTTCAAAGCACGTATGCACACGAAGTGCATTGTTAGAGCCTTTCAGGAATCCCTTTCAGTACGGGGGTAGGGTCCATTCTCGGTGGAGTTTTATAGGTTGAGAGCTTTAACTTCTGAGGTCATTAGTGGAGATTATTAGTTCTGGACCTTTTTTCCTTTCCTAACACATGAATACCCTAGATACCGTCGGCTCGGATGGTAGTGAGGGGCCCACCAACACTTGGTCGTCAGGGCAGGTGTGAGACCTAAAGCATCGATAGAGGCTCCCTTTTTGGAGGGTGGCCACGTTCCTTGCCCTCAACAGAAGCTTGTCTTGATGAGATTGTATCTGCTGAGAATTGCTGAGCTTCCAGGTTCCTTCGTCTAGAATTGCCTTGCTTCCTGTCTTTTCCATGATGGCAAACCTACTGGCAGTACTATTATAATTTTTTATTTATTTTTTAATTTTTAAGATTTTTGAGAGCGTGTTTGTGTGCACAAGTGTGGGGGGAGGGGCAGAGGGAGAAGAGCATCCCAAGCCACCTCCCCGCTGAGCACAGAGCTTGACTCCTGGCTGGGTCCCAAGACTCTGGAATCATGACCTGAGCCTACGGCAGACGCTTAACTGACTGAGCCAGCCAGGTGCCCCCAGTACTTGCTGCTTGTAGGTTCTTTACACACTAATTTAGATGAGGACACTGAGGTCTTGGTATTCCAAAGTGTGATCACATAATCCTAACAGACATTCGGTCACCATTTGAGTGCCCATGGGACAGGCACTGTGCAAGAGTGTAGGTATCTATCTTTCAACAAAAGGTATAGTCCCTGCTCCCCAAGGACTTTGAAAAGGGATCTCACGAAAGAAGATCTATAAATGGCCAATGCTCAATATTAGGGAAATACAAATCCAAACCACAGTGGGGTGCAGATACACACCAAATGGAGCGGCTAAAATTGACACTGGGTACTGTCAGTCTTATCAGGGAGGTAGAGCAGTTGAAACTCCCATATGTGGTGAGAACATAAGCCGGTATAGACACTTCTGAACACTTTAGAAAACAGCTGGACCGTTTCTCATAAAATTAAACACTTAAAATACATCCCCGGTGTTCCCCCATGAAAATATATCCCCACACAAAGACCATCCTATGAATATTCATAGAAAATATTAGCTGTAAGAGCCCCAAACTGGCCAAATGTCCGTTAATAGGTGGATGGATAAGGTGTAGTGTATCCATATAATGGAATACTCGGCAGTAAAAGGATGAATGGGTATATACAGCTGTATGGTGAGGTCCCAAAGATGTTGAATGAAAAAAGTCAGGCACAAGAATACACATCGTATGGTTCCATGTACATGAAAATACAGGTAAAACCGGCTTAGAGTGACAGATCAGTGATTGCCTAGGGCTGGGGGTGAATGTTCCGTCATCTGGGAAAAAGACACAATAAAACCTCTTGGTGTAAGAAATACTGTATATCTTAGGGAGGTAGTTTCACAGGTGTATAATCGTTAAAACTCCTTGAAACACTTAAAAGGGGTGTATTTTATTGTATTGTACTTCAATATCACTGACAAAAATACAGGTGGATACTGTTCTTAAAAGACTTTTTTTTTTCCTTAAAATTAGAGAATGCGTGAGCAGGAGGGGCAGAGGGAGAGAATCTCAAGCAGACTCTGCGCTGAGCATGGAGCCCCACATGGGGCTTGATCCCATGACCCTGAGATCACGACCTGAGTCTAAACCGAGAGTTGGTTGCTTAACCAACTGCACTACCCAGCCACCCCTAAAAAGACCTTTTATAAGGCATATTTGAAATATTTTAATTATAATGAAAATATCATAAGGCACTTAATAGTTACATTTTTAAAGAGTATAGTTCTAAAAAAAAAGTATAGTTCTTTGAGAATCTTAAAAATTACCATCTATCAAATGATCTAGGATGGGGAAATTATCCAAGGAAATGAAGTACATATTTTACTGATGATAAACAATATTTTAATTATGGAACAAGAGTTAGATAAGCTCTTATCTTTAATTAGCTTGTGCTATTTGGGGAGAAATGTTAAAATAGCAAAAAAAAAAAAAAACCTCATAGATGGTAAGAAATTACCACCAACCTAAACTGATTTTTTTTTATCCCCAGGTGCTACTATTTTCATTCAAGTATAATTAACAGTGTTATATTAGTTTTAGGTGTATAATACAGTGATTTGACAGTTCTATACATTACTCAGTGCTCATCACTGTAAGTGTATTCTTACTCCCCATCACCTATTTCACCCATCCCCCCACCCATCTCCCCTCTGGTAACCACTAGTTTGTCATCTGTATTTCAGTCTTTTTTTTTTTTTTTTTTAAAGCTTTTGTTTCTTAAATTCCACTTCTGAGTGAAATCATACAGTATTTGTCTTCCTCTGGCTTCACGTGGCATTATACTCTCTAGATCCATCTATGTTGTTGCAAATGGTAAGATTAAATGATCATAATTTTTAAATCTTTGTCCATATTTGATTATTTCTCCTAAAACTTATAAAAGCCACATTACTGTGTTTAACTTCTCTTATAACACCTGTTTTAAATTATATTGATTTACATTGATCTAAATTATTCATTGACGTTGAAATCCTAAATAATTCTTTGATTCTTTAGGTAAAATGCGTAAGTCCTTCTTTTTCTTTGTGAAATAAAAGCCTATAAAAAATTTATTGGGAAGGGCAGTTCTCAGCCTACTGTCAACTAATGGAAAGTAATACTTTAACAAAAGTCCTTGGGATATTATAACAGGATTATTAAAAAGTGTGTTTCTCCCAAGGCCTCAGGCAATAGAAATTCAATATTTTTCTACCATCCATTCCT